>NC_059119.1:41929220-42248259 GCF_020740685.1 Jaculus jaculus | reverse complement strand
CCAATGCTGTTTTCTGGATCTATGACTTTATTATAATGGGGAGAATGAAGTGGGGGAAGGAGACAGAGAAAACAGAAAGCAGGTGCATGCACCTGAGGGCAGAGAGAGATGGAAGAGACGTAGGGGATGATGCACCTGTAGCAGGAGAGCCAAAAAAGAAAGAGAACAGGTCTTGTGCAGGTTTTTTAAAAATATTTTTTTAAATTTATTTATTTGAGAGCAACAGACAGAGAGAAAGAGGCAGATAGAGAGAGAGAGAGAGAGAGAATGGGCGTGCCAGGGCCTCCAGCCACTGCAAACAAACTCCAGATGCGTGCGCCGCCTTGTGCATCTGGCTAACATGGGTACTGGGGAATCGAGCCTCAAACCGGGGTTCTTAGGCTTCACAGGCAAGCGTTTAACTGCTAAGCCATCTCTCCAGCCCTTGTGCAGGTTTTTTAAGGAGAGCTGGGAGATTATTCTGTGAGGGAAGGACACCGGGTGATGTGGGTATGGATTGGATGGGTATGGATTGGGCAATGGTGCCCTTCCTTCTCTTAGCCCAGAGGAATATTCAATTACCGTATCAGGAGGCAGTCCCACACAATCTCGGGGGTGGCATGACTAGGCTGGTAGGACAGAATGAGAGGAGATGCACAGAGAGCTCTGAGATGCTAACAGGGCTCACAGTTGATAATTAGATGCCCAATACAGGATTTTTAAAAGGAGGAAGGAAATTAAAATAATATGAAGTTTTAGTTTTTGCTGTTCCTTGTTAATTTATTTCTCTAATTTCAAAATTACAAACAATGTACTTGGGTAAAATATTGAACTGTGATTCTATAAACTCAATCTGCTAATTCCTGATCATTTATTAATGACCATGAACAATAATCATTATTTACAAACGATGAGAAATAAAACACAATTTTCTGTTACTTAACTACTACTAGATTTTTCTACTTTTATCACATCTGGGTTAAATTCTGAACTTTGTTAGGCCAGGCAGAAAACATAACTTGGAAGTAAAGAGTACAAACTGGCAAGGGTGCAAGAGCTTACAGCAGAAGAATGGCAGAAAGTGTTCTGAGAGAAAAGAGGCTTATAATACCTTTCCCATTTTGTGTGTGAATAGGTTTTATATTTTGTTTTTTTGCATAACTTCAGGGCTGAATGAATACTTTGTATAGTAAAGACAGAAAAGCTCAAATCAAGTTTACTGCATCCATATGGTTCTAACCACATATACACAACGGTGGATTTAGTGGAGGGAAAAATGGCTAAGTCGTTTTCCTAGAAAAGGCAATTGTGTTGTTAGAACTTTAATGAGCAGGAGTTCAAATGCAAGCTGGGGAGGAGTGGATAAGAAAAAATTCAGACTTAAGAGCATCATTTCTTTGGTGCCTTTCCAAAACAGCAATTTGATAAAAGAGCATCTGCAAGTCTTTTATTTGCAAAGTTAATTTCATTATCGTACTATACAGTACTTAAAATAAAAACAGATCCACAGTCTTATTAAAATTGTAACGAATGAATCACTTAGGCTTTGATCTTCTGCATCAGTTTCTGTGAGCTCCCCTAAAGGGAGATCAATTAAGCCTCTCTTTTCTCTGTTTGTTTCCAAATGCTCTTAGACAATGCATTGTACTTCACTTTATTAAAATGTAGGCACAGAAAACAAACTCTCTATTATTCAGGATTTTAAAAATAAAGGTAAGGGTACTGGTGGGTGGATCAGTGGTTAATCCACTTTCTTGAAAAGCTCTTCAAGGCCTGGTTTCCATTCCCCGATATCCATGTAAAGCCAGGTGCACAAAGTGGTGCATGTATCAAGAGTTTGCAGTGTCAACAGGGCTTGGTATGCCCATCCTCCCTCTCTCCCTCTCAAATAAATTCTGTGTGTGTGTGTGTGTGTGTGTGTGTGTGTGTGTGTGAGAGAGAGAGAGAGAGAGAGAGAGAGAGAGAGAGAGAGAGAGAGAGAGAGAGGGAGGGAGGGAGAGAGAGGAAATGTGTATGTAAAGTCTTGGCTCATTCCTGATATAAAAAAATAAAATTATACATGTGATGATGGGATTTAAGACATACTACGCCAAAATATAGCACATTAGCATATTAAAAGTACAGGGAAGTCACTCCCACCTTCATTTGCCTTCTCCCATGAAAGAGGGCATAAAGCCTAGTGAAAGCTTTTCTGAGGTGCTCACCCCAGGGCCACAACAAACGCACTTTCTTTACTCAGCTCTGTGGTCACAGGCCTTGAGGAGGGTCTCCCAATTTTACTATTAGTAAAATACCCCTTACATGTCCTATCATACTGCTCTACAAGTCTCCACTCATCATCAAACCTCACATAAAATACTTGGGTTTAACCATTTTTAGCTTATTTCTTATGAAAGCTCTGCACATGAAATATTCGTATGAGTTTTTCTAATGTTAACCTGTCTTGCAGAGATCTCAGCCACAAGCCTACTCTAGAAGGAAAGATGTTTTACTACTGACATCTCCCTGTAGTAATCCAAGACCAGCAAATACTGTGTGATTATAATTGATGCTCTAGGACACGGAGACTTTATCAAAAACATGATTACAGGCACTTCTCAAACTGACTGTGCTGTCCTGATTGTTGCTGCTGGTGACGGTGCATATGAAGCTGGTATTTCCAAGATGGGCAGATCCAAGAGCATGCTCCTCTGGCTTACACACTGGGTGTGAAACAGCTAATGGTTGGTGTCAACAAAATGGATTCCACCAAGCCACCCTAAGGCCAGAAGAGATATGAGGAAACTGTTAAGGAAGTCAGCACCTACATTAAGAAAATTGGCTACAACCCTGACACGGTAGTATTTGTGCCAATTTCTGGTTGGAATGGTGACAACATGCAGGAGCCAAGTGCAAATATGACATGGTTCAAGGGATGGAAAGTCACCCACAAGCGTGGCAGTGCCAGTGAAACCACACTGCTGGAAGCTTTGGATTGCATCCTACTACCCACTAGTCCACTTGATAAGACTCTGCACCTGCATTCAGGATGCCTGTAACATTGAAGATATTCAAACTGTCCTGTGGGCTGACTGGAGACTGTTGTTCTCAAACCTGGCATGTCACAACTGAGGTCAGGTCCGTTGAAATGCACCATGAGGCTCTGAGTGAAGCTCTCCCTGGAGACAACGTGGGTTTCAATGTGAAGAACGTGTCTGTCAAAGACGGTCTCTGTAGCAATGTTGCTGGTGACAGCAAAAGCAATCCACCAGTGGAGGCAGCAGACTTTACTGCTCAGGTGATTACCCTGAGCCACCCAGGCCAAATCAGTGCTGGCTATGCCCCTGGGCTGGATTGTCACACAGCGTGCATAGCTTACAAGTTTGCTGAGCTGAAAGAAAAGAGTGATGGTCTGGTAAGAAGCTAGAAGAGGAACCCAAGTTCCTGAAATCTGGCAATGCTGCTGCCATCGTTGCCATAGTTCCTGCAAACCCGCGTGCAAGGAGAGCTCCTCTGGCTACCCTCCTCTGGGTCGTTTTGAGGTGGACAGCGCTGTGGGTGTCATCAAAGCTGTGGACAAGACGGCTGCTGGAGCTGGCGAGGTCACCAAGTCTTCCCTGAAAGCTCAGAAGGCTAAATGACTATCAACCCACACCTGCCACCCAGTCTCGATCAGTGGAGAAAGAACGGTTTCAGAGCTGTCTGTCTCAACTGGTCATTTAAGTTTAATGGTAAAAGGCTGGGTAATGATAATAATGCATCACAAAATCTTCTGAAGGCAAGGAAAATCTTTCGTGAACTTTTTTTGTGTGTATGGGGAAGTTTTAAGTTATTACTTTTTAAAATAAGTACTTTTCATGGAAAATAACATGTCCAAACACCTGTCACAGAATTTTGATAACCATTAAAACAAAGTTTAATGTTGAAAAATCATAATTTTATCTGACAGAATATAACAAAACACTTAAAATGGTTAATTTTATGGCACAATCAATCTCAGTTAAAGTGTTGTTTCTATGAAAGTACTTTCCATCAAGTAACATGCTTTTCTAGAAAACAGAATCTGACTCCTTCGTGGGAAGATCTTGATTTACGTGCTGTAGCACACCACTGCCTACTCTGGGCTCCAAAACCATGGAGGACTCCTGCAATGTCTAATGTGTTAAAGTCACTTTCCAGGAGAAAAATCATGTGCTCCAAGTACTGGTAGGCACTTTGTACAAACATTAACCTTTCTTCCATGTACATGTGAAGGAAGTTACCAAATCAGCTCAGAAAGAGGACAGAGCTCTCTGTGAAACCCGAAGAGAGCAGAAGGAAGCACGTCAGTGGAAAAATTACATCACAGGTACAGAATGATGAAGTACAAGGCCTGAAGTGTTGTCTCTTTGATATCTAAAAATGGGGGAAAAACGGAATAAAATAAAATAAAAATAAAAATTATACTGGGTCTGTGCCTGTGTTGGATCTATGGAAATAATTTTGTGACATGAGAAGTCTTTAACTTTCTCTGCTGAAGTTTGTTCATGTCCACAAACGGTAATACTATAGCAGATACCTCTCATGGTTTATCTAAAATTCTATGGATTCTATAACTTGAACATTTTTAAAGATATTTTAATTTCTTGGTAAATTCTTCTTTAGTTTACAACAAATTAATAATCTTTTCAGCCATTAGTAGTCCAACTTCTTCAGCTGAAAATACCAATGAAGGAAGAGAAAAAGGAGATAATTTATTTATTACTGTCCAAGAATATCCAACATTCTACTCATCCAAGTATCTATCATATGCAGTCATATGATACAAACCAAACAAGAGGGTCTCAAAACAACAGTGAAATCTAAATTTGTAGTTTACCAAACTAAATTACTGACACCAGCCAATGAGGCAGTCAAAAGCACCAGTAAAGTAACACAAGCTCTCTGCTTAACAGAATTGCATTTATTATCTAGACTACAGCATATTAATAACTCAAGTACAAGGCTGGAGCAATGGCTTAGCAGTCCAGGTGCTTGTCTACAAAGTCTAAGGACCCAGGTTCCATTTCCCAGGACCCACGTAAGACAATTGCACAAGGTGGAGCATGCATCTGGAGTTTGTTTGCAGTGGCTAGAGGCCTTAGTGCACCCATTCTTTCCTCTCTGTCTCTCTCTCTCTTCTTCCCTCAAATATATAAATAAATACGTTTTTTAAAACTCAAGAATAGCAGATGCAAATTGAGAACACAATTCAGATAATTTCCACATATAATCTTAATTAACAAATATTTCATGATAAGAAGAAAATTATTAGAGATTAATTATTTGGGCTCTTAAAACTCCCTTTTCAAAATTTAATATCACATTTCAGAATCTAAATGTCCTATATTAAACTCATGTATTTAGTCATAGTTCACTTCCACATAAAACCTGGAAAGCTGGGCTGGAGAGATGGCTTGGTGGTTAACCGCTTGCTTGTCAAGCCTAAGGACCCCGGTTCGAGGACTAATTTCCCAGGACCCATGTTAGCCAGATGCAGAAGGGGCGCACACATCTGGAGTTCCTTTGCAGTGGCTAGAGGCCCTGGCATGCCCATTCTCTATCTATCTATCTATCTGCCTCTTTCTCTCTCTGTCTGTCGCTTTCAAATAAAAAAAATAAAAACTAACATAAACCTGGAAAGTTGAAATAGGATATAGAAAAAAGAAATTCTAATTAGCAATGACGATGACGACGGGGAGACGGCTTGATTGGTAAAGTGCTTATTGCACAAGCATGAGGGACTGAGTTCCGATCCCTAGCAGCTACATACGAACCCAGGCGTGCCAGTGTAAGCCTGTAGTCCCTGAGGTGTGGGCTGGCGGGGGGGGGGGGGGAAGAACCCTGGAACTAGCTGCCCAGACAGTCTTGCTGAACCAGTGAGCTCCTGGTTCAGTGAGAGGTCATTTCTCAAAACAGTAGAGTGCAGAGACATTGAGCAAAACACTTGACATCAACCTGTGGCCTCCACATGCATGTGGACATGTGTGCATGTGACCTGCACACACACATGAATATGAATGCATATGTACACTACATGAAAAAAAAATTAAAGAGACAAGCTGTGCAAAAAACAATCTAGATGTTCTCCAACTGAGAAGACTGTTTGCCTCTAAGCTCTCCCCTACATGGGAGCAGGGCAGCACATATGTACACACAATAGTAGCACATGTCGTTCTTGCCAAAGGAAGGAGGGGGTAAAGGATAAAGAAGGGGACAGGGAGGGAGAAAGAGGAAGGGAGGTTGATGTATTAAACTCTGATTTAAAAAGAAGCAATTCTCTATCTGCCTTCCTCTATCTCAAATTTAAAAAAAAAAAAAAATTAAATGGGGGTAGGGAGATACCTTAGCAGTTAAGATGCTTGCCTGCAAAACCAAAGGACCCAAGTTCGACTCCCCAAGACCCACATATGCCAGAAGCACAAGGTGGTGCATGCATCTGGAGTTAAGAGTTCATTTGCAGTGGCTGGAAGCCCTGACTTGCTCATTCTCTACCTGCCTCTTTCTCTCTCTCAAATAAATAAAATAACAAAGTGAGGTAGAGAAACGAAATACCATCACATTGATCTTTTCTGTTTTGCTTTGAAAATTGTTTTGATTTTTTAAATTTGTTTTGATTTATTTAATTTGCTTTATGGACACAGGATCTCAAGCCCAAACCTACCAGGAAATCACTCTGTAACCCCAGGCTGGCCTTGAACTCATTTAATGGGATGCTTCCAACTCAACCTCCGGAGTGCTGAGACCAAAGGACTATGCGCCACCACACCTGGCTTGCACTGATGTTTCTTTTCTGCTTGTTATTTTAACTGTCATCTTTTTAGCACATTAAAGTTCTCACTACCAAGACCTGCTGAAATCAATTTTAGCAATTCCCTTCACCATTTATCATGAAAGGTCCTTCATTCCTTGCTTCCTGAGGAAAACTTGGGAAATTTCCAGTCATTTGTCCAGGTTTCTGAGCAAAAAAAGCCTGACCTGGTTGACTTTAGGAAGACACCAGAGAGGAGATAAACTGCTTCTCCCACACCTGTCATGTGTCCAACAGTTGATGTCGGGCAACACAATAACCAGATCCCAGGTGAGAAAACAAAGAAAGTACACAGAACCTGAAGGACACATCGCAGTCACTAAATAAATATTTGCCTCCAGCAAAAGTCAGTTATGTTTTCTATTACTCCTTTTGACAGTATATTGTAGTTCATCAGTTTAAGTGTTATTTGATCATATAACAAAATAAGAGTATGTGAAGTGTCTTATTTTCCCCCTTACCTATAAAGGTTGAGGCAGATGTACAACATTGTGAAGAAAAGAGTACCAGCAGCCGAGGGACCCACCTCCTCCATTTAAAGAGTATTTTTCTTGTGCTAAAATAACTGAAAGTTAGGATTAAATTAGAAAGTGTGCTTGGTAAGCATGAAAATAGATCAAGGAAAGGGCAAAATATGAAGGGATACTCACTTTGGGCTGCAGTGAAATTTTAATGAATGAATCATGTCCCCAAAGAATAACAAAGCTGAAGTTACTACAATGTGTGTACATCCTTTTATTATCTATCTGTTTAAAAATATCACCACTTTTTACTGTGATATTTTTACCTCTACAACTTTTGTTTTCCTTTGATTGCTCCAACCTGACCTAAATCTTCTGAATTTCCTTCCAATAATCTCCCTGCCCCTCTATCTTTCCACATGGTTACCACTCCAATATATTCTTTTCCTAGTTGATTCAGTTCTATGCCTGTCTTTACTCCCCCAGATCAATCCTTCACTTTGTGATGGATTTCTAGGCCTGAGTGACAGCTGCTAAGACACCTGCAAGCATGTGCACATAGCTATTGCTAGTCATAGATCCTTCTGTTTTCATTTGGATCCACAGTATTTATTTCTAATTTGCCTCCCACCCAAGATATATCATCACCATAGCCATAGTGGTCTTAAAGTCTTTAACTGGATTCTGATCCTTCCAAAGGCACCACAAACCCAGGAGATAAGTTTCAATGCCCTTCCTTCAGCCAAATTTAAAGGGCTTACAAAGCTTAGTTTCCAATCTATGTTTAACCATCATGCACCAACTTTCCTCTTGTGAACCACAAATTCTACTTTTAAAGTTCTTCAAAAGAGATGGCTTCTTCTGCATGTTCTTTCCTCTTCTCTCGGTTCTTTTCACTGACTGCTATTCATATTCATATTCGCTCTCTGTTCTTTTAACTAGCTGCTATTCATATTCAAGCTTCACCTTAGCTGGCTCTCTAAGTTTCTGGAAATCCTTCTGTTTCTTAAATCTAAGTCAAATGTACCCTTTCATCATTTATAGCTGTATGATGAAAACTTTCTAATTATCTCTAATCACCTGTAGACGGTAACTTCAATACAGCACTGGCCTACACACCTAATTATAGATATCTCCAGTGCCTAAGCTCAATACCTTTAAGTGTAATTCAAAATGTCCTAAATGCTTATTTTACTTAAAGTTAGGGAACACTAGTTCAGGCTTCTCTGGAATCCGCTATGCAGTCTCAGGATGGCCTTGAACTCACAACAATCCTGCCACCTCAGCCTCCCTAGTGATGAGATTAAAGGTCAGCACCACCATGCCTACCCTACAACTCATTTTTTGATGACTTTGTTTAATGTGTACTGGATGTATTTTTCAGGTCATTCTCAGGTAACTAATAAAAAATTATAATTTTCTAAAGTAGTTCTGGCATGCAGAGATGTTAAAGAAAAACTACTGTCTGAGCAAAAATGCTGTGGTAACTATTTGGAGGTGTCGGTTGAGAGCTGAGGATTAAAACACGTGTTCTACTGAAAATCAGTAGCAGAGGCCCATAAACTGGAAAAAGGCCATAAGGGAAGGAGGAGAGGAAAGGACTTTAGGGGATGGTATTGTATAGATGTAAGTAGAAGAACAGATTACAGGGAGGGGAGAGGCCTAAACTAGGTTAGGGGTAGAGATTGTATAAAAGAAGAGTTGGGGGGGTGAATCAAAATTCAAGATATGAAAGGGGAAAGTGCGGGGGGGGAGGGTATTAACATGGGATATTTTTTATAATCATAGAAAATGTTAATAAAAATTGTGAAAGAACAAAAAAAAATTTAAAAAAAAAACAAGCTGGAGAGATGGCTTAGCAGTTAAGCGCTTGCCTGTGAAGCCTAAGGACCCCAGTTCAAGGCTAGATTCCCCAGGACCCACGTTAGCCAGATGCACAAGGGGACGCACACATCTGGAGTTCGTTTGCAGTGACTGGAGGCCCTGGCAAGCCCTTATCTCTCTCCCTCTCTCTATCTGCCTCTCTCTCTCTCTCCGTTGCTCTCAAAAAAAAAAAAATTAATTGTATAAAGAAAAAAAATTAAAATAAAATTAAAATTGAAAAAAAATGTTTAAAAAAATAAAAAAAATTCAAGATATTCTGAATAAGACATATGAAAATCTACTTTCTTGAATAACAGCACAACTAAAAACCATAGTTTGTTACTAGAAAAACTTTCAGTGCCAGGGATGGGATACCTTCCAGTAAGTTGTTTGGCCGGGGAGGTCCCTGTTACCTCCAAAACATTATAGGCTACTGCCAAGACCCTTGGTTTCCCGTGAGAAAGAGATGGTGAAGACTTCACATGCCTGAGCAGCAAAGCCATTGAGAAATCAAGCTGGTGCTGAGCAGAAAACCTCTCTGTAGCCCAGTCAACTGAAAACTGGAAAAAGCTGTACTATATGCAGTATTATGGGAGACAGAAGTTATCAGCGGTGAAAACAGTGGACACTGGAAGCCTCAAGTTTGGCCAGACAGGCCAAATGACTGAGCCAGTGCAATACTGGCATACCTGCTATGGGGGAAACCAACTGCTCTCTAATTGGACTGAAAGCCCGCTCTATGGGAAGGAATACATGCCTGGTACTGAAAACCTAATCAAAAGCCTATGGCAGAGGAAGTCATGAGCCTTAAGGGTACAAAGCCTGCTCTTGTCTGGATAAATGCATATATTACTCTCACCAAATTGCCATGAAAGCACTACACTTAATGTTAATACATTATTGTTCATATTCATACATTAATGCTAATCTCATTTCTGTTTAGAGAAGGTTCTCTTTTCCGGTGGCAATGACCACTAAGATGACCCAAAAGGCAACATAGTACTGAGAAGAAGGGACGGAGGAGTGTCCAGCACTGAACATCTCACACCCTCCAAGGCTCAGGGTCCATTACAGAAGAGGTGGAGGAAAGAGCCAAAGGAAAGGTACCACTCCTTCCATACAACTGTCTGGACAGAAATTGGCCTCGATACCCAAGACCTCGCAATGCCTAGCAATAACCTACACAAGACCCTCATAATAGCAGAAAAAGATGATGACATCAAATTAAAAGAGAGGCTAATGTAGAGAGAAAGGGGATATGACACACACACACACGTAATATTCAAAAAACTTCAGATACTTAAAAAAAATTCAAGGACTGGAAAGATGGCTCAGCGGTTAAGGAACTTGCCCATGAAGCCTAAAGGACACAGGTTTTATTTCCCAGAACCCACGTAAGCCAGGTGCATGTGGTGGCACATACGTCTGGAGTTTGTTCCCAGTGGCTAAAAGCCCTGATGCACCCATTCTCTCTCTCTCTCTCTCTCTCTCTTTCTCTCTCATAAACAAGTGAACAAAAATAAAATATTTTTTAAATTAAAAAAATATGTGCTCTATACTATTAATTTCTGAATTGTTTTTATGGAAATTTGATGATACAAATATGGAAACTAAGTGTATAGTTTCCTGTTTGGGTACATGACTTGCTTAAGAAAGCAAGGGCTGGAGGGATGGCATAGTAGTTAAGGCATTTGCTTGCAAAGCCAAAGGACCAAGGTTCAATTTCCTAGGACCCACATTAGACAGATCCACAAGGGGGTGCATGCCTCTGGAGTGTATTTCCAGTGGCTGAAGGCCCTGGCACATCCATGTTTTCTTTCTCTCTCTCTCTCTCTCTCTCTCTCTCCATCTTTTTCTGTGAGATGAATAACTAAAAGTGAAATATTTTAAAGAAACCAAGCTCCAATGTCAGAAGAAGTGACATGGCGATGTTTCAGAGTATAGAAGAGTACACAAATAACTATATACCCATTACAAATGAAAATTTACTTTTACTTTCTTTGTGTGTGCTATATTCATTTCCATATTATTTAAACATTTTTTTGTGAAATTACTGATGATTTTATGAAAAGAAAAAACCACAGATGTTGGTTAATAAATATTCCCAGGATATATGTTTTATATGAGAATTTACTTCTTAAATTGGGTAGTTAAAATATCATCTCAAAAGATATTTGGCATAAATATTGAAAAACCTAAAGGACAGTTTATAGAGAATAAGGATTCACTCTAATATTTACATTGCTTTTTAATTGCTGTCTAAAGTTATTGTTTGAATACAACTGTGATTAACAATAGTCTTGTTTTGTTTTTATTTCATTTATTTGCATGTGGGGGGAGGAGGGTACATGTGCCAGGGCCTCTTGGCACTGCAAACCAATGTCAAATGCACCAGTTTTTGCATCTGGGAAAAACCTAGGCCTGCAGAGTTGCAAGTAAGTGTCTTTAATCTCAGAGCCATCTTCCCAGCCCATAAAATCCCTTCTATTAAAAATGTCACAAGATGATATAGTCAGAAGGAAACAGTAGAAAAGGTTAAAAAAAAAATATCCTTTTACAAAGTAAAAGGAAAATGCATAGGCCAGAAATGAATCACCAAATCAAAACAGCAGAAAACAAGAACCTTATGTATGCTGAGAATGATCTGCAATACTACTATAGGATGTATGTTAATCATGGGTTCTTTGGCTTTGCAGACAAACACCTTAACTGCTAAGCCATCACTCTAGCCCAGGTGTTTTAAAAGTGGTAAAGAGCTATTTTGGGTGAGATATGAGAAACTTTACCCAACAAATGTATATTGTGAAAGTGCAAAATGAGCACACAAAAAAATTTATACACATTGGTGACTCAACATAGATGAGCTATTTCCAGAAGTTAGTAATCCTGGAGTAGCAGAAGAAACCAGTTTGAAAGGAACAGGAAGCAAATGAACTGCTCAGCTTAGTCATCCATTTGCAACTTTTCATGAAATATACATTTTTTCAATTTCCATTATTCCAACATAAATTTAGGCAAATTAAAGAGAGAACTAAGTAATTACTGATATTACCCATATATGTGTATATATATAAAATCTAGATAAGCTTGACCATTTAGAACTTTTCAGACATTTCTAATATTTCCATTTTGAAAAAGAGGCATCACAAGAATACTACACGTCACTGTGAAAGCAGTAGACAAAGACAGCACACTCTTTTCAGTTCTATGTCTGAAACGGGTCAGAGATACATGACAATAAGGAGAGAAGTTATAGAGGGAAAATTAGTACAAGTCATTGTGCTGAGGAGGAAGCTGTACCAGGTTCCAGGCCACTCATCTTCTAGGAGCCTTTCATTTAGCTTCAGAGGGAAAAATCAAACTGGCAAATGAGTACAGTTGATTTTATGTATTTCTTTATTTTTGCACGTGATAGGCAAGTGCTCTACCACTGTGTACACGTCTAGCCCTTATGTGCCCAAGTAAAAGAAGAAAAAGATAATGATTAGAGTTATATAAGATTTAACTCAAGAATTCTGTTTCATGGTATTCTTTAGAATATATCCTGAAGGTTCATGTCACATTCTGTTCAATAATATGAACATTGTGCTATTTCTAATACAGGATTCCAGTCTAGCATGATGACACAAACTTTAGAAAATTGTATTATGGGTCTCATATTCTGAAATGAACTATTGGTTTGACATTTCAAATGTCTCAGAAAATTCTACAACATGAAGAATTACCAACTTTCTCTGTTAATATGTTCTTGAACTTATAAATTCTATTTTTTAATATTTATTTTTAAATTTTTTGTTCATTTATTTATTTATTTATTTGAGAGTGACAGAGACAGAAAGGGGCAGGTAGAGAGAGAGAGAGAGAGAATGGGCGCACCAGGGCCTCCAGCCACTGCAAACGAACTCCAGACGCGTGCGCCCCCTTGTGCATCTGGCTAATGTGGGTCCTGGGGAATCAAGCCTCGAACTGGGGTTCTTAGGCTTCACAGGCAAGCACTTAACCGCTAAACCATCTCTCCAGCCCCTATAAATTCTATTATTGTGATGATTTAAATAGACTTTTTACGTACCTTCCCCAGTAAAAACACAGAAACAACTGATCTTTACAAGTTATTTTCTTTTTAAAATATTTGTTTATTTTACAGACAGGGCAAGAGAGAAAGAATGAATGGGCACCCAGGGCCTCAGCCACTGTAAATAACTCCAGATACATGTGCCACCATGTGCATGTGGCTACATAGGTTCTAGGGAGTTGAGCTTGGGTCCTTAGGCTTTGCCAGCAAGCACCTTAACTGCTAAGCCATCTCTCTAGCCGGTTATTTTACTTTTTAAAGATAAGTACATAATTTTGGCTTTGTACATATATATGCATGAACTTATAACTTGTTTTATATTCATTAAACAGATTTTAAACATATATTAGTTTATGTTGTAAGTCATTGTATGTAGTTTTACTATGGTCTATTTAGTCAAGTGTAGTATGCAGTAAGTACCAGTGCTAATGTAATTGTAAGAATTACTCAAGTATTTCTCAAGAAAAGAAGTTTGTAGAATTACTACCTGGGGGGGGGGGGAACACACATACATTTTCATTGCTACCATTCAAATACTTCCAAAAGAGTTGCAGTAATTTACCCTCTACTCAAATATGCTTTGCCATGCTTCTACCCAAAATAGATATGATGGTGCTTTTACATGTTCTCAATAAGCTAAGCAAGAAGCACAATCTTAATTTAATGCACGCTTTTTTACTTAGTAATATTGATGTTCTTTTCATATATTTATAAGCTAATTGAATGTCTCTTTAAATAATATTTTTGTTTGCTGGACTTTTGTCTTTGATACTTTTGGGGGGGGTGTTTCGAGGTAGGATTTCACTCTAGTCTAGGTTGAACTGGAATTCACTCTGTATTCTCAGGGTAGCCTCGAACTCATGGCGATCCTCCTACCTCTGCGTCCCGAGTACTGGTAATACTCTTAATATCTTGAAATTAAATCACTTATTAACATTTGTTGAACTACTATTGTTGGGGCCAAAGTCTGCCAGCTTTCACATGCATGATTTTAGGTCGAAATGCTCCTCTAACAGCTTACAATCAATGGAGGAAGTAGGTGGGATGATAAAAAACTGTAATATAATATGTTGAATGTAACAATGGGTTCTGAACAAAGCAAACCACACTCAAGGGAGAGACAGGGATAGAATGAGGGGTATCATAGAGGACTTCATCGTGAAGATACAGTAGGTGAGTTTTGAATGACAAGTAGAATGTCATTAAAAAGAGATTAGACAGAAAGCATTAGGTTTAGAAAGAAAGGCACTAGAAAGGGCCCCAAAACATGTAAGTGAAAATATTTCTCATAATATCAAAAATAATTGGCTTAGTTTTCAAGTTGTCAGATGGAAAAAAAAAAAGGTAAAAAAAATGAGATTGGAGCCAGCCGTGGTGGCGCACGCCTTTAATTCCAGCACTCAGGAAGCAGAGGTAGGAGGATTGCCATGAGTTCGAGGCCACTCTGAGACTCCATAGTGAGTTCCAAGACAGCCCGGGCTAGAGTGAGACCCTATCTCAGAAAACCAGAAAAAAGAAAAAAAAAAAAAAAGAGATTGAGCAGAGAAGCAAACTGATGAATAAAAGTGTTGGCTTTCTTATGAATGTGACCTATATCCCTTAGCCAAAAGAAAAATACTATTTCTAAAGGATCACCACAGCAGTAGAGAGGAACAGGGGTCTGTGAATGGATACGTGACAGTGCCTGAGACTAGGAAAGGGGTAAAGGAGCCGCAAGAGCACATATGATGGGCAGTGACTAGAGGCTAAGACGGCACAGTATCACGGATGGAAGAAACCTGGAACACTCTCTTTGTATTCCAACTTCTGGTGACACCACCAATTCCGTGACAGCCTTGATCACACACGTTGAAGCCTCACCTCTGCCACGGCACTCGACTAAAATGTGACATCCTTCAATGCACAGACTTAGCATTTCATCAAAACATAGAGTTCCACCAAAAACTAAACTGTCAAGTTTCCTGACTCTGTGTTCATATTGTATGCCAAAATAGACTTGAGATTTGTTAACTCTGTACCTTTTCTACCAAGTTCCTATAACCTCTACATGGCTGACTTAAAATTCTCTCTTTTGATATGGAAGGATCCAGTGATTAGAGAGATTTAAAATGATGCTGACTTAATTAAGAATGAAGACAACTGAGCTGGAGAGATAACTTAGTGGTTAAAGCACTTGCCTGTGAAGTGTAAGGACCCAGGTTCAATTACCCAGTACCCACATAAGCCAGATGCACAAAACGTGGCATGCTCTGGAGTTGATCTGGAATGGCTAGAGGTCCTGGTACACTCCATTCTCTCTCTTGCTTTCTCTCTTCCTCTTTCCCTCGTTCTCGCTCTCTCTCAAATAAATAAATAAAAATAAAATATTTTTTAAAAAAAGAACGAAGACAATCCATTAACTATTTTTAAAGGATCTGTATGTCTTGCACTCTACAGAGGCATACCATTATATTTGCACTTTCCAAAAACTAAGCCTCATTTTACTGCTATAGACATCAACAAATACATCCTATTACAGCTCTCATACACTGTGAATAACAGTAATTTTTATTCATATGTTTAATTTTTTTTACTTTTATTTATTTATTTGAGAGTGACAGAGAGGAGAAGGAGAGAGAGAGAGAGAGAGAAAGAAAGGGCGCGCCAGGGCTTCCAGCCACTGCAAATCAACTCGAGACGTGTGCGCCCCCTTGTGCATCTGACTAATGTGGGTCCTGGGGAATTGAGCCTCGAACCAGGGCCCTTAGGCTTCACAGGCAAGCACTTAACCACTAAGCCATCTCTCCAGCCCTTATTCATACTTTTGATGCTTGACTTAAGACTTGCATTTAGATTTCAACTATTTGGGCTCTCTAATGTCTAGCCTCCCAGGTCTAACAGTGCAGAGGTGAACACTGCTTAGGAGCTATCATCTGCTCTTATGACACCTACCTAAACAGGACTTTTGAATTAAGAGGTGAGAAATAACAAAGGGGTTACTGACAAAGCTGAACCTCTAGCTTGTGCAGCCAGTTTTGCTGGTACACTAAGAACATAACAGAGAATCTGGAAATAAAGATTTTTAGTTTTGTGACTACCTTGGTTGTTTTCTGGTTTTTGCTCAAAATAATTTTTCAGACCTCTCATTTCATCCTGCTCTAAGGAAAATTTATACCATGGTCAGAGCCCCTTTCACCCCAAGCAGTATTTCCCGAAGAATAATGACTAAGAGATTTGAGGGCAGCCCTCAATTATGCTACACTGAGCAGCAGCAGGGCAGGAACATGTACCTCCGGGAGGGGGCTTGGCACTGGATGCACCCCAGAGATGGCCCAGTGAAGAAAGGAGGACTTTCACAAAGGATTTTAGCCTCAGACAACAACTGTAACCTGAGCTCAACCAGGTCCAAGGAAACCAGAGCCCGGGGCAGTCCGCCGTGTAAAGAGGACAAGGGCGGCTGATCAAGGAAAACAGAAGCTGTGGGTAGGAACATGCTGAGAGTGTACTCTGGGGCACTGGCCTGCAGGAACTCCAAGTCAGGTCAGGCGGAGACGTAATTCCCTGTCACCTGGTCTGTACCACTTGGCACTACACTTGAAATGCTTCTTTTTCTTTCTTTCTTTCTTTCTTTCTTTCTTTCTTTTTTTTTTTTTTTTTTTTTTGGCAAGGGGTGGCTTTAGTGTGTATATAAAGTGGGTTCACTTAAGCTATTTTCAACACAGGATTTGGGATAGTTTCTCACATTTACACTTACTACAAACAAACAAATGTTTCTATTTCTTTGGCCCAAATGAACATATTCGTATCAAAATTCATTTAGGTCATAGGTCTTCTATGGACCAAATTATCATCACCAGTATTCCTTAGTCCAGATTCATTTTCCTGTTCATCATTTTATACTTTCCTAACACCCTTGCTTGCTTACCAAGGCAAGGATTCTGGAGCAGCTAATGACAAACACTAGTGAGAGGTATTTTAATCCATTGGGAGCAACACCCCACTGAGAATCTCATGCAGCCACTGTCCATGGAGGTCTAAGGTATCATGGGAAATGAGCAAGCGAGCGAAAGGCAGCACAGGAGGTGACGCTGCTGCTGCAGGTGGGCAGAACTGGACACCTGTGGCACTTCGGAAACCTGGCCTCCGGGAAAGCTCGTGACAGCTAGGCGTAGGTGAAGCAAATGGAGCAGAAGCTCTTAGAGGAAGCCTACAGAATGTCAGGCCAGTGTTCACGGAAGAAAGCTATCTATCTCAGCGCAGACAGTACTCTTTCTCTAAGCCAGAAAAAAGTAATTCAAAAGAGTCCTAACCAAATGGATTTCATTTCCACTGAAGACATAGCAAGAAATTAATTTATGTCACCTGAGAAAGCGTTTTCATTAAACTGAGGGAAAAATGCTGCGCAGGTAAAATTAATAAACAGATAAATAGAATTCTGAAAAAGAGAAAAAGCACTATGAAATCACATTAGCTAAACCAGAAATCTTTGAAACAGAATTCTGATACGTGACTATATGTAGAGCATATACAACTTCTACTTCAATTTTTAATAAAGGTATGAGCACATGCACAGAAATGTATAGCTTTGGCTCAAATTCTTGCTCCATAAATTTGTATTGTGTGAATATGGGGAATTTGTTAAATCTCTGTTTATGTCTTAGCTTCCTTTTTTAGAAAATGTTTAAACTAGTACCTACTTTACAGAGTTACAGGATGGGTCAAATGAAATAATATGTGTAAAAACCTTAAATACTGAACAACACAGATGTAGCAACTAAGAATCTACTATTAGCACTGACAATGAAGATTTTGCTTTTACCACTGATGTTGGTGGGAAAAATCCCAACCCTACAACGTGGTAAATTTGTGAGATAAAAGATGACTGTATGGGCTGGAGAGATGGCTTAGCAGTTACGGCACTTTCCTGCAAAGCCCATGGGTCCAGGTTCGATTCCCCAGGACCCACGTTAGCCAGATGCACAAGGTGATACATGCATATGGAATTCATTTGCAGTGGCTGGAGGCTCTGGCACACCCATTCTCTCTCTCTCTCTCTCCCCTCTTTCTCTCTCTCAAAATATATGTATTTTCTTTTAAAGAAGAAGATAATCCCAGATTGTTTAGCCCCAGTACAAACATCCACTGTCTTGATTTAGGATGAAATACAAACATTTCTGTGTCATAAAGTAAAAAAAAATATGTTCACAGTAACTTGTTGGGCCTGGGAAAAGGGAGCTGTCTATAATTTCTTATTTCTTTTTAAAAATATTTGTTATTTATTGACTTGTAAGAAAGAAAGAAAGACACAAAGAGAAGTGAAAGAGAGAATGGGTGCACCATGGCCTCCAGCCACTGTAAACAAACCTCAGATGCATGCACCACTTTGCATCTGGCTTTATCTGGGTACTGGAGAATTGAACCCAGGTTGTTAGGCTCTGCAGGCAAGCACCATAATCACTGAGCCATCTCTCTGGTCCCTAATTCTTTATTTCTAAGACAGCGGTGAAAGTGTACAGAGGTTGCAGAGGAACGCCATTACCAGGTGAAGAATACCCTTGTTCCTGAAACTTCCCCTATGCCTTCCCAAACATGTGAAGGAAATCAATGCAGAGTGTAGCAGAATATACAATGCATGAAATTCAAATGGGGAAATAAAGTGTTTAAATGTTACTGAAAGCAAAAATTTTAAACAGTGATAAAAGGCATGTTATTTTCAAATAATTTTATTTATTTGAGAAATAGAGATAGGAGCAGAAATACACACAGAGAGAGAGAGAGGAGAAAGGGTGCATGCATCTGGAGTTCACTGCACATGAACTCCAGATGCATGCACCACTTTGTGTATCTGGCTTTAAGTGACTCTTAAAGAATCAAACCCAGTGCCTTTAATTGCTGAGCCATCTCTCTAGCCCCAAATTATTTTAAAATTCCCATTTTACTTTAAATAAAGGCTATAAAAAGTCAAAGGAAAAAGAAAACCCAATGATCTATGCATTAAAAATACATAAAAATCGAAGTTGGACACAGAGTTATGTTTTGAAACTTATGTTAATTAGATATTCAAGACAAAGTTCTTATAGATTCTATAAGCATTATGGTTTAAAATATTGTTTTGGTATTTTTAAGTCTATTTAAAAATATTCCTGTAGTGGACTCTGCTTATTTAGAGCTTAGGAAGTGCTTAGTAAGTTTAACTTCCTAGTTTCTGGTTTTTTCTTAACTTTTAATTTTTTAAAATTAATTTGAGGAGAGAGAGAAAATGGATGCACCAGGGCCTCCAGCCTGCAAATGAATTCAAGAGGCATGTGCCACATGTGCCACCAGCTTACAACGGTACCAAGGAATCAAACCTGTGCACTTAAGACTTTTTCAACAAGTGCCTTAACCACTAAGCCAGATCCAGCCCCCTAGTTTTTTTTAATGCATGGAAAGTTTACAGTTTTCAATATTATTAGTTTTATGTGTTTATTTGTTGTGGTGGTTTGATTCAGGTGTCCCCTCTAAATTTAGGTGTCCTGAATGCTAGGTTCCCAGCTGATGGATATTTAGGAATTAATGCCTCCTGGAGGGAGTGTATTGTTGGGGGCAGGCTTATGGGTTTTATAGAGAGTTTCCCCATGCCAGTGTTTGGCACATTCTTCTGATGTTGGCCAGGGGGTGATGTCTACCCTCTGCTCATGCCATCACTTTCCCCTGCCATCGTAGAGCTTCCCCTCGAGCCTGTAAGCCAAAATAAAACTCTTTTTCCCAGAAGCTACTCTTGGTTGAGTGATTTCTACCAGCAATGTGAACCAGACTGCAACATCTGTCTTTGTTGATGTTTACACAACTTCTAGGAATGGCTGGGGTGATGTTAATCAATAAAGTGAACATAATATGATCTCTAATATAAATGTAATGTTTAAGATCTTACGTAACGAAACAAATACTAAATTATTTTAAATTATAAAGAATATATTTTGAGCAGGGCGTGGTTATGCACGCCTTTAATCCCAGCACTTGGAGGCCGAGGTAGGAGGATCACCATGAGTCCAAGGTCACCCTGAGACTACATAGTGAATTCTAGGTCAGCCTGGACTGGAGTGTAACCCTACCTTGAAAGACTGGAAAAAAAAAAAAAAAGAATATACTTTAGTGGCATTTTACTAATATGTATGTTTTTAAGATTTTGACAAATGTCAAGTCCTTTAAAAGTATCTTTTTGCTTGAAATATATCAGTTTCTTGCATATTTCACATCTTTGTGGATATCTCTGTATAGACAGATATGAACATATATAAATTTAGAGAACAGAAATAAATATCTTATTATTTTAAATATCACAACATTCCATTTCGCAGAAAGTTGATCCATCTTTTTAAACAGACATCCATGTGTACCCTAGCATACATTTAATTGTCTCTCACTTCAGTAAATTAAACATTTAGTATATAAAGCATCACATGTAATTTTAAATAAATAATTGCTTTCCTTTCAGGGAACTCAATTTTGAAGAAGAAAGCTGCAAAGTGGTGCCATCTACACGGCAGTTATATCTACAAGCTACCATGCCAGCCACATCCCCAAGGAGAGGGCAGGCATGCTTAATTATAGAGAGACATCATTACTTAGAAGAAAAACATGAGTCTGTAATCTCCTTGCTTCTGCTGGATGGGAGCTGTTCATTCTGCTGAATCTAGCAATGTCTGAGAAACACTTAAGCTAAGCTGGTTCCACACGGCCAGGGCCAGGTACTCTCAGGTCACAAACAACAGGACTCCTAAGCAAGCTCTGGTCAGTGCTGCTTCCCTTGTGGATTCCAGTCCGCACTGAATTCATTAAACAGAAAGCCTCTCCTGATGTGAGAATGCGAGCACAGCAACTTGGTTTTAGCCACTTCCTTCTATCCTTTGAAATTCCAGATCTCTCCGAGGATGCAAACTAGCATCCTAGCAAAGTAGCACTTCTTCCCATAACGTGGCGTCACCCGGTCTTTTCTCATTGTAGTCCCTCAATCAAAGATTCCAGGCCACGCAGTTGTGAACACAAGCAACTATTCAAAGAGTCCAGGTCAGCACTTCTGCTTTCCAGGTCAGACTTGTTTCCCTCCCACTTCTTTCTGTTAATACTTTCTCCTCTCTCCCAGAAACAACATAAAAAATGCATCTTTCTCACCACTCATAGACAATGGGTTGGGAAGCCAAACTCATTTACCCAAAGACAGGAAGTATTATCTCATTATGTAATTTCAATTAAGTGCCCACTGTACTTCTGAATGGACTGTTTTTCCTATTTCCAAATCTTCAGAGAAACCATGTATCACCTCTCAATATATTAATTCAGTGTGGTTAGGTCTTTACATTTTTGTGCTGAATCACAATAGACTTTAATAGTTTTCAGTAACTTTATCTCCCAAACTTTGAAACTGATGCAAATTTAGTGTGGCTTTTGTTCTCAAAAGGACAAAAAGTTGTCATAGCACGGCTTACATTCAACATGTAGGGGTTTCTTCTGGCCACAAGAGTAGAATCAACTCATTGAGCATAATTTAAATAGAAGGTTAAAAGGGAAGCAAGTAAACAAATGTTATAGATTCAAGGTAAGATGGATTCTGGGAAGCTATGTTGCTTTCTTTAGTGTTGTGGTAAGAAGTGGTACTATATAAAAAAGTCTGTCAAGGCCCTTAAGCCTGAAAGCTTGATTACAATCAGCCATATAAAGTAGCACCACACTGACAACTAGTGAGCAAACCTCACATGTACTACTTGTTGGGTGAAGGATATGTAGGCTTTGTCACAGGGTGGACAGAACTACGTGCTGAGGTACCAGGCATACATGGGCTCAAGCTCCAACTCTACCATTCATTGTGCATGGAACTTTGGGGGAGCAAGCTTTTCTAACCTATCAAGAAAGACTATTTAAGAAATAATTATGGTATGACAGACAAAGCACAGCATAAAATTCCTTTCACTAAGTAAAAACTACAGAGTAGTTAAAATAATAAGTAATGTGATTTCAAACAGAGTGATTTTAAACGCTACTCACATTTAAGAGGTATCTATTAAAAATAGAGTCAGAGCCATGCGTGGTGGCACATGCCTTTAATCCCAGCATTTGGGAGGCAGAGGATCACCACGAGTTCAACACCACCCGGAGACTACATAGTCAATTCCAGGTCAGCCTGGGGTAGAATGAGACCCTATCTCAAACAACAACAACAACAAAACAGAGTCGGTGAATGTAGTTTTTGAAATAGCTTGCCATATAATTCTAGCAACTAGGAGGCTGAGGTAGAAGAGTCACCATGAGTTTAAGGCTATCCTGAACTACAGAGTGGCCTCCAGATCAGCCTAGGCTAGAGTGAGACTCTGCCTCAATATTATATAATCTGTTTTATTTCTAAACATTACAAAGACATGGCAAATTAAAACATTAATAAACCTCAAAGTTACATCAGACATTGCAAACAATACTCTAACGAAGTTTGGATTTATGGCACTAGTACTAGATAAAAATTTTGTCTAAAATTTTTAATAGATTTACATGTTAGCTTTAAATGTAATGTGCAAGTTCACTGGTATATATCCACTGAGCAAAAATAATTTTTAATTTGAAGGATACTTTAAAGTTGAACTAGAGCTTGCACACACTAAAGTATGTGTGTCAAAGAATCTTGGCAAATATTTATCCCATACACCCATCACCCAGAAGCCACCTGAAGCTCCATGGTGGGCCCTCCTGCAGCAATGCTACACAATGCTCACCTAGGTTTGGCACCTTTCCCAATAGACTACTCCTGCCTGTTGTGGATTTCACAGATACAGAATCATATTGGTGGTTGTTCTAAATTATTTATTTCCTTTCACTTAGGTTCTCTCCCAAGAAGGACAAAGAGACTAATGTTGTCGTTACTCAGTTTATCATGCAACCACATGCCACTGTACAGTGATTAAATCCCACCAAATCTGATACATGCAGTTTGGCATCCAACATAATCGTGAACAGATTTACAGGAGCATATTTAACCTTTGGATATGAAGACTCATCCTACAGCCAGTTACCCTGACGCTACTGTCTCAAATTTTCAACCTTCTCTAAGAGTATAAATCCCTCATTTATACTCAAGCACACTGTGAGGCAGGTTAACAGAAGTTACTTATGTATTGGCAGTCTGACTAACAGTTTCCAATTTTTATCTTCATTAACTGAAAGACAGAATGTTAGAGGCCTTATTCTGATTTTTGTATCTATTTCAAGGCAAAACCACATCTGAAAATTGTTTCTTCAGATCTCAGTCATGTTCTGTTTATATAGAAAATATAAATAACAACACAGCATGAAAGGAATATGAGAGGCCACTTTACCCATGCCCTCCCAAATTCAAGTAGGAATATATAGAATTCAGACTCTAAAGAAAAGTAAAAGCTATGGAATTTATGAAAAACTCTTAAACAACTGAACAAGCAAAATTGTTTTCAAAACCTTATCAGAGGGATGGAGAGATGGCTCAGAAGTTAAGGTGCTTGCTTGCAAAGACTAACAACCCAGGTTTGATTCCCCAGAACCCACGTAAACCCAGATACACCAAGATGTGCATTATCTGAAGTTCACTTTCAGTGGCTGGAGGGCCTGGCATGCTCATGCTAATGCACATTCTTTCTCTCTCTGTCTCTCACTTTCACACTCTCTCCTTGCAAATAAATAATTTTTTTTAAAAAAAACCTTACTAGAGGGTTGAAGAGATGAATTAGCAGTTAAGGTACTTGCTATAATAAAGCCAAAGGACCCAGGATAAATTTGTCAGAACCCATATAAGTCAAATGCACAAGGTGGTGCATGCATCTGAAGTTCGTTTGCAGTGACTGTGGAGGACTTGGCATGCCCATTCTCTCTCTCTGTTCTCTCCCCCACTCTTTCTTTCTCAAATAAATAAAAATATAAAAATTAAAAAACCTTATTACAGCATTTTAAAGCTTACCATGTGGAAAACTATACATCAATTCCTACACTTCTAAGTAATAGACTAGGGACTGAGCCATGACATATAGAAAAATGCATTAAGAATATACACATGTGGGTTTTAAGTAGGGTACATTTTTAGTGTATTTGTCACATTTCATTTAATGTCTAAAACTGGAACATGATCACATGATCATGTATATAATTTTATGCAGAAAAATATAATCTTTTTATGATGACTATAATAATATCTGATTTGAATTTTTAAAGCTCAAATATATTATTAGCTTGTCTGCAGCATACATATAAATAATTTTAATTTATAGGAGAGCTTCAAAGGCAAATTATAACTTGGATACACCCATTTTAGCCATTAAAAGGATTCTAGGTCAGATGACAATATTAGTATAAATTTTGTGACTGTTTTTGTTTTTCAGGTGCTAGGGAAGCACTCCATCACTGAGCTACATCTGCAGCCCAGTGTAGATGGTTCTAAGTATGGTAGAAAAAGAAATCACTGTTTAAGTATATGATTGGGATAAAAGACAGACATTATATGGAGAGTGAAATGCACCTTTTAGAAATGCTTTTGTGCTAAATGCCTAATAAGTAATAAGTGTTCATATAAAGTACTATATTATTAATGGCATGTGTATATGAGGGTGGTAGGTGCATGTCACAGTGAGTGTGTGGAGGTCAGAGGACAACCTCGAGGTGTCTGTGCCCTTCTACCTTCTTTGAAAAAGGACCCCTTGCTACTGTAAACAAGTGCCAGATTAGGTCGCCTGCAAGCAAGCTTTGGATTCTCCTGGCTGCTTCCCATTGCCATACGCACACTGGAATCACAGATGCCTGCCTGTGTCAGTTTGCATCCAGCTTTATGGGGGAGCTGGAGAATCAACCTCAGGTAAGAAATCTTTGCAAGCAAGTGTTTTTCCCTATTGAGCCTGCATAAAGTTTTGTAAAGATATTTTGAATCACAGGTAGACTAAGGTGACAATAAAACTGTATAAAACAGAAACAGAGCCTCATTGTTTTCATTATCGCCTTTCTTCTTTCTTTAGAAACTGAATGCTTGGGCAATTAAAAAAAACATCATTACATTCGAGTTTCCATGAGAATGAAACAGTTGTATACTGGATTTTGCTTATAAATATCCTTAAAGAAGATGGTGTCAAGGACAAGAGTAATATTAGTTATAATAACAAAAGCAGTAATAGTCACTACCAAACACCTATGAGGTGCCATAAGCTTTTCTAAAAGTTTATAGGAAGTCATCTGCTTTGTTCTCATGAGAACCCTAGTAAGCAAATAATCACTGTTCTTATGCTAATTTCAGAGGATTACTGAAGAATCCACCTCAAAGTTTATATACTTCTAATCTTTGGGTAGTTTGATGATCTTTTTAAATTTAACCTCACCACAAAAACTGGTCCACAGAAAACAAACTCTTAAAATAATAACCTAGGAAATTTGTGGGATTCTAGAATGGTAAGTACATTGTGGTTATTGTACAAGTAGGGTAAGCTTTTAAAATGGACAGATCAGTGTCCAGAAAGATCCATCAAGTCAAACCTGTTCATGAGCTTTGTCCCACTCAGGGCTTTTTCAAAGGAGTTATCACATCCCCTTCTATAATGGTAGACTTCAGATCAAACTGTGGTAAAACTCTCTGTACCATTTTTGTCTGGTTATACACATTAGCTACCTAACTTGAAAAATATACAAATCATAAGTTTCTATATAACATCATCTAATTGGATTTTTAGAAACTAAAAATGTTGCACTAAGAGCAAATATATCAAAACAGACACAAAGCATAATTTATTGTACTTGGGATATATGAAATTATGGTAATTGCCACAGGGAGCCAGAAGCCAATAAACTCAATAGGAAAAGGCAAGAGAAAGCACATGACTGTCCACACAGACTCAGGTTAAGGTTCAGTGTCCTAAACACTGATTTCTATACCAGAAAAATTCTAACTGCCTTAAGTACAAGAATTCTGATTTGAAGAATTCCTTTTAAAGATTTTTTTTTTTTTTTTAAGTCCTGTTTGTTTCCCTACTGTTCCACTAGTTTGGTCTAGAGCTTATAGTGGGTGCTTAACAAATGTTGTTGACTGACAAAAGAAAATAATGTTTTCTCTCTTTCTATCTGCCCCCCTTTCAATCTGTCTCCTACACTGCAGTCAAAGTGACATTACTAAAATACAAACGTGACAGTGCCAGCCATCTTCATTTTCCACACAGTGCTACATTCTTTTCTCCATTACTTGTACAACGAAGCTTAAAATCACTGACACGGTTCAGAAGACCCATCATGGCCTGGCTCTACATTCTCAGGAGATCAAAACTCAGAGGACTCCCCTAAGGAGAATGCACATGCTGTGCCATCATCTTCTTTTCTTTTTTTAAGGTAGGGTCTCACCTGACCTAGAATTCACTATGTACTCTCAGGATGGCCTCGAATTTATGGCAGTCCTCCTACCTCTGCCTCCTTAGTGCTGGGATTGAAGGCATGCGCCACCATGCTTGGCTTGTGCCATCTTCTGTACAGACTTCTGTCTCTGAGTTTACCTAGCTAGCAATTCTCAATTTCCACCTGGTCAAATCCTTCTCAGATTTCAAATTCATCCTTAATGGTCACATCAGAATCACCTTAGTGGACTGTCTTCTCCCAGTATTTTAATTGCTCTCACTATTTTTAAAGATATACAATTATTGTAAATTCTTTTTTAAAAAAATTAATATGCCTTTTCAAAAATAGGAGGTCTGCTGTGACAGATAGGATTTTTGATTTTGGTCATCATTTTCTTGCATGAAACTAATACTCTGGCATGTGAAAAAAGCTAATGGCATTTTTTTGAAAAAAAAAAAAAGAATGGATATGGTCAATTATCTGTTCACGGCAAAGTCACAGAAAGTAGAGACTTTGTTACACAGCGTTCATCATACCACCATGTCCAATGTTATTAAGCAGTAATTTGAGTGTATGGAAATTTACATAGAGAAACTGAAAGAAAACAACACAGTGTGGTATGAAATTTTAATATGCAACCCTAAAGTGCTTGGGAATTGGATCTAAAAATGATAAGAACTATAACTTAATTTCTTAATGATCATCTGCTTATTCTTATTTTTAAGCCTGATGGCCAAAGAATTCCGTAATTTTTTCAAGCTATGAGGAAACTAATAGTACTCCTAAGTAGAAACATATTAAATGATAATGATGCAGGAGCACTTAGATGAGAATGGTCCGCTGAGCACAGCTATGTACCCCATAAGCATCCATCATTCAAGAACGACGACATTCTTGGATAGCTGGGGTCTGAGACAAACTTTCACGGTCAAAGAACATCAGTGATTCATACATTAGTTCTGTTCCAGGAATCACTCTCATATGTTATTTTTTTTTTCTTTGAATAACATTTTAACTTGAAAAGGTGTCAACCTGAAGGAAGTAGGCATATTATTCAGCAGACATGATGATACAGGACTTAGAAGTAAGGTTTTTGTGCTCTTATGCAGGCCTTCATGACTGACGCAGTCATGAAACACAACCTTTCTGGTGTTCTCTATCAGTGCATAAATAAATAAATAAAACTTACTAGGTTCAAACCAACACAGCAAGGATAAAAATGAATTCATTCTTCAAATTCTAGAAATTTAAAGACATAAATTGTTTCGAGCACTTAATGTGGTGATAAAAAAAAAAATAGAGGGCATTCTCACTATATTCTTCTGTCCTATAAACAGCAGTTGTTTGAAATAGGGAGCAATTAAAATAATAGGAGACTTTCTAAATTAAATGTAAAAGGAATTCTAATTGGGACTAGAGATAATTTGAATTTGTGTTTAATATTTGCTTGGCTATAGTCTTTTCCCTAAATTTTCTGCAATGAATCTACAGTTGTTTCTAAATTAGTCTTATAAAGAATGTGACAATCAGTATAAACACTGACAAGAGGCTGAGCTTTGTTTATACGTCTTCTAAATAGAAATCATCTACACCAGTCATCAATACATGATGGGTGTTGGGAGAGCCATCCACTCTCAATTAATTATTCAATAGTCACTTGACACACATGAAACGGAGAAAATAAGAAAAATGGAGCCAGTCCTTGGGGGAAGACAGACTATGCTGTATCATTCTATGTGAGGTTTGACAATCCACAGGATTCAGCCTTCTATACTCCAATCATGTCTAGTGGAGCTCATTGTACTTTTTTTAGCTCCAAATTTTCAAAATTAATCAATCCTGATGGCTTTGCTTTGGAGGGGGCGTGTAGGATATTCATTCTTCTTGGGCATCAGGTACTATATAGTTCTAATACTTATCTTGGTTATTCCAAATTATTCTTCTTATAGGAAGAACAATCCATTTGCCAAAATAAAATCCATTCTGGAAACATCTAATTCTGCTTCTCTTTAACATTACTTTTTCCATGCTTTCTGTACTTTTAACTGTTACTGATTATGCATGATCCCTGGATCCCTACATTAAAATGCACAGAAATATTTTAAAAATTCATTTAAAACACCTTCCCACACAGTACAAGCTGTCATTGTGTCATATTTGTTTCCTAATTTAAGAAAGGAAGTATATTTCATTAAATTGCTTTCTTTATCATTTAAAGTAGCATCAGAATACCCAGAGCAATATTTTCCCATAAAATAACATTTTCTACGAAACCATACAAATGCATACAATTTCAAATTATACTATTGAAATGATCTTACCTAACTACTATATTTGTATTACAATTTAGTGAGATTTGGTAGAAGAAAAAAGATGTCTCTATGTTGCTTTCGTAAAACGTAAAGACTGATTTTATGTCCATGGAAATTTACTGACAAAGGTGAAGTGCAGGATGGGACATGGGATATAGTTATCTATAATTACTTAAGTTAAAGTATACCTAAAGCAAAAACCATAATGAAGGCGGAGTATAGTTAAACATTGATTGACCCCCACCTCATCCCATCAAGGCTACAGAACTCTTTGTAAACACAGTTTTTTTTTTTTTTCTAACTCTCTTTACTGTTTATACAATTACAGATTTTATCAAGTCTTCCTTTTTTTGTTTGTTTGTTTGTTTGTTTTGGTAAAGCCAAATGAAGGAGAACTGCCAAGTCTGATATTTTACAAAGGTTGGTTTTGCTTAGCCATGTCAGAAAATAAATAAATAAATAAATGAAAATTTAAATTTGTTTTAAAAAATTACACAATAAAACACTGGGACACATAGAGCCTTGTGGTCCTAACACTTTTAAAATCAGATTTACTACTTATCCCTTCTCCCCTCATTTCAGCCACAAATGCTATAGATGTGTGCATTGATTATCTTGATTTCAACCTAAGCTATCTAGCTACTTTAAAATCAGACTTCTCTCTTACTTAGCCCCTTGATATATCAATGTTTCCTGTCCTCCATATCACTAATTCACTTTCTGTTCATAGGTTTTCCTGTATTTACAAAATATTTTTCCTAGTCATTAGCACATAATGTGGAAGAAACACACAGAAAACTAAAATTTAGATATTGAGTGGTGAAAATAAAGCAGGTATGTTTTGCTGCTTAATTTTATATTGTTTGAAGCCCCAGGAGGACAGAAATCGCAACTTGACTTCAGACTACTCAACTGTCATTAGCTAAACATCCTTAGAAAATGTCTTTCAATCACTCATATGCATCCTGTTTAGTAGACTGCTCCCAATTTAGCAACATCTAAAGTTCTCAACCTTTGTTTTTTTCTTTTGGTTATAAAGGCAGTTGTTGAGAAGTATATGATTTGTTCTCTAGCATTTCTAAACATTGGCTGGCCTGTCTCACACTGCAAGAACAACCAAAATCACAAAATTTGACTGAAGTATGGCAAATGTTGGACTTGGACATAACGATGGAATCCAATTATGTCTAAAAAAAAAAAACACAACAACGACAAAAAAAAAAAAAACTGTTGTAAAGAAAATATCCACATCCCTTCCTCGTTTTCAACTGTGCTCTGTTTCAAAGGACACAGGATTCCTATGAACACATATACTCTCCTTGACTCTCTCTCTCTCTTGTCTGTGCCTTAACCCCAATAACCATAAGGGCAATGTCACCCACCCCTTGCAAAGGCTCATTATTATTTTTTTTTTCCAGCACACACACGTTTATGTCCTAGATGGTGGTGTGCGTCACACAGGCACAGTGTGAGAGCCGGGCATGGTGGCGGCATGGGGAGAGCAGCCTCGTGATGAATGGGCGACAGCCCGGCGAATAAAGGCGGCAGCCAGCCAGCCAATGAGGCTGGCCGAGCAGGCGGCGAGCCGGAAGTGGCTGCTGCGGGAGTGGGCGGGGCCGGAAGTGGCTGCTGTGAGGGGGCCGCTCGCTCGCTGTCTGCCAGGGTGGGCGGGGCCGGGCGGGGCGGGGCGGCCTTACCTTGGCTGCAGTCCTTGCCGCGGAAGCCGGTCCTGGAGCAGTCGCACACGGCCTGGTCGTCCACCACGGAGCACACGCCGCCGTTGAGGCACACGCCGCCGCCGCGGTCGCTCTCCTCGCATGGGCCCGCCGCTCCCGGCCCGCCGCCACCGCCCCCTGCCGGCGGCGTGGCGGCAGCGGCGGCGGCGTCCTCGGCGTCGGCGTCGTCGGCGTCGTCGGCGTCGGCGTCGTCGTCGTCGTCGCTCATGCGCACGAGGCCGGCGTCGAGCGGGCGCGCGGGCGCGGCGTCGACCGTCACGCGTCGGATCCAGCCGCGGAAGGGCTCGCGCTCGCGCACGGCGGCCAGCGTGAGCTTGAGCGCGTTGGCGGCGGCGCGCAGCTCGGGCGGCAGGCCGCCCACGAAGAGCGCGCTGAAGACGGTCATGTCGCGGCGGCGCGAGCGCACCTCCACCCACTTGGCCTCGGCGCCGTCCACGAGCAGCGTGGTGTTGCGGAAGTGGCGGCGCAGGCGCACGCGGTGCCACGCGCCGTCGTTGACGGGCGTGTCGGCCAGCAGCGTGGCGGGCTCGGCGCAGAAGATGGAGAAGCTGAGCTGCAGGCGGCCGCCGCGCGTCAGCGCCAGCTCCAGGAAGTCGCAGAAGCCCTCGTCGTCCAGGTAGAGCACGAGGCCGCCGCGCGCGCTGCGCGTCTTCAGCTCGAAGCTCAGCTCGCTCTCGCAGCACGCGTTCCACTTGGGGAAGCGCGTCCACTGGCCCTCGGTGCCCGGGAACTCCAGCCCGCTGCCCAGCTCCGCCCAGCAGCCCAGCAGCAGCAGCAGCAGCAGCGACGCGCCCGCAGCCAGCGCGCGGCCCCCGCCACCGCCGTGCAAGGGCACCCGCACCCGCACGCGCACCGCCGGCGCCCTGCCGGAGCCCGTGCCCGAGCCCGAGCCCGAGCCCATGCTGGTGGCGGCCGGGGGCCGGCGGGGAGCAGCTGCGGACGACAGGGTGATGCAGAAGAGGCTGGCACCCTCCGCCAGCTCCTCTTTTCTTCTCCTCCTCTTCCAACAACTGCCTCGCTCTCTGTAGTCCCCCTTCCGAATGCAAACTGTAGAGCCCGGTGGGACAGGGCAGCCACGCAACTTCCACACCAAAGGGGGGAGATGCACTTTGCAAGCAACGTTCCGAAGGGGGCAAGAAGTCTGCGCAGAATATGGGGGTGGGTGGGTCACGGATCCATTGGCAGTCAACGAAAGGGCATCTGCAGTGCCAAATGCTCCATCCACTTTCTCAAGACCTTTGCTTTTGCAGGACCTTCAGCTGCCCGGATCGTCAGGTGTGGTGCCAGGCAAAACACAGCAGAGTCACGAGGCAGGAGACACTGTTCTCGAGGACTGTCAGGAAGCTGAGGTCCAGTGTCTTTGAATGCTAGGGAATGCCCCAGTCCCCTCCAGATGTAGCTGCCAAGCCGGAAGCAGAAAGGGATCCCTGTGACTGATGAACACCGAGAGTAGCTTCAGAGGCCTGTTTCTTCTGTCACATCACGGGCCATGTTCCTTGCACATGGTCTGCCAGGCTGGATGCACTTCCCAGCTAACCTCCCCTGACGATAAGATTCCGTTGTGAAATCGCCAGAAGCTGTTAGATGTTGAAGTCACAACGGGTCCTCCCTTTCTCTGCACCTCTACAAAGCCAAGCTAAGGTGCCAGCATATCATTTGGTTCTGTATTGGTGATGCATTTGGATCTCATTTTGTCTCTTTTAAGGACACAAATCTGCAGAGAATGAAAATACAAATTAAGGTTTGCAGTCAATCAGTATCACACGAGTCACCTCAGAAAACAGACGCTATTACTAAACAAAGAACCTGTTTTTGTGTCTTGACCAAATAAGAAGGCCTAATATTTCCTAATAGTTAACGTCACATCCTTTCAACAAGCTTTCACAACCCTATGTGTATTGCTTAATAGGTAACTCAAGTTTATTCAGATTTGTTTGTGGTTATTTTTATCCTTTTCCTAACAAAGTTTTAATTTCTAAATATATGAGAGAAATAAATATTGTTTGCTAGTTACATTAAGAGTCAAAATACAACCTATTCAAATCTGTTAATAGCAAAATTTGTAACTGGCAAAGTAGATCAAACTATCGGCAGGAAGCTGCTGGTTTTCATTTGCATAGACAGCTTCCCTGCCATTTAATTTTCCTCAGAGAAGGAATATTGATGGTTTCTTGGGAGCCTCCTTAAAATTTTCAAGCAAATGTATTCCTCTTTCTTTTTAATCAAAGGAATAATCTGATATGATAAAATCTAAATGGAGCCAAATACATATTTTTGGCAATACTTATGTCCCAGCTGCCATAATATTAGTCCTTGTAAAAATGGATATTTAATATTTTGCCTAACAGTGTAGTGACCTAACTCCTCAAGTCCTTATCTGGCTGTGAGCCCTGAGAATTTGTGTGGTCAGAACAGCAGTTGTCATGTATGTCACCTCGCTGCTGTGGCTCCAGGATGTTAGAATTTAAAGCCATATGTTTAAATCACTCACTTTGCTATTAAATCATTTCTCTTTATTCAACTCGAATCTGATCGTTTGTTGAAATGGTGAAGAAACTATGGGTTTTCTCTGAAATTTTTAAACCAACGCTCTCACATTTGGCAAAAAAGTAAAAACATATTTTGTCATAGCAAGCAAATATATTATGTCCCTCACCATTTCAGACTCCTCTACACCCACTGTAGCAAAACACACACACACACACACACACACACACACACAAATTCATTGCTTGGACACAGAATCTCACTATCCAATTAACACTTTTTTTTTCCTCCTACAAGCTGAAACTAGCAGTAATTTATGGCTCCGCATTGTGCTGCTGCTCCTCCATGAAGGGAGCTGAGAGCATTTCTCTTCAGTTCAGAGCCATCCCTACAGGTGTCAGCTGAGAGCCACCAACCTAGGGGATCCCACTTCAAGTTCCTCCCCAGGTGGAACTGATGACTGGTTCTCTTCTTTCAAACACACGCAGCACACGCACACGCTGGCTACTAGCAGAAGGAAATAATCTCAGTTGCTTATTTATTATGCCTGATACATTCCACACCATCAGCTATTACAAGTCATATCTTGCCTACTCTTGTCCCAAGCCCAAGAAAGATGCTCTTTAAAAAATCACCAATAATAGTATAGTATTGAATACGCTTTCATTTTAACGTAGAGTGAGGAACCTGATAAATTTTCAATAATTTGCAAAATAAGTCTAGAATATCACAATCAAGAGTAGTGCTTTGAGCCCTGTTTCAAGCTTGTATGTTAGAAAACCTTTGTGTGTGAGACCATCGGAGCTTAATTTATTAATTTTACTACATCATGTAACCGTTTTTCATCTCTCTCTCCTGCCCTCCTCCTCTAATGCACATCTTGACAATTGTATAAATGATGGTGGGAAGGGAGAAAACCTAGAGGAATGTATATATTCTTATCAGAAGGGAGGTCAACTGACTCTCCCAGTTCCTGGAGGAAGCTCATTGTGTGAGAGAGTATCTATTTATATGGAGAAAGAGGATTCTCTCTAGGTGCCCCGGAAAGACCTGGTGAGTCCACAAATTAGAGGATGAAATAAAAGGGCCTGGAAAACAATCGTACTGCAGCCAAAACAAAAAGCGCTCTAATTCAAAAGCTGACCAACAGCCTCATCAATCTTTCCTTTCATTTCCAGAACAAAAATCCATCCCCAAGTCCCTGGGAGGATCAATACAGTATGCTGATCAGCTGCAGTTGCATTAATTTTAATATGGTTATAGTAAGCCACACATGCACACACGCCCCTTACCATGAAGCCTTCAGTGTAGCATCATAAAAACCCTGAAATCTGTGGGAGAATTGGAGAAGCGCCTGTCTTCTTGCCCCTGGCTTTTACAAACTACCTCAATAGCAATGCACGCCCCAAATTCTCCCTGGCTTTCCCGCCTAGGCTCTGGAGCCAAATCTGTAGCACCAGTGCAGTTTCTTGGAGCCTGAAGTCTGCTGCACAAATTAAGGATGGGCATAGTGTGGGCTGATGAGGACGGAAGAGAAGGCTATCGATGTATGTTTTCTTCACTGTTTTGATTTCTAGCCGGCCTGTGCTGGCTTCTGATAATAAATCGCTACATTCAGCGTCTAAGTTACTACCCCGGTCCTCCCAGCTCATGGTCTTGCCATATAAAATGCTCCATGCAAGACAGCCACAAGATCTGCACTCCTCCACCCGTCCTTCCCAGTGTGTTTGTGGCAGAACCTGGCTCAGTCACAACAGCGAAAGCTATCCTTCTCCAGCTTGCCTCGCCCCATCCCCTCCCCTCCCCTCCCCCCCCCCCAAGCCCAAATCGAGTTCTTTACCTGCCCGATGATTTCCCCCTTAGCTCGTGCCAGAGCCTGAAGCATGCATCGGCCGGAGTGAAAATTTCCTGAGGTCTACGGAGAAGACGACTGCCGCTGTCTATCTCCAGGAGTGCGGGAAGGGAGGACATGCAGTGTGTGTTGGGGGGGCGGGAGGGGGGGGGCTGGGGAAGCAGGAGGAGGAGAGGGGAAAAGCTGGGAAGGAAGAGGCGGCGGAGCCCGAGAAGGCTGGGTTACGTGACGCCGGCTGCTGTCCTTCCGAAAGAGAAGGGCGGAGCTGAGCTCTCCGCAGTACCATGGAGAGCGGCCGGGCACGGGCTGGGCTGGGCTGGGCCCCGGGCGGGCGCTGCGCCCTAGCTCCCGACGCTGCGGAGCGCGCTGCTCCTGTCTGCCGGGGCAGCGTCCCCCCCTGCACGGGGGGCTGGGGAGCCCGAGCTTGGGGGCGGGGACGTGCCGCAAGCGCTTCTAACTTGTCACCACCGTCCCTCCCCCGAGAGAGAGAGAGAGAGAGAGAGAGAGAGAGAGAGAGAGAGAGAGAGAGAGAGAGAGAGAGAGAACACGAACCAGACAGCCACGGAACCTACTGAGCATGCCCAGGCCCCTTGCTAGACCCACGGAAATCTTAACGGAGATTCCACTTCTCCGGGGTTTCGTGATGATTGGGCGGGGGTACCTGAGAGGTGCCAGCAGAGGCTCGCCAAGCCCGAGCGGAGGAGCCCCGCGAGCTGGCGATGGCACACGAACGCGAGCCGGGCTCCCTCGGGCGCTCGTGCCCAGGCTCCCCTGCGCCGGACCCCAGCGCAGCGCACGGCTCGGGGCAGAAGGGACTCCCAAGGCAGCGTCCCGTGCCCCACCCCTGGCGCTAGTCCTGGCCTGAGCTAGCTCACCAGACCTCGGTCTGCTTGGGCTGTGACACAAAGATGTGAGAAGGACCCACCAGGCTAATGCACCAACTTGGACATCACTCTTGCGCATCTGCCAAGGTGCTTCTCTTCACGACCGCCTCGCCATCCTCCGGCATCCAGTCTCTCTGCCTCTGCCTTGGGCATCCTCAGCTGAACCAAGTTCTCTACCTGTTTAACTCTTCCCTCCGTCTCCTCCTTCCACTTGCCGCTGGTAAAACCTGGAGAAAGTGAATCCCAGTGTGAGGATCTTACTCGTATAACTGGGCATGCCCAGTAGGCATTTGTGGTCTGGCGAGAAAGGAGTTAACTCTAAGGGATCTTCCAGGCAAGCTTTTAGAGAAGTCTGGTGTCCGTGGCTTTAAATTATGCTTTGAGTTCTGTGGACATTTAAGCTCCTGTCCCTGTTATATTCCTAGCCTAGGTTAGTTTCATTTGGGGATTTTTTTGTTTTGTTTTGTTTTATTACAAGCAACCTCAGGCCCCATTGCTGTAAAGGAGGACTATCTTCTGCCTTCAGGTCCTACAAAGCGAGAATATAAGATCTGGACAGATTCAGGATCATTGCAACACTATACATCACAAATGCAATATTCGTTTACTGCCAGAGAAACCAGAACGCCTTCCTAAGATGAGCCTGTACACTTTCACTCCTTTGTTCAAGACTAGATGACCTAAAGGCAGGGACAATAGGCGGACACAGTGATTCCGGTAGAATGGCAGTTCTGGTGTAGTGGTTAAATGTATGGGAAATAGAGTTAGATTGGGTGAGTTTGAATTCCACCTCTGAAACTTACTAGCTGTGACTTTGGCAAGATACTTCACCCTTATCACTTATCTCGTTCATAAAATGGATATAGTCACGGCTTTACTTCATGTAAAGGTAAAATGATTAACTGAACCCAAAACATTTAGAATTGTGTTCCTAGTGATGTTTATTAGTGACCCCAATCCCACTCTCTATTCTTTGAAGCCCAGGACTCTTAACTATCAAATGAGAAAACTGATGACTGCCAGTTTAATGATGTTTTCAAAACAAAAGGGAAATTTTTAAATAAGTTGTAGCTAAACCTCACAAAAGTAATGTGCTTAAAGTTGTGATGTCATTAAGTGAACATGGAACCAAAACCAGTCTACTTAATTCAGTGCTGTTTTTGATTTTTCTGACCTCTTACCAATAGGCTCTAAGCCTCCAAATGGCACAGAAGAAACATAAATTAGAAAAGAGATTATTGAATAGTAAATGGAATGAGCATACAAGTGTCAGTAATATAATTCCAAAACACCCTGTGATGCTCTCAAGATCTGTGTACTCACCAGTAAAAATTATGGTGGTGGCAAAAGATTTCCTAGAGACGTGGAGGTGTTAAAGAACATACCTTTCACCTTTGCTTTTAATAAACCATTATTTGCCAAAGGGGCCTACGATCTGAACAATTGCTTACTCTATGGCATTTAGATGTACAAATTTTAATTATTTATTTATTATAAATGTGTGGTACTGGGAAATGAATCCAGAGTCTTGCACAAGGTAGGCAATTGCTATGCCCTGAGTTACATCTCAGCCCACTTTTACTTTTATTTTTAAAGACAGTATCACTAAGTTACCAGACTGACCTTGAACTTAGGCTCCTCTTACCTCAGACTCTTGAATAGCCAGAATTATAGTCCTGTTTCAGGAGGCCTAACTGTAAATTTATTTTATTTTATTTTTTATTATGGCTACATAGTGTTTCTACTGAATCATGGTTTTCCTTGGTCTGTCATCTGTGCTTTCCTGACTCAGATAATAATATTAATAATAACATTTGCATGCTTCATTTATAAATTTTGAAACAAAGCATTCTCCATTCTCATACAAAAACACACAAAAACTATATAAACTTAGAGACTAGAACATGCAGTTATTAGATTTACAGTGCCTACTATGGGTAGATGTGGTGTCACACATCTGTAACCACAATTATTGGGAATACTGAGGGAGAAGAATGGTAGGTTCCAGGTCCACTTGGGAAACTTAACAAAAGCCTGTCTCAGAATAAAGGCAAAAGAGCTGATGATGTAACGCAATGGTAGAGAACTTACCAAACAAGGCCCTGAGTTCAGTCCCCAGTATAACAATAAACACATACATAAATAAATAAATATTTACTGTGTCTGGTCTAAGTAACAAAGCCACAAAGGGGAAGCTATCAATGTATGTTTAGAATGAAATGAAACCAGAACATAATTTAATGATAAAAGTTATTAATTTAAAGCAATATTTCTCCTGTTGTCACTATCTCTGAACTTGAGTTTCCTCATCAGTAAAATGAAGATAAAGTCATATCACTTTCATGAGACATAGTAAGAATTATGCCAATGCTGAATGTTGATCATGAGTTTACTCTGATAACCGAACTTTGCAGTATTCACATTAATTTATTTAATTCCTACATGAAGCCTAAACCAAGAATCTCAGCTTCCTCTCATTTTGCCAATGAGAAAAGCGAAGCATGGAACATTAATTAATGTGCGAATATACATGCCAAGTAATTTCCTGTGAGAGCGTGGATGCGAGTTCAAGTCTTTGATCCCCAGTGCCTTGACCCTTCTTCCCTGAGCAAATGATCTAATGCACAAACCAGTACTTTAAGAACATAGGTACTGACATGTATTCATTCCTTTTTTCAAGAATTGCGTCAACAAAAAACTAGGAAACTAAAGGGTGAAATTTCAAATATTGCAGTGCCATTCCTTAATGACTAATACTATCAATTATATTTCATCATGTTTTACATATGAGTAATTTTATTCTTGTTGCTACCATTTCTAATTTGTGGAAAAGATGAAAGGTAACTCTTTCAGATCTGAATTTAAAGCAATTTTACATTTGTCAGAACAATCTAGTATTTTTACAGATGATTGGAATTAGAATTAATTTCTTTCAAGTCACCTTGGGAAATCTACCAATTCTAAGATACACTAATATGTAAAAATTAAAAAAAAATAAAAAAACTTTCACTCCTGGCCCTTTCACTGCTCAGAACAAATGAGAAAACTGTGAAATCAAGATGCCTGTTTACAATGATGCCTGATTATAGAAAACTTATGGCAACCCAAATATGAAAATATAGGTACTGTCTCTTGCCATCCATTAGTAAACCTAATATGAGAATGAGAATGGTCACCAAAACAAATATATGTCTACAAGTTATTAAATTGATATGTTATTAAATATAAATGTGCATACTAACTTTGAAACTATACTAAAAATAAATGAAACTAAATGATATAATCTTTTTTGACTGAGAAATGAAGCCAACAGGAAGAAGCTATGTTTGTTGCTGCAATCATAGCATATGTTTTAACATTAGGAAATCACTGTAAACATGTACTTTGTCAATTAGCATGAAGGCAAAATGGAATCTAAGATACCCATGAATGCTAAGATGGATGTCAATTTGAGGAGTGCTTTACCTGAATTCAAAAAGTGATATAAAAAGAAATAAATAATGACTGAGGGGAAGTTTAAGTAGCTATACATTGAAATGCCTTTTCACTAAATGGGAAATAATTTTAAATAACTAGGTAAGATTCATTACTCTGTGATAATTTCCTATATCTTGTAATAGAAATCATTAAAATGAAGCCATTTTTTTAAGCTAAACAATTATAGTACTAGGAAAAAATTTCAACTGTGCAGTTGAAATGCTCTAGTTTAGTTCACTTCTTTTATTCGAATAATGAATATAACGCTTGTAATTCTGATTATTGTTAAATGTCACTTGTTCCCTGTGTATAAATTATGAGGAATTTGTAGGATTAAAAGTCAATGAATAGGGCTGGAGAGATGGTTTAGCAGTTAAGGCATTTGCCTGCAAAGCCAAAGGACCCACATTCAGTCACCTCCCAGGACCCATATAAGCCAGATACAAAAGAGGGGGCATGCATCTGGAGCTTGTTTGCAGTGGCTGGAGTCCCTAATGTGCCCATTCTCTATCTGTTTCTCTCTCTCTCTCTCTCTCTCTCTCTCTCTCAAACAAACAAAAAGAAATAAAATAAAATTTAAAATACTTTAAAAAGTCAATGAATAGTTATTGAATATGCTGCTGTGGTTAATTGCATTTTAAACATAACAACTAGAGGAATCATAAGTGCAAGGAAATGAAATAAAGTCTAGCGCTATGTACTCAGGTATAAACTGAGGATTTGCATATTTAAAAAACAACACAATTTCCCTTGAATCGTATACATTACTTTTGAAAGAATGAAGCACACTGAGTATGTTAAGTAGTAGTGTATGACTAGAAAAAATTATTCAGCACAGTAAGTTATACTCCTTTCACATAAGGACCTAATTTTTTAGCAATCAGAAGGTAGAATATGATTTTCAAAGGACTATGGATCATTAGTGATGATTATCATGGTATCGAGCTGCAGCAGAAGAAGCATATGGGTAGGTACTTGGAATGGTGGTTAAGTCTAAGTGACACACCTGTCTGAGAAGCTTCTATGCTGGAACCCTGCAGTGTGCAGAATGAGAAGTGTCTTAGATGCAGGGCAGAAGTGGAACCTACTTATGTTGCAATATGACTAGCATCTCATCCTCGTTTCTCCAGGATCTCAAAACAAACCAAAAATTATTCTCTGTCTAAAAATAGCACCGGCCAAAGTTTGTGAGAAACCAAGTCAGTGGACTATTTCTCTCGCTGATTACTTACACATTACAGCGTTCCATTATTACCTCCTTCTTTGCTTTATTTCTCCTCCTCTACACACAACTTTTTACTGCTTCACACCCAACTCCCTGCACACTCAGTCCCTGCTATTCTCAATGCCGAACTCCAGCAAGGAATTTTTTTTCATTCAATGAACTCTGACCCCGAACTCTATTTCATTGGATCTCTGCAATTTAGTCCATTTGTTTGGTTTAGCCTAATCTGTTTAATTTTCCTTAATTTGGCTTTTAAGATATTTTAGGTAAGAAATTTGTACTAAATTCATGAATGCAAATGAAATTCAGAGACTTATTATGTCCTTACTTCATTCCTTCATTTTCTCCTCATAGAATCTAAGAAATCAATTTCTTGTGATACATCTTCAAATATTTTGTGGCTTTATCTTATATTAGTTTTTGTTTGTTTCTCATCCCTGTACTTTCCAAACTACTGTCCCTTCTTTTATCATAGTTTCATTGATGAAGACTCTTTATTTCTGTTGCCTCTGCTTAATATACTCTTTCACATATATGCATACCTCATGAACATATACAGATGGGTGTTTTAGCAAGAAAGAAATTTCTAGATACCCACATTGGAACTTCGCACATTAGGACAATCACACCTTATTTTGAGTAGAAAAAATAAAATCTTTTGCATTTGAAAACACTTGAGAAGCAGAATAGAGATGAGCTTGGTTTTGATAAGAGCTCTGACCTCACTAAAAACACAAAAATAAACAAATAAACAAACAACAACAAAATAAAACAGTGAAGTGTATATGAACCCAACCCTAACTGATATTAATGTAGAGAATATAGGGAGGGAGATTTGAATATAATAGTAGGCATAGTGTTTTTCTCAAGTCCAAGTAGAGAATTAAATGCATAGGAAAGCCTAGCATGGGTAAGATAAACCCACATAAGGATGCCATTGGAACTATGGATGATGCCCACAGAAACACTGGATATATTGCTTTAAAGAGCATTCACAACAGATCTAGCAGCATGTGCCCATGAAAGGCCAATGTTGCCCAAGCATATGATTGTTCAAGAAAATCCAGAAATCTAGAATTTTGTAAATCTCTTCTTAAAAAGTAAGAACTCTCATATCAAGTACAATGTCATTCAGAACGAAGCAGACATCTCTGCTAGCTGAAAATGTCACATGAGTTTCCAGCGTGTCACTATCCCAGTGCGTATATATGTATGCATGTGAGCTTACCATTATGGACCACTTGACTTCTATAATACATTTCAAAAAATACATTGATGTGTTCTAAAGCCAACCCGGGAACACAGAATAGATAAATAAATGTAGTCATAATACAAGTTTATTTTTAGAATATAAAGACAGGTTTTGAAAAAAAAATGGCTTGTTATATTAGAATCAGCTCATTGTGTCAAGATGTGTCCTGCCCACTTATCCAAATTCACTAAGCTCCCTTCTCCCATTCACCATAGGTAGCTGAAAGCCATACCATAGCAGGCCTCACTTCCCAACATTCCCCAAAGGCGCTTCCCTCTTCCCCCTGCCAAAGTGGACACTCCACATAGAAGTCAAACGCCAAATCCCAGCTCATGCCTCTCATATGACCTTGCTGATACTGTGTGTGAGCCCCAGCATTCTCAACAAGAATAACAGAATTCTCCAGATGGGAAAGTCCCACTGCAAAATAAGTAACACACACATGCGCAAACACACACATACACACAAGACAACACATCACCAGGAAAATTGTTCAGTCTGGTAGTACAGGGCCCTTGTCAGAGACAATTGAGGAAATTCCAGTCAAAGAATTAAAAAGCATGGCTATGATTAGTATATTTAAGGAACATAAAGAAGACATGAATAAGTGTCTGAATGAAGCCCAAGAAAGTACAAACAACTAAAGAACTCAATTATACAACAAAGACCACACACACACACACACACACACACACACACACACACACACACAAAATCTGAATGAACTCTAAGAAAGCACAGGTAAATGGAATGGAAAAGGCAAACCCAAATATGCGACTGAAACCCAATAAAGAAATAAAAACACTGAAGAAAAAGAGGTGGAAATGAAAAATGTACAAACCCACATAAAAAGTCCAATGGAAAGCTTTACAAATAGCATGTAAAGCATAGAATTTGTTAGAAATTAAAGACAAGGTAAAGGAAATATATCAGAGGGCAAAAGTGAATGATTAAGTTTTAAAAAATGAGTAGAGCATGAGAGAAATGTAGGATATCCTGAAAATAACACCTGTTCAAATTATATGTCATACAAGAATTTTAGGTCAATGACATTTGAATATATTTTTAATAAAATTTTCAAAATCTAGGGAAAGAGATGCCCTTGAGGTACAAGAGACCAGGTTTAAAAAAGAAAGAAAGAAAGAACCAAAAAGACAAAACCAGAAAAGAAATTCTCTAAAACATACTCAAAACAAAAAGCAAGAGCATTAAAAGCTGTAAGAGAAATAGCTCATCATATATAAAGATAAACCTCTCAGAATAACTTCTGACTTTTCAATGGATGTAGTAAAATAGGAGAGTTTGGAATGATAAATCTTAAGTATTGAGAGACAACAGCTGACAAGCCAAAATACTATACCCAGCAGAATTTTTTTTTTTTTTAAAGGTAGGATCGCACTCTAGCCCAGGCTGACCTGGAATTCACTATGTATTCTCAGGGTGGCCTTGAACTCACAGTGATCCTCCTACCTCTGCATCACAAATGCTGGGATTAAAGACATGTGCCACAACACCGGCTTGGAATTGTATCTTTTAACAGCGATAGAAAAATAAAAATAAAAGATAAAAATGTCCCATGGTAAAAGCAGACAACAGTAATTAATGATAACTAAGTTAGCCTTACTGAGGATACTAGATAGATTATTTCACATGATAGAGAAAAATATAAATATTCAAGAGATTACAGGAGGAAATGTGATAGTCTGAATGGATGACTCCCCATGCATTCAGGATTTTATTAAAGTTTGTAATTTAGCTCTGCAGCCACCTGGCTAGAGGAGTTGACACACTGGGTGAATCGTAAGGTCCAGCTCTAAGGTGGTGTGGTATTCTAAAGATATGCAAACTGTTTGAATTCTGCCTGGAGCTGCTGAAGTGTGCTTGCACATAGTGTTGTTGATGGCTCTTCTCTCTCTCTGCTTGGACCTGTGAATCTGGCCAACTTCTTTTGTCATTATATAACTTCCTCTGGATATGTAAACTTCAATAAATATCCCTTGCTCCATATCTGTGCCTGGACTGGAAGTTCACCCCAGTGACCTGAAGCTGTCTGCTACACAAGTGGTATAAGATGTGGGGTAGACAGTACTGAGATGAATCTGACCATGTGAATTTTGGTCTTTTGGAACTATTGTTTTGGAGGAATGGGCATGGACTTGGTAGTGTCAATTGAAGACACCTTCTAAAGCAGTAAGCCATTATTTTGGACTATTCTTGTGAGAGTTTGAAAATGCTAAGTACAGACAGATCATATTTGGAGTCTTGGTTTATGAACTTGGAGGCATGGCTTATGAACTATAAACTTTCTAAGGGGAGGGAAAGATGGCAGAAAATGGAGGAACTGAGCTAATGGGATAAAGGCTGACTTAATTCTGCTTCCCAGGCCTACAGTGTTTAATCAAAATTAAAGTTGACTGATATACTTAGCTAAAGAAATGAGACTCAGAGATTTAAGATTTTAAATTGGAGAAAACTCAAGCAAGTTTAAAATTAGTAGTACAGAGACTGGTTGCTGAACATGCTATTGTCAAACACATTAGCATTCTTAAAGAAGATGGCCCAAATTCTTTACATTAAAACACTGGCAAAGAAATCAGGGAAATAATCCACTATAACCACAAAATAAATAAATCAATATCTTGTAATATCTCTAACCAAGGAAGTAAATGATCTCTGCAAAGAAAACATTGAAAAACTCAGAAAATAGACATTGGGGAAGATACCAGAAGTGGAAAGATCTTCCATACTTATAGATTAGAAGAATTAATATTATGAAAATGACCATTCTACCAAAAACAATAAGCAAATTCCATTCAATTCTACTTAAAATCTTCAGATAATTCTTCAAAAAAACAGAAAACATAATCTTAAAAGTTATACAGAAGTGCAGTGGTCACAGATAGCCAAAAATTCCCTCATCAATCAGGTATAGTTATACCTGATTTCAAGATATATTACGGAGCTATAGTAAAAACAAACTAAAACAGCAGCAACAACAAAACCAGTATGGAAGTTACAAAACACCATGGTGCAAAATATATAAATCCTAGGACAAGAATAGAAGATCCATAAAGTTCATACAAATACAGACACCATGGCCATTGTTGACAAAGAGACCAGTTTCATACATTTGAGAAATGATACCTTTTCAACAAATGATGCTGGGAAAACCATATTTCTATAGGTAGAAGAATGAATCTAAACTATTATCTCTCACCATGAGCAAAATCAACTCAAAAATGGGTCAAAACCCTCAATATAAGACTTGAAACCCTGAAAAACTGAGTTAATGAATAGAAGAAGCACTTTGAGACACAGACATAGGAAAAGACTTTAGGAATATGACCCTAGAAGCTCAGGAAACAGGACAATTAATCAAAAGAATCTCATAAAAATTTTTTTTAAATGCTATTACAGGGCTGGAGAGATGGCTCAGTGGTTAAGCACTTGCCTGTGAAGCCTAAAGACCCCGGTTCGAGGCTCGGTTCCTCAGGACCCACGTTAGCCAGATGCACAAGGGGGCACACGCGTCTGGAGTTCATTTGCAGTGGCTGGAAGCCCTGGCGCGCCCATTCTCTCTCTCTCCCTCTATCTGTCTTTCTCTCTATGTCTGTCACTCTCAAATAAATAAATAAAAAATGAACAAAAAAAAGCTATTACGTAGTTAAGGAAACTGTGAGGCAAGTGGAGACAATTTACAGGAGGGAAGAGAATCTTTGCCAGCTATATCTGTGGTTGTTTGAATCTGAATATCCCTCATAGCCCCATGTGTTTCTGATTAATCCTCACATTCAGTCCCCAGGTGGTGACAATTTTGGAGGTGTAGTCTTGCTGGAAAAGCTGTGTGGTGATAGATCACAAGACCCCTTTCCCAGAACTAGCTCACACTTGCAGCTCCCTCCAAGATGATATGACAGGATGTGATAGCCAGCCTCTGTTCTGCCATGCCATAATGAAACTTCTCCTTGTGACTATGAACTGAAATGAACCCTCTGCTTCCATATGCTGCTGTTGGTCAGATTCATTATCCTGGAAATCAAAAGGTAATTGCAGTAGCATATTGCTAGAAAGAAATGGGATTGTGGCTGCTGTACACCTAACCGTGTAGCCATTAGCCTTTTGGAACTGATTTAAGGGAAGAACATGGAACTTTGGACTACACAGTAAACAGAGCTTGAGGGAACATTCCAGAGAAAGTTTGAGAGACTTAAATTGAGAGAAAGTTGTGGACTGTGGAGTTTTTCCTTATGATGTTTCAATGGGAAAACAAAACAAAAAGACTCTGTTGGAACTTGGCTAGAGGCAGTTTGTGTGACATTGTGGCCACATTCTGCCTGTGTCCTGAGCATTTGAACAAAGTTTATTTGTAATGAGCTGGTGTGTTTGGCAAACGAAAATTACAGAGCAGAAGGATACGGAAGACATAAAGTTTTGCAGAAACAACAACAAAAGTTTCCAGTCAGAGACTGTACCACAGCCCAGCTGCAATTCTTTGAGTGATTACACCGTTGATATTGGTCCAGCTGTTATGCGTTGGTACAGTAGGAAGATTGCTGATTGTCTTGAAAAGCAGCGTCCTGGAGGGTAAACAATTTCCCATTTCTCAAAGTTGGCTTTATTCACTGCTGGACTGCTGACTTAATAAGTTTGGTAATAATAGTTTTGGAAATATACCAAATGTAAGGAAGAAGGGTCAGGAAGTACACATGACTCTGGTGATGACCACTGAGCAATATAAAAGCAGGGTTGAATTCTCTGCATGGAGACCCTGTGAGGTGATGGCATGGAGCTGTGAAGATGAGTTGCAATAGAGGCTCCAGGACTTTGGAGCTACCAAGATTATAGGGCAGCAGTCAAGGGAAACTGCTCATTCTAGTTCAGGTGGATCGGCAGCCATGGCTGGAGAAGCAGAGGTTTGAACCCAAAATGTTATCACATGTCACAGATGGGAGGGATAGAGAAGACATGGAGTTGCTGAGTTTGATGTTTGCCCTGCCGGTTTTCTATCTTGCATTGGTCCAGTCTTTCCTTGTTATGCCTTCTCTCTGCAGTGTGAATGTTTGCTATGTGTCATTATGCGTTAAAAGTATGTAGCTTGTGTTTTGATTTTATAGGGCTCACAGTTGAGATACTGTTTCGAGCCTCAGGTGAGACTTTGAACATTGGAAGCTTGAGCAGTGTTGGGATTGATAAAGACTATGCGGACCTTTACAGTTGGACATAATGCCCTTTGCATTCTCAGATAGTTGTGAGCCTATGGCGGCCAGGGGCACAAGGAATTCTGAACAAGTTTGCATGTGACATGCCCTGTTCCCCCATGATCTCATGTATATGTGGTTAAGCCTCATACCTAATCCCCAGCTAATGAGACTCTGGCAGGTGGAATCTTGCTGGGAGGTACATCTCTCGAGGTGGACTCTTGGGTGTTATACCCTAAGGCCCACTTGCCAGAACTAACTCACTCTTGCTGTTTCCTCTCAGGTGATGTGACAAGATGTGATGCCCAGCTTCTGGTATGCCATGCCATGATGAAAGTTCTTCTGAAGACCGAAAACTGAAATAAACTCGTTCCTTCCACATGAAGCTTTCGGTAAGGAATTTTGTCCCAGCAATGAAAACACAAGCCGTCTGACTAACCACAGTTCTCAAAAGATGAAGTACCAAAGGCAAATAATTATTTAGAAAATGTTCAACATCTTTAGCCATCAGCGAAATGCAAATTAAAGCTACTTTGAGGGGCTGGAGAGATGACTTAGTGGTTAAGTATTTGCCTGTGAAGCCTAAGGGCTCCAGTTTGAGGCCCAATTCCCCAGGACCCAAGTAAGCCAGATGCACAGGGGGCACATGTGTGTGGAGTTTGTTTGCAGTGGCTGGAGGCCCTGGTGTGCCAATTCTCTCTCTCTCTGCCTCTTTTTCTCTGTGTCTGTCACTCTCAAATAAATAAATAAAAATAAGCAAAAAATTTATTAAACAAAACTACTTTGAGATTCCATATTCCAGTCAGAACAGCTATTTTTTTATTATATTTATTTCCATTTATTTATCTGAGAGAGAGAGAGAGAGAAAGAGAAGAGAGACAGACAGAGAGAGAATGAGCATGCCAAGGCCTCTAGCCACTGCAAATAAACTCCAGATGCATGTGCCACCTTACGCATCTGGCTTATGTGGGTCCTGGGGAATCGAACCTGGGTCCCTTGGCTTTGCAGGCAAGCACCTTAACCATTAAGCCATCTGTCCAGCCCCAGAACAGCTATTTTAAAAAACAACAACAACAACAACAAAATAACAAATGCTGGCAAGGGTGTGGGCAAAGAACGCTTATTCACTGTTGATAGGAAACTTGCACAGCCACTATGAAAATCCATATGGATGGTTCTCAAGTGCTAAAAATAGATCTACCATATGATCCAGCTCTACAACTGTTGGAAATATTGTTATATTCACAAAAGCTAGGAAGTTAAACCAGCCTAGATGCCCATTATTGGACAACTGGATAAGGAAGATGACTACATATACACAATGAAGATTTACCAAGGCATATAGGAAGATGAAATTATAAAAGTTATAGGAAAATAGATTTGAAAAATAGTACACTAAGTGACCTAACTCAGGAGCAGAATTACAGATGCCACATATATGTGTATCCTAGCTTTGAAAAATTTTAGAATTGTATATTGGCATGTAACTTGGAGTAAGAAAGAGTCTCTCATAGAGATCAAAATGCTAGAAAGTGGCCATGAAAGGAGGAATGTGAAGGACTTACTGAAGGGGATAGTAGAGATGTAAGGAGGTACAGGATGCAGGATGCTAAGGGGCTAAGTGGTGTCAAGAAAGGAAAATGGAGGAAGGGGAGGGTGTGGAAAGGGTTCAACAAGACTAATGCTGTTGTGAGTAAGGCATACAGAAAACTACTTTTTTTGTAAGCTAATGTAAAATATATAATTTGGGCACCCACATAAAGCCAAATGCACAAAGTGGCACATGATTGTAGAATTGATTTGCAGTGGCAGGAGACCCTAGTAGGCACATTCTCTCTCTCTCTCTCCCTACCTCCCCCACCCTCACTCAAATAAATAAATATTAAAAACTAAGACAGTTAAACCACAGAGAAACTGACCTGATGTGAGAGTGTTGCTTCCACAATTAGCCTAACAACCTGGGCCAGGGTGATGGAGGCAGACACTGAGGGCACTCAAAATGCACCAAACTTCTCTAGAAGCAGCTGGGAGCTCAACACTAGAGAAGACTTGAAGAGCACCCATTAAGGCTCAGGTAAATTTGCAGACGTGGGGGCAGAAAGGATGCAAGAGCCACAGGCTGGGAGGGACTGTCCAGAGACACTGCCCGTCCCCGCACCATGTCTGACTGCTGCTCTCACAACCATAATCCACAACGCCACGGTGAATACCAGCAATCCACTAAGGAGGGCCCTCAGTGGAGCGGGAGCAGGGGGGAGGAAATTAATGGCACCAACATATGATGCATCCATACAAAGTTTCTACCTAATAATAATCTAAAGAGACACTTAAAAATAAAGTATATAATTTAAAATAAAAAGAAAGGTTTTTGAGCAGAATTACTTAGCTATGGTAGACAAAACTGTGCTAAGAAACCATAAGTTGTTACAGGAAAATTCTAGTGCCAGAGGTGGGATTTCCCCACCAATGAGGTGTTGGTCAGAGAGGCTCATGAGCACCCCAAAAACAATACAAGCTATCGCCAATGTTCTCTGTTGTCCAGCAAAACTATATATAGTAAGACCCTGATGCTGAGAAAGCAAGCTGGAACGAAGCTGGAAGATCCCTGCTGCTGCCTAGCTGTCAGAGGGATGGAAGGCATTCTTTAGGCACGTGGGAAAGAAAAGTCATCAAAAGTCTTAAGTAGAAGTGGATCCTGAAACCTTCACAACTGGCCATTGGGCAAGATGTTCTCCCTGGTGCAATAATGGCACATCAGTCATGGGGGTAACCAACTGCTCTCAGATTGGATGTGGAGCCTGCTACACAGAGGGTAATCCATGCCTCATACTGAAAACCTAGTCCAATGCCTACGGCTATGAAGTTCGTAAGCCCTAAGTTGCAGCTCACTTAGTTCTTCGTCTAAATGGATACCTTATGCCCGTTTAAAATCACCCTAAATATTTATGTTTCCACCTATAGATTAGTGCTATCCTTACTTTGGGTTAGAAAAGCTTCCTTTCTGCTGATGACAGTGACAGTTAAGGAAACCAAGATTCATCAAGGTAATGAGAAGATGTGAAAGAAGAGTGCTCACATTACATGAGACATCTTTTATTTAAAAAGTTATTTATGAGAGAGGGTGAAACAGGGAGAAAGACAAAGAGAGAATGGGTGTGTCAAGGCCCCTGGCCACTGCATACGATGTTTTGTCCCTTTGTGCATCTAGCTTATGTGGGTCCCGGAGAATCAAACCCGTCCTTTGGCTTTGCAAGCAACCTCCTTAACCACTAAGCCATCTCTGAAGCCACAGGAGACATCTCTGTAACATCCACTAAAGCTCAGGGAACATTGCAGAGGAAGCAGTGCAAAGAATATCAATTCTGCTTTCACTGCTGGCCAGAGAAGCTTCTTTTTGTAGATAGCTGTAGATGTTGAAGATATGCAAATGCATCAGATTTTGCGGATAAAGGATAGAACTCAAAAGTCATCAGAGTCTGTTGAAAACTCAGTGCTAAATGAGACATGTTTGCTGTGCCCTCTGAGGCTCCGGGAACATTGAGGATCAGGAGAGAAGAAAAAATGTAAGAGCTAGGGTGAGGAGGAATACTTCGGGACATTTCTCTCCAGACATGAAGTAACTGGTACATGCATGCTCTCACAGTGGATGTTTCTACTTCCATAAAACCTGCACATTATTAAGCTCATCAGCATTTTGGAACAGGGAAAAAAGGAAGACATCACAATAGAAAAGGAACTACTTGGGTGCTGGAGAGATGGTTCAGCAGTTAAAGGCACTTGTTTGTAAAGCCTGAAGGTCTGGGTATGATTCTCCAGTACCCATGAAAAGCCAAATGCATAAGGTGGCGTGTGTGTCTGGAGTTTGTTTGCAGTAGCAATAGGCCCTGGAGTGCCCATTCTCTCTCCCCCTCCCTATTTTTCCTTGCAAATAAATAAATGAAATGAAAAATAAAATAAAAGGCAGTACTTGGAAAGAGGAGAGTTCAGTGGAATAGGGAATTGAGAAAAAGGACAAAAGATGGTAATGGGAAGGGTTTATAATTAAATTACAGCATGTGTATGTATTAAAATTCTCAATGAAATAATAAAAAATAGAATGTTATAAAATTTAATATATAATTATTGTTCCATAGTCTTTTATAGTTTTTAAGTTTTGCATATGGGGAGAGAGAAGATCTGTTATACTTAACTAAGCAAGAGAAAAAAAGAGGGAGGAAAAAGATGTCATATTAAAATAAACAGTGTTACTTCTGCTCACCTTCAGTTAAAGAAGCTTCTTTTTGAAGTTGGTGGTGAATGCTCAAACTTTCTGAAATGCTGAGGGTAAGTGACTATGCAGTGCTCACTGGTAACTGAGACATTACCTCATCATATCCAACACTGCAGGAACATTTTGGAATGGGGGGAGGACAGAAGATAGGGAGGAGATGATGGGAATGGAATACTATCACCTGGCTATGACATGGCCATTGCATCACAACATCATGACACCAACTGTCCTTGCCTGTCCAAGATGTGCATAATATTGGGCCCATTGACATTCAGTCATGCCTAGTGAAAAGGGCAAAAATAAAAGAACTTTGAAGTAAAAAAGAACGAGGTGGGAAGAAGCAGAGATTGAGTAAAGGATGAGGAAAGATGGGAAAATAGTAGGTAGCATGAGGGGATTATGAACTAAAGACATTATATACAGATATGAAAATTATCAACAAATGACAAAAAGAGCAGGGTATGGTGGCATAAGCAAACTATAGTCTCAGCACTCAGGAATCAGAGATAGGAGGATGACTATGTGTTCGAGGCCAACTGAGAATATACAGTGAGTCCCAGGTAAGCCTGGGATAGAGCAAGACCTTACCCTGAAAATAAATTACAGATAAATAGAAAAATCAATATTATTTTACCCCTAGTGGATACATCTCAATACACTGCATGTCTTAATGTATTGTGGACACTGCAGAACAGTTCTCTAGTGGTCTTAGACTGATTCCCTTTTCTTATCTTCTTGCTTATAGTTCTAAAATGTAACTGTAGAGCGTTCTGAGAAAGCAATATTTTAAAATAGGTGGGGTGGTTTGAATAGATGGCCCCCAATATATTCAGTTTTTTATTTGTTTGTAGTTTGCATCTGCAGCCACCTGGATGGAGGCAGTGTTACTGGGTGGATCTTAAGGTGTGGTGGCAGGTTTCAGATTTCAATCTAAAGATATGCAAAGTTTGCCTAGCTGGAGTTCCTGAAGTGTGCTGTGACTTCTGTTTTTGGGCTTGTGCTGCTCTCTTGCCCTCCCTCTCCTTCTCTCTCTCTCTCTGCTTGGACCTGTGAAGGCAGGCCAGCTTCTTCTGCCATTATGGAACTTCCCCTGGATCTGTGAGCTTCAATAAATATCCCTTCCTCCATAACTGTGCCTGGTCTGGAAGTTCATCTCAGTGAACCTGAAGCTGTCTGTTACAATAGGGATGCCTGAAATAGCCCAGGTCTTGCTCCTGTCTCTCTTAAGAAATGTAAAATCTTGAATTATGGGAAAATCTTCCTGGGATAGCCCTGGATGTAGGGCACCTGCAAAGCCCTGTTGTCCTTCAAGTGTGTAACTGGAGCCTCCGGGGTGTGTAAACACTCTGTCCAAACTGAGACCTCACCCACCATGGGCAATCCTGTGCTGTCTATGGCCTTCAATGAATCCTAGGTTTCTACTGTCCACTGCAGCCAGTATCAGTCAGGAAAAATGTGGTCCATGTGACAGGTGTTCTGTCTTACCAAACTAAGTGTATCAGGCTCAGGAAAGGGAACATTCAAATTTTCTAGGAATTTAATACCAGTGACATTTAAAAAATAAATTTTATAAAATTGCAATATAGAAAACACGTTTGGAACCTGGCATGTCAATAAGTGAACACATAACCATTTTCACCAAGACTAAGTATTAGAATAATAAGCTTACATTGTTTCAGTCATTTTTATCCCTTCCTCTATAAATTTACTCAATTTCTTTTTGTTTATTTTTACTTTTTTATTTGAGACCGACAGACAGACAGAGAGAGAGAGAGAGAGAGAGAGAGAGGAAGAAAGAGAGAGAATAGGCACTCCAGGGCCTCCAGCCACTGCAAACAAACTCCAGGTGCATGTGCTACCTTGTGCATCTGGCTTACATGAGTCCTGGGGAATCAAGCCTTGAACCGGGGTCCTTAGGCTTCATAGGCAAGCACTTAACCACTAAGCCATCTCTCTAGCCCTCAATTTCTCTTCTCTTTTAATGGTTTATTTGCTAGGAGAGAAAGAAGTACAGACATTTCAGAATGAACCTCAGGCATAATGTTCCATTTTGTGCAACTGGCCTTCACTAGATATCCAACCCTTGGCTGCCACACTTTTAAGCAATGAGCAATCTCTCTAGCACCTACTCAATTCTGTGATTGTATGATTCCAAAGTTAATTTTATTTGCTTCACTACTTATTTAAATTGTTTAATTCAGAATGTTTTCCATTCGTGTCTTTTTCCTAGGCTTGAAGTACTTTGGGATACATTATTTTTACTTTGAAAATCAGTGTGAGGGACATCAGTAAGTCATTGCAGTTGATTTTGCTTCTATCTTATTATTTTTAATTTTTTGTTTATTTATTTATTTGAGAGTCAGAAAAAGGCAGATGGAGAGAAATAATGGGTGTGCCAGGGCCTTTAGTCACTGCAAATGAACTCTAGATGCAGGTAACACATTGTGCATCTGGCTTTATGTGGGTCCTGGGGAATTGAACCTGGGTCCTTTGGGTTTACAGGCAAGTACCTTAGCTGCTAAACCATCTCTCCAGCCCTGTTTCTAAATTTTTATTTGTTGTTTCACAACTTTATATTTGCATACATTATATTTTGTTTATATACAGCTCTGTTACCTTCTTTTCTGCTACATCCACTCCCATTTCAACCTCCTGTTCCCAGCACTTGTCAGTGGGTGTAGTACCAAAGACAGTGTGCCTGCTTCCCTTCCCTTCCCTGCACAACCACCCACCTCCCCACCCCCCCACCCCACCCCCCGCCCAGCAATCATTAGCTCCTTAGGAAGGGGTGGAGCCTCGTAGGCCTCTCTGTCTGATCCATGACTTAATGTTTACCGACCTCTTGTGCAGGTCTTAAGCAGGTCCTCACAGCTCTGTAAGTTCATAAATGCAATGGCCATATCATGTCAGATGAGATGACTCTACAGCGCTTGTTCCCATCCTCCAGCTTTTAAATTCTTTCTCTCCCTCTGCCATGATGTTCTTTCCTAGCTGTTGCAAAATGTCTGTGGTAGTTGGAATGTGATAATGTAAATATATGGCCACCTGTAGTCAGGTGTTTTGAGCTCCTAGCAGGCAGATGTCACTGGGTGCGGATCTTAAGAGTCCAGCCCTAAGGTGTGTTTGGGGGGTGCAGGTCTGAATTCCAGCCCAAAGGTGTGTGGAGAAAGAAGTTTGAGCTCTGGCTGGTCCTGTTTGCTATGCTGGCTGGTCTCTCTGTTTGGATTTATGAAAGGGTGCCAGCTTCTTCTGCTATTGATGGGGTTCCCCTGGACTCTGCAAGCCATAAATAAATCCCTTCTTCCCATAAACTGTGTGTGACTGGATGTTTATCTCAGCAGCGAGAAGCTGACTGCAAGAGATAATTTGGTACCGGAGAGGGTGGGGCTATTGCTGTGATAAGTCTGTCTGATCATGTGGATGTTAGTCCTTTGGAACTTGTGTGGCAAAGGAGTATGGATGGACTTGGTGTTTAGTACCAGTTCCAAGCACGAAGGTGGTAAGCCAAATTTTATGGGCTATTCTGATGAGAACTTGGAAATGTTAAATAAAGATTGAATTCTATATGGAGGCTTGACTTATGAAATTTCAAAGGGAAAAGGGAAGGAGATATAAGAGAACTTTTCAGAAAGTGGGCTACCCACATGAAGGCTGGATGAATTCTGCTGCCTAGGCTCAGAGAGTTTATCAAGGTTGCATTTAAAAGTGATAGACTGGTGTGCTTGGTAGAAAGTATAGAACTGAGGGCTGGAGAGATGGCTTAGTGGTTAAGCTCTTGCCTGTGAAGCCTAAGGACCCTGGTTTGAGGCTCGATTCCCCAGGACCCACATTAGCCAGATGCACAAGGAGGTGTACGCGTCTGGAGTTGGTTTGCAGGGCCTGGAGGCCCTGGCCTGCCTATTCTCTCTCTCTCTCTGCCTCTTTCTCTGTCTGTTGCTCTCAAATAAATAAATAAATATTCTAAAAAAAATTAAGTGTTTTTTAAAAACAAAAAAAAGAAAGTATTGAATTGAAAGATGTACAATTTAAAATATGAAAAAAAATCAAGCAAGTTTAGAGTTACAGGCCCAGAGACTGGTTTTAAGTTATAAAAAGTATGACTGTTAAACAGATTACCACCATTAAGGGTGAAACAACTGCTTTATGTAAAACAATGGGGAAAAAAGTGTATAAAGAACACTTTCTAGGGAATTCTTAAAACGTTATATAGTTTCAGGAAGAATACTAGTTAAAAACAGCATTTTTAGAAAAAAAAATCCTTAACTTCCTAAGTTTTGAGCAAAAAAATGAATTAAAATAGAATATAAAATAAAAATCTTATTTCTCACCTATTCAACCATCCAAAACACATGGAAGAAAAAGAATAAAATTCTGTACCCTGGGCTGGAGAGATGGCTTAGCGGTTAAGTGCTTGCTTGTGAAGCCTAAGGACCCCGGTTCGAGGCTCAGTTCCCCAGGTCCCACGTTAGCCAGATGCACAAGGGGGCGCACGCGTCTGGAGTTCGTTTACAGAGGCTGGAAGCCCTGGTGCGTCCATTCTCTCTCTCTCCCTCTATCTGTCTTTCTCTCTGTGTCTGTTGCTCTCAAATAAATAAATAAATAGTTTTTTAAGAAAAATCCTGTACCCTTAAGTGATCTAAAATTTCTAAAACTTGTTCTTTGTGTTATTTCTTTCAATAAACTCATTGAGATAAGTGGTTTATTTTCTTAAAAGGGGATATGTTTTATTTATTTATTTATTTTTATTTATTTTGTTTTTTCAAGGTAGGGTCTCACTCTTGTTTTATTTTTTATTTATTTTTTCCCTAAATTATTTATTTACTTATTTGAGAGCAACAGACAGAGAGAGAAAGAGAGAGAGAGAGAAAGAGAAAGAATGGGAGCACCAGGGCCTCCTGGCCACCGTAAATGAACTCCAGACGCATGCGCCCCCTTGTGCATCTGGCTAACGTGGGTCCTGGGGAATCGAGCCTCGAACCGGGGTCCTTAGGCTTCCCAGGCAAGCGCTTAACCACTAAGCTATCTCTCTAGCCCGCTTGTTTTATTTTTTATACCTAATGATGTTTTTACATTTCATAGAAATTTACAGTAAAAAAAATAGTTTCCTTTTTCCCCAGACTACCTATTTGTTTTTGAGGAGGTGGTGAGGGAGTTGGACTTGTATGTGCAATCATGTCCATGTATGTGAGTGTCGGTGCATGCTTGCCAAGGCATATGTGTGGAGGTCAGAGGACAGCATCGGTTTCAGTCCTTGCCTTCCACCTTCTTTGAGGCAGCTGAGGACTCCCACTATTCTCTACTGCGGTGGCCAGGCTAGGTGGCCTGTTTGCTTCAAGGGACACCGTGTCCACCTTCCATAGAGCCATGCTGCACTGGAAGGTTGTTGCTCCCTCAAAAGCATTTGGTATTACATGAGAAATGGGCATCAGACCTCAAGTCCTCACACTAGAACAGCAAACACAATGCCTACTGAGCCTGCTCCCCAGCACTACTGGGGGTAATACTTTCTGAACTTAATGGGAACAGCAAAGCTCATGGAAACTTCAGGGACGACCGGTTGAGGTAATGGAATGATGGAGCCGGAAATAATAAGATTTCCTATTCATTTTTCTATCCCTGAGCAGGACAAAGCTAGACACCCTTATATATAAGTATCAATTTCAATTTTCAATGTTTTTGAGAAAGGAAGATACATTACTTTGTACAATAATCGCACTCTGGAACCTCATAATTCCTATAAATCCACTCAAAGAAACATTTTCTTGAGGTCAAAACCTGAATATCTTCTTAGGGCCATTAATATGTAAATATATCTTTCCCTTTTAAAAAAATTTTTTTTTTGTTTATTTTTACTTATTTGAGAGTGACAGAGAGAGAGAGAAAGAGGCAGATAGAGAGAGAGAGAATGGGTGCGCCAGGGCCTCCAGCCACTAAAAACCAAACTCCAGACACGTGCGCCCCCTTGTGCATCTTGCTAACTTGGGTCCTGGAGAATCAAGCCTCGAACTGGGGTCCTCAGGCTTCACAGGCAAGCGTTTAACCGCTAAGCCATCTCTCCAGCCCTTTTCCCTTTTTTAATAGAAATTTCTTTTTAAAATATATTGTTATTATTCATTTGTTTATTCGAGAGAAAGGCAGATAAATAGAGAATGAGTGAGAGAGGATAGGTGCACCAGGCCTCTAGTCACTGCAAATGAACTCCAGACACATATGCCACCGTGTGCATCTGGCTTACATGGGTCCTGGGGAATCAAACCTGGGTCCTTAGACTTCGCAGGCAAGCACCTGAACTGGTAGGCCATTGCACCAGCCCTGTAAACATATTTTTGAAAGTAATATTTTATTATATTTTGTATATCCCTTTTTTTAATGAACTCCGATGCATGTACCAACCTTGTGCATCTGGTTTATCTGTGGGGAATTGAACCTGGGTCCTTAGGCTCTGCAGGCAAGCACCTTAACCACTGATCCATTTCTCCTGTGCTGTATTTTGGATATCTTTGAACACAAAACTTACTTTTTTTGTTTCAGCTGTGCACCTGCTGCTTGCTGTCAAAATGGACAAGTTCATGAAACCCAGGAAAGCCGCTAGATGCTTCTATGGACGCAAAGCCATCATCGTGAAGAACATTGAAGATGGCAGCTCAGACCAACCCCGCAGCTGGGCTCTGGTGGCTGGGATTGACCACTATCCATGCAAAGTGACAGCTGCCATAGGCAACAAGACAATTGCCCAAAGATCAAAGAGCAAGTCTTTTGTGAAGGTTTATATCTATAATCACCTCATGCCCACAAGATACTCTGTAGATATCCTCTTAGACAAAACTATTGTGGACAACTATGTCTTCCGAGACCCAGCTCTGCAATATAAGGCCAGGCTGGAGGATAAGGTCAATTTTGAGGAGGGATACAAGATGAGCAAGAAACAACTGGGTCTTCCAGAAGCTTCAATTTTAGATTCCCAACCCCCCATCATTAAAAAAAAATGAAGGTGTAGGCTGGAGAGATGGCTTAGCAGTTAAAGTGCTTGCCTGCAAAGCTTAAGGACACAGGTTCGATTCCCCAGGTTCCATTTAAGCCAGAAGCACAAGGGGGCGCACGCGTCTGGAGTTCATTTGCAGTGGCTGGAGGCCCTCACATGCCCATTCTTTGTCTCTCTGTTTCTCTCTCTCTCTGTTTCTAATAAATAAAGATGGGAGGGACTGGAGAGATGGCTTAGCAGTTAAGCGCTTGCCTCTGAAGCTTAAGGACCCAGGTTCAAGGCTCGATTCCCCAGGACCCACGTTAGCCAGATGCACAAGGGGGCGCACGCTTCTGGAGTTCGTTTGCAGAGGCTGGAGGCCCTGGCCCGCCCATTCTCCCTCTCTTTCTCTCTCTGTCTGTCGCTCTTAAATAAATAAATAAAAATAAACACTTTTTTTTTTTTTTTAAAAAAAAGCAGCCAGCCATGGTGGCGCACACCTTTAATCCCAGCACTGGAACGCAGATGTAGGAGGATCACCGACAGTTCAAGACCACCCTGAGACTAGTTCAGCGTAGACTAGAGTGAGACCTTACCTAAAATAATAATAATAATATTACAACAACAACAACAACACAGCAACAACAGGGGAGAGAGGCGGAGATGGTGTTGTGGGGGTTGGGACGGGGCTGGGAGCTTGACCAAGCTGCAGTGCGCGTTTGCCCGTATGAGGCAGTGAGAGGGCCCCGGGGCAGGGTCAAGGCCCCTCCTTTTTCCCTGGTGTCCTCCCTCGCCCCTCCTCGCCAAAGGCGTGGATCTGGACCCCGAGCTGATGCAGAAGTTCAGCAGTTTGGGCACCACCGACAAGAAAGTCTGCATCTCCACCTTCCAGCGGCTGCAGCTTCTTTTCTGGACACGACCAACTTGGAACTTTCAAGCAGCAGTTGGCACCCATTATGCCTGAAAGTCCCGACATCGGTGTGCCCTCTCTGCCCTTTGGTGGTGATGTCACCATGGGAGAAAGGGAATCAATGCCTCCTCGACCCGCTAGAGCCGTGAGCGAGAGCTTGCAGATGTCAGCGTCCAGATGTGCGGCCCAGCACAGCAGGAACGGAGCGGGGATGGTGGGGGTCTCACTCTAGCCCAGGCTGGCCTGGAATGCACTTTGTATTCTCAGGGTGGCCTCGAACTCATGGCCATCCACCTACCTCTGCCTCCCGAGTGCTGGAATGAAAGGCGTGCGCTACCACGCCCGGCTTGTTGTTATCTTTTGAAACGGGGTTCAAAGAAGCACAGCCCAGTCTCAAGGTAGAAGGAAATTGCAACCCGTTTGTCTCTCCCCAAAAGAACCAACAATCAGATAGTTGGGGGGGGGGTCCCAGGTTTGTCTAGAGCAGTAAAAGCAGATGGCTCCCGCTCCTGACCAAACTGAGCAGATCAGAATAGACTCTCACAGAGCTCTGTCAATCTGTCCCCCAGAAGTCACGCAAACAACTGGCCGGCAGTGACGCACAGAAAGCGGTTCCCTGGGCCGGACCCCTTCAGCCAGTCTCAAACGGGTGTCAGCAAGTGGAAACGTTGGCAAAGGACAGAAGGACGGACAGTGGAAGGAGCAGGGGCTTCCTCTGGATTGCAGCCCACGTGGCTGGGAGCCCTGGCTCTGACTCCCCCACCCCCACCAAGAAGACGGAGGAGAAGAGAGCAGTTTTGGGGTCACCTCAGTGTGCGTGTGTGACGGCTGAATTGCAGGAAAGGTGCTGAAGCTACGGGAAGAAATCCACGCAGCCATCGCGAGTTTTGATTCTTATGTCAACCTAACAAGTTATTTGGTCACCCTGGAAGGGAACATTTAAAATGGGGGGGGGGGGGGAATAAACCATCTTTTTAAACAAAATAAATAAATAAACAAAAACAAAAGACAAAAGCATCTATTCTAAAAAAAAAAGAAAAAAATCAAAAAACACAATTATCCAGTTAAAAATATATAGATCAAGCCGGGCATGTTGACACGCACCTTTAATCCCAACACTCAGGAGGCAGAGGTAGGAGGATTATAATCCGTGAGTTCGAGGTCACCATGAGACTACGGAGTGAATGCCAGGTCAACCTGCGCTAGAGTGAGACCCTATCTCAAAAAACAAAAAGCAAACAAATACAAATATATATATGTATGTATATCAGATAATGTGAGCATCTATTGTTAATTGCACTCACCTACTCTTTCTCTTGCTATTTTGGAAGTATTTAAGAAATTTTAATAGGCTGCAGAGTTGGCTCAGTACTTCAAGGCACTTGCTTGCAAAGCCTGACAACCTGGGTTTGATTCCCAAGTGTCCATGTAAAACCAGTTGCATATAATGCTGCTGATCTGCAGTTCCTTTGCAGTGGCAGAAAGCCCTGGCATGCTGATAGTCTCTCTCTCTCTCTCTCTCTGTCTCTCTCTCTCTGGCTTTTTCCCTCTGTCTCTCTTTATCAGGCAAAAAATATTTTTAAAACATAAAAGAAATTGCAACCAACATATTGCTCTGTTGTCATTCCTCTTTGTTCCTTCCACCATCAACTGACCTCTAGCTGCAATCACTTCTCCCAAAAGGCTAATTTTGAGTTTGTATTTCAGCCTTATCCCTTCTTTTTGTTCTGCAAATCTGTGCCCCATTTGAAGAATTTCAAGAAAACCCTGCCATGTGTAGGTTTGAAGCAAGCTGTTTTAGTCTAATAAAGACAATAGTAACATCATGCTAGTGAGGCTGCCCATATGAGTAAAAACTGTTCTGTGACTATGTGTCACAACAAGTACTTAGGAGACAATCAAATACTTGGCTCGAGTTTCTTCTTTTTGGTCATGGGACTTCAAAAACACAATCATAAAATCAAACAGAACCTGAGAGTAGAATATTAGCTGTTGAGACATGTTGTTTAGTGAACTCAGTATTTTTACTTTACACCACAACTTGGACAGCATTTCTTTCTCTACACCCTCCCCCTTTATTTATATTTTGATGTGTTACTTAGTTAATTTGAAAAGTAATTAACCAAAGCATACACTTCATGACACTCCTACTGCAGTCTCAGCCTAGGAAACATAAGTTTAGCAAGCTGCATTCTATGGTAATTGATCTGATTAGACCTTGAGAGCATGATTAGTGTAACCTCAAGGCAGAAACATATTTAACCCCAACAACAAATTGTGTTCACATGCTAATCACGCTTTTACATCACAAAATCCTACCTGCACAGTGCCTAGGAGCAGGGCTGGAAGTCTGTTGAGAGTGATGAGGCATGAGACATTTCTCTCAAGAGACAAAGTGAAAGGATCCCAAAACAACAACTAAAACACCTCAATAATTAAGACAAGCAATAGTGGGCTGGGGAGATGGCATAGCAGTTAAATCGCTTGCCCGCGAAGCCTGAGGACCCACGTTCAATTCCCCAGGACCCGCATAAGCCTGACGCACAAGATGGTGCATGCCTCTGGAGTTCATTTGCAGTGGCTGGAGGCCCTGACAGGCCCATTCTCTCTCTCTCTCTCTCTGCCTTTTCCTCTCTCTCTCAAATGAATAAATAACATATTTTTTTATATTTATTTATTTATTTATTTGAGAGCAACAGACACAGAGAGAAAGACAGATAGAGGGAGAGAGAGAGAATGGGCACGCCAGGGCTTCCAGCCTCTGCAAACGAACTCCAGACGCGTGCGCCCCCTTGTGCATCTGGCTAACGTGGGACCTGGGGAACCGAGCCTCGAACCGGGGTCGTTAGGCTTCACAGGCAAGCGCTTAACCGCTAAGCCATCTCTCCAGCCCAACGTATTTTTTTTAAGAGGTAAGCAATAATAGTTCAGTGTACTAGTACAAAAAAGTCATTGCAAAATACCCATAATGATTTAAAATATTCTCAGTAAAGCCTCAAGTAAATTAACAAATTACTAACCTTTCAATTGTGGGCCTGAGCATAGGACTACCTAGTGCTTTTTAGTTTTTAAACCATTTGTTATATTTTGTGCCTGTAGCAAGGGTCTCACTCACTTTACCTCAGATCTGCTCTTGAATTGCACATGTTCCCTTTGTTGCTATAGAAGAAAGAAAGAAAGGAAAAAAAAAAAGATTTTAGGAAATATGCTGGAATGTCAAATTGTATACTGCGTTTTCCTCTCAGTTGCACTTAAGGAGAGGGTTTGACATCAGAGCAGTATATCAATGTCTAAAACTGGAAATTATAGCATAAGGGTAACCATTTTTCCCCAGGAATGCTTATTTAGTATGTTTATGGCCATAAGTAGAAATCTGTATTTTAGAATAAGCCTTGGTCAATGCACTGCTGATTGTCCCAGGACCTGGCTTGGGGAAACACTAAGCTGGATTCTGAAAGCTCTTCTTGGTTGCTTCGGTCTGTTTTGGCAGAGGACATGTTAAGTGTAACGCTTTGGGACAAAATGGCCAGAGCTTGTGTCTGGCTATAGTTATAGAATAGCAAAACCAAACAGAACTATACAAAGGAAAGAAATCCAGAAAACAACCAATAGTAACATTTGCTATTTTAATGCATTTTTTTTTTTGTCCATTTTTGGACTTTCACAAGCATGTGACTTAATGCAGTTTTTAAATTTAAAATGGAATATGTCTGTTATACTGAAAACAATAATCAATGCAATCTGTTTCAGGAAACAAGCAGGTGAATAACAAAGAAGGGCACCTGACATCCTTCTTTGGCATTCATGTGTGCACGAGGTAGTGTATCTGCACACACATGCACATAGAAAAACCACACACATACACACACATCACAGTTACTACACACATCAAGAAAAAAAGAGAGAGAGAAATGAAATGTGATCTTTTAAAGAAATAACAGAGGGCTACATAGACGGTTTAGCGGTTATGGCGCTTTCCTGCAAAGGCTAAGGAACCATGCTGGATCTCTATCCAGATCCCACATAAGCCAGATGCCAAAAGGTGAGGCAAGCACAAGGCTGCACATGCCCGCTAGGTGGCGCAAGGGTCTGGAGTTGGCTATCAGTGGTTGAAGTCTCCCTGACAGTTCTCTTTATATATATATATATATAATATATATATATATATATATATATATATATATATATATATATATATATATATGGAGAGAGAGAGAGAGAGAGAAAGAGAGAGAGAGAGAGACTACTGGGCCTATTGGAATATTGAAAGGACCTGGAATTTTCTGAAAGCAGAGCTTAGGAATCTGCATTTCCTGCCATCATTCTCACACTCCTTGACTGTGTTTTGTTCTCTCTGTGTTTGGTGTGTAGATTTTTGTGTGCTTCCGTCAAATAGCTCTGGTGATGCTCCTATCTTACACCCTTCTGCTTTGTAACTTGCCTTCAAATATGGAGGAATATATGATTCCTTTTCTCAATTTCATAAATAGAAAAAAAAACAGTTTATGGTTAAGAGTTATGGCTGAGCAATAGTTGTAATTTGGACTCTAACTTGCTGTGTTCTATGATGGGTTTATGGCATATGCCATACCTTTATAGCTGTGAGGGTGTCACTTCCGCATGACAGCAGCTGTCACGCAGAGCTAGACCAGCAATCCATCTGGCTCTAGATGACAGCACTCTTCCTCTGTAACCGAACGGAGCAGAGGCTACAGCAAGAACATGATCTTAATGTGCATAGCGCTAGCATGTGCCAGCAAATCCCCTTTGCCAGAATCTAGAGCATTTAAATTTCGGCTGACCTTCATAGCAATTCACAGGATCCGTAAGTGTCCTACCCTCCATTCATACGTTTATGTGTGCACGTTGCTTTTAGGGGCATAAGTGTGCGTGTGCGTGTGCGTGTGTGTTTTCTATGCACATACATGTGCAGGTATGCACACCCTGTACGTGCATGCAGAGGCTGGATGCTATCGAACTCTCAGGCTTTCTTTCCATGAGGCAGAGCTTCTTACTGAACCTGAGGTCTAGGCTGACTGAACAGTGAGCCCCAATGGTCTTGCTGTCTCTGACCCCCCCCACCCCCCCCAATGCTGCGGACCAAATGGAGGTTCTCATGCTTGCATAGCAAGGGCTCTAACCTGCTGGGTCATCTCCCCAGTTTTCTTAATACCAAAGCCTCTATTGCCCTCCATTCAAAGCATGTTCAAACGTCAACAGATAGCCTCATTTCCAAGTCATTTATCTGAAAAAGTAGCATATTTTCCTGTCAGATTCAAGTTTAGAGAAAGCAGAAAGGTGACACCTACACATAAGAGTTGCATTTGCAAATTTATGCCTCTGTATCTAAGGCAACAAGAACACTAATTACTGTAGGCAGCTTCATGTTGCTGGGATAGAACACCTAACCAAAACAGCTGGTGGAAGCAAAGTTTTTATTTTGCCTTACAGTCTTGAGGGGAAGCTTCATGATGCCAGGGGAAACGATGGCATGAGCAGAGGCTGGATGCCATCTGTAACCCAGTAGGTGGACAGAAGCAACAGGAAAGTGTGTCGGCTCTGGCAGGGGAAGCTGGCTATAACATCTCTAAGCCTGCCCCTGACAACACACTTCCTCCAGAAAGGCTCCACCTCCAAAATTGGCACCGGCTGGGGACCAAGCATTCAGAAAACGTGAGTGTATGGAGGACATCTGATTCAAACCAATTTACATTTACAAAATATTTTATAAGCGCTTGTGCATTATCTCTGCACTATTAAAACTTTTATCATACTCCTCATTGAAAAGGCTTGCCATCATAAGGTGATAAGAGAAGAGCTCTAGTCTACAAAGGTCTTGTGGCACAACAAATAAAAGACAGAAAAAGAAAAATGATGTAAACTTATGCCACTTGTTCATGAATAAGGAAAGAAAATAGAAAAATAATAATAATAGAAAATAGTCACATGTTGGGCCCTGAAAGGCCCGGGCGTGAGGTCCAGTGGAACTTCCTGAGCCTAGCTAAAGTTTAGCGACCTGTCTCTGGCCAGCTAGGACTCAGCAAGACGCCTAATGGCTTCTGGCCTGCCACTTCCGTGCAGGAGTTGGAATTATCATTTCAATAGTCACAGTTTACTATTGGCCCTTACCTCTGCCCCCCATCCCAACCCCCCTGCCTTCATCCCCAACATGAGATAGGCAACTGCTCATAGCAATAAAGCGAGTTCCTGTCAGTTCCTGCTTCCACAAGACTCCCGACTCCAGTGGCCAGGAGAGGTTTCTGGGTCGTTGTGCCCTCATCTTCCTCCTTAACCCCTTGGGAGAAACCAGCAGGCCTGGTCTTCCACAGCACTACCTGCCCTCGCCCGCAGAGCCTGGCAGGCATATGTTTTCATTTCATTAAGTACGAGTGGTAATTTCTACACTATTTCACATCAGTGATGTGGTTTAACTGTGAGGTACCACAGACTCAGCCTTGAATCTTGAGTCTCCAGTGGTCAGCATTCTACTGGGGAAGAGGTCTTTTCTCCTTCTTTTTTCTTTCTTCCTCTCCCTCTCTTCCTCCTCCTTTTTCTTCTGCTACTAAGCTATGGAACTGAGCCAGCTTCTTTGCCACTGATGATGTTCTCATGGATCAGTAAACCTGAAACAAACACTTTCCTCCTATAAGCTACTTTTGGTCGGGTCTTTGTCCCAGCAATGCGATGTGGATGGCAACAAGTGACAATATATTTTTGGAAGGAAATAGAAATTCTTTTCTTTTTTCTGCTTCTCTGTCTTCTGATTGGGTTGTGTTCACACTTGTACTTCTCCCATATGAGCTCCATGAACATTGAGATTATGGGAATTTGTTGCCACATACTATCATAAATCATTTGTAAAGATAATGAAGATATGTGATCAGGAGGCATGTAATAGGACATTATGCAATACATTCAAAAGATGAGTAACATTTGCCTTTATTTGGGCAATGTTAGTGGTGAGTGATCATTCATTGGATATATCAAATTATTTTGTGTTCCAATTCAATCAATGCTTCTTAAAATTACTAACTGAAATGCCAATACAGAAATAAACTTTTCTTTATCAAATATTTGGTTCCCTTAAGGTATGCTCATATAGAAAAGCTGGGTAATTGCCTGGATGATTTTCTTTATTTTCCTACATCCAAAGTTATAAGTGGTTTATTGCATCATCTAAATGTCACCAGTGTTACTTTTGCTTGTTTGAATTTTATGTCTTATCTCTATTTGGCATGCATTTAAATTTTAATGGATTTTGATTCATTGCTATTATGTTTATTGACAAATTTTGCCATGTCTGGCTAGTGGGAGGCTATTCTAGTTAATGTTCAATTGCTTCCTAACACTTCTGCTATAATTTATTAGTATAATTGTTTCATAAACATTTTACCTACTTGTTTTAACAAACAGTAACAAAATTGACTAAAAAATATCATTTTAGATGGTAAGAATATAAGAATATTTGTTAATAGCAATAAACTTATTCTATATTATTCTGTAATTGTTGCATTCAAGTTTTTAGTTCCTTATTTTGTCATTGTAAAATTATACTTCCTATCAGGTATTTCTCTTTATTGATGTATAGCTTTTCCTAGAGAAGCAGGAAAACACCTATCTTGAAAGCATCATTTTAGAAGCTGGGCATGGTGGCACATGCCTTTAATTCCAGCACTTGGAGGCAGAGATAGGAGGATCGCTGTGAGTTTGAGGCCACCCTGAGACCACATAGTGAATTCCAGGTCAGCCTGGGATAGAGTGAAACCCTACCTCTAAAAACCAAAAACAAACACCCCCCATCATTTTCCATATTAATTGTTTCAAAATGTTGGTTGGATTTCTAGAAAAGATCTCATAAATGATCATGGAAGGTTGAATTACTGGCTCTCATTTCTCAGTCTACCTGTGTCTACAGGCTTTCCATGTTACTTTTCAGTACATTTTAGGAGACCCAAAGCATTCCTTTTTTCCTTGACCTTGGGCTCAATCACAAGGCGCTAGCCATGAATGGCCATGGCTGGCTTTTCTTTCTTATGCTTCTGATGTTACTATGGGAAGAACAAGTGTCATTGAGCTGTTTTTATAAGGGGAATTACAGAAACATGATCTGGATTTTGTCACTGTTCAGTGGCAAGCACAGACAAATTTATGACAGATTCTCCTTAGTCTGTAGAAAAGTTACAGATACTTGAGCAAAAATGCAAAATGTTTCCTTATACCACTGTGCCTTGGAATGTCTCATTTCAAGGGTAATCTGTGAACTGTGACATGTTCAGTGTTCAGTGAGGACAGTGTAGTATTTTGAACAGGTAGATCCTAAGGTTGTTATGTTATAATTCCCTTGTTCCATTATTAGAATATTCTGGTGTCTCACATTTTATTCAGTAGGAGCAGCTTTGAATTGCTTCCTAATTCCTTCTGTCCTGACTTGGATGGATTTTGGTGGCTTTATTGGCTCGGCTGGAAGACCTTCCAGACTTATTTGTACATTCTGCGCCCTAGGCACGCAGTCAATGATGTCTTGAGGAAGCCTTCTTTCCTTAGACTGTAACTTCAGTTTTGGTTAAAAGGATTCTGTTAGTAATATGTTGACTCATTTGTAAGTTGACTCACTGGATAGACTAGAAAAAAAATTTCTTAAAGAGAAAGCATGACACATAAATTGATACTAACACATGAAACTCACATGTATAAATTTGAGATGAAAGCTTTTAGTTATGTATTCAATTTATAGATGCGTTTCTTTTCTTACATTTATAAAACATGATTTCATGACAATACTGACATTATTACTAAAATATGATTACTGAAAATAAAATGAAATTGATTAACTTAATTTTTCCCTTTTGGGCTTTTTTTATTTGTTTGATCTTTGTTACATACTTCTGAATATTCATAGTAAAAGTGCTACCTCTTAAAAATATAATTTTGGGGCTGGAGAGATGGCTTAGCAGTTAAGCGCTTGCCTGTGAAGCCTAAGGACCCCGGTTCGAGGCTCGGTTCCCCAGGTCCCACGTTAGCCAGATGCACAAGGGGGCGCACGCATCTGGAGTTTGTTTGCAGTGGCTGGAAGCCCTGGCGCGCCCGTTCTCTCTCTCTCTATCTGCCTCTTTCTCTCTCTCTCTCTCTCTCTCTGTCACTCTCAAATAAATAAATAAAAATGAACCAAAAGTATTTAAAAAATAAAATAAAAATATAATTTTGTTGCATATGTGTTTGTGTGTGTGTCCATATGGACAAGCCAGGGTCTCTTTATGTAAACAGACCCATGCCCAGCTTTACATATATGCTAAGGAATTGAACCCAGGCCAACGGGTGTTAGGAGCAAGTATGTTTAAAGACTGAGTCAGCTCCCCAGCCCTAAATGACCTAGATTGTGACTTTTTATATAGTCATTTATTAAAAACAAAGTATCAATTTTCTTATGCTTTTCTCTGCCACAACTGCTCACAGCAGAAGAGTTGGGAGTTGAGATTTTCACAATTCAGTAAAACTTCCTGGAAGTAAATGATTCCATTCATGTGGCATCTGTGCGATGCCATCAAGTTCACATCATAGAAATGGAGGATGTTACACATTTTATAGAAAACATATTATTTTATTATTTACCTCACAAAGCCCATGGACTTTTTTTTTTAAATTGCCTTGCCTAAAAACTAATGTCTGGTGAGTGGTTTTGACATATTTTCCAGTGAGGAGTCAATATCATCCTCAAGCTTCTTAAATTACAGAAAATATTCTATTCCTAAATGAGTTGATGCATTTACAATTTCTTAATGGAAAGATATTCAAAATCCCTCATTACTTTTTGAAGGGGAAGTACATTAGCCTTATATAAAGTCATCCTACTGCGTAAGCACATAGCAGAACCTTTTATCTAATATAAGTTGATAGGACATAGGAGTGTTTGATGAAACAACAGAGAATGTATACATGTGTATTTGTATTGAAACTACAAATGACAGAATATAAACATTTTTTTAATTTGTACCACAAAAAAATAAATTTACTAAAATTAAACAAATCACAAAAGATAAAATAATTTAATGCAGGTTGAAAAATACCAAATGATTACATGTAAAATCTAAAGTATAAAGTTTCCAAGATAACAGAGAAAAAAGTCTATGCAACTTTGGTCTAAGAAAGGTGTCTTAGGAACCCAAGTATGCAGCATACAAGAAAAATCAGAGTTGAAATTTATTAAAATAAAAGTAAAATTTTCTTCAGAAGACATTGTGGAAATTATTTGTAATAAACCTTGAGAATCTATTTATAATGTTTTATATAGATTGTAAGTGACTAGGGTTAAGGAAATTGTGAGAATATTTTATGTTATATAGAAGCTTGTATATCTTGCTTGTCATGGATTTATTTGAATGTTTATACTTTAGATATTATTTAAGTAATATAATTAAGTGGGTAGTTTGTTGTGTTAAGGTAATACTTTAATAAATCCAATTTAAATATTTCAGTGAGACATTTTGCCTTTTTGAGAGACCAGATTTAAAGCACAATTTCTATGTCAACAAAAAATTATAGTAAAATGAGTGCTATGTGAGGGAAGCATGTACACTTAAATTTTTTTATTTATTTACTTTATTTGAGAAAGGGAGATAGACTATGGCATGTTAGTGCTGACTTTCATTGCTTCTTCAAATGAACTCCAGATGCATAAGCCAACTTGTGCATCTGGCTTATGTGGGTCCTGGGGAATTGAACCTGGGTCCTTGGGCTTTGCAAGCAAGCAACTTATCTTAAAGCCATCTCTCCAGCCCTGGTAATCATCTAATAAGTGAAGAATCCGTGAAGATAGATAGATAGATAGATAGATAGATAGATAGATAGATAGATAGATAGATAGATAGGTTCACCCATAAAACAAGCTATCAACACATTATAATATACTGAAACAAAGCATTTTCTCAGACAACAATGAAAGTCAGCTGAAAATCAAAAACCAGATATAATGGAAAAGACATGAATATCTTCCTGCTTTAGAATAACAAATGAATGAGTAAAAATATGAGTCACAAGCAGGGCGTGGTGGCGCACGCCTTTAATCCCAACCCTTGGGAGGCCGAGGTAAAAGGTCACCATGAGTTCCAGGCCACCCTGAGGCTACATAGTGAATTCCAGGTCAGCCTGAGCTAGAGCAAGACCCTACCTTGGAAAAACAAAACAAAACAAGAGTCATGAATGAAATTAGAAAGTACATAAAATAAGAATGCAATATAACAAAAGGAAATGGTAAAGATTTAAATAATAAAGGAAATGAGGAATGAAAAGTAAAACTAAACCAAAGGTTGGTTATTTAAATAAAAAACAACATAAAGGGCATCTTCAGCTACACTGACAAAAACCAAAAACGTGGACTGGCAAGATGGCTCAACTGCTAAGGCACTTGCCTGCAAAGCCAGATGCACAAGGTGGCGCGTGTCTGCAAAGCCAGACGCACAAGGTGGCGCGTGTCTGCAAAGCCAGACGAACAAGGTGGCGCCCGTGTCTGGAGTTTGTTTGCAGCAGCTGAAGGCCCTGGCACACCCATCCTCCCTCCCTGCTTCCCCCCCCTCTTCTCTCTCTCCTTTATCTCTCCTTCTCTCTCTCTCTCTCCTTTATCTCTCCTTCTCTCTCCTTCTCTCTCTCTCTCTGTCTCTCTCTCAAATATGTGTCTGGAGTTCAGTTGCAGGAATGGAGGCCCGGTGCACCCATTTTATCTCTCTCTTTCTCTCTCTTCTGCTTCTTTCTCTTTCTCCAAAATTAATGAATAAAATATTAAAAAAAAACATACATAGGGGGCTGGAGAGATGGTTTAGCTGTTAAGCACTTGCCTGTGAAGCCTAAGGATCCGGGTTGGAGGCTCGATTCCCCAAGACACACGTTAGCCAGATGCACAAGGAGGCGCACGCTTCTGGAGTTCGTTTGCAGTGGCTGGAAGCCCAGGCGTGCCCATTCTCTCTCTCTCTCTCTCTCTCTCTCTCTCTCTCTCCCTCCCTCCCTCCCTCCCTCCCTCTCTCTCTCTCTCTCTCCCTCTTTCTCTTTCTGTCACTCTCAAATAAATAATACACAAAAAAAAAAACATATATAGAGCTGTTAAGGTGCTTGACTGGAAAGCCTAAGGACCCACAATCCATATAAGCCAGACACACAATGGTGAGGCAATCACAAGGTTGCACATGACCGCTAGATGGCGCAAGAGTCTGGAGTTTGACTTCAGTGACTGAGGCTCCAGTGTGCCAATTCTCTCTCTTTCTAAAATGAAACTAATAACATATATAGGTATTAAATTACACAAGTGCTCACTTTAAAATGGCAAATTTTGTGTTATGTGACTTTCATGTCCTACTTATCCACAGATCTGTTTCCAATTGATCCTATGAGCTTCTGAAAAAAATAGTGTGTATAATTTCATGCTAGTAAATTTTTTAGTGTACAAAGTGTAAGTGAAGTTTTCTGCTTTGGTATCAGCTGTATTTTTTTTATATATTTTTAAATATTTTATTGAAATATTTCCAAGGAAAGAGAGAGAGAGAAGGAGGGAATGAATGGATGTGCTAGGGCTTTTAGACATGGTAAATGAACTCCAGATGCATATGCTACTTTGTACATCTGGCTTGCTTGGGTAATGGACAATCAAATCTGGGTTATTAGGTTTTGAAGGCAAGTGCTTTAACCATTGAGCCATCTTTCCAGCCCTCCTTTATATTTTTTTAATTTTTTTTTCTTTTCACAACTTTTATTAACATTTTCCATGATTATAAAAAATATTCCATGGTAGTACCCTCTATATTTATTAAACTACTATTTTTCTGCAATGTTACATACTGTCATAATATAAAGAAGGTACAAAAGAATTTCTTGTCTGGACAAAAAAATAGATTTAAAAAAATACATGTAGAGAGATTTATAGATAAACCAGATTTCTGTAAACCAGTGTATCTGACTTTTTTTCCACAGTTGTTTATATCAATTTTCACCTGCAACTATACTTACAACTATTTCAAAAATCGAAGTTGAATGTAACTGGAAAATTCCTGGAATAATTTACAGACTTTCAACATGGTCTTGTAGAAACAAATTTGGTCATTTCCTGTCTGTGGTATTCTAAACTGCCAATGGGTCTTTAGGACTCAGAAATGTTCGTATAATCCTGGAAACTTTTTGAGCCCTGAAATTTCATTTAGCCAACATTCAAATTAAACCTGCATTTGAACAACATTACATAATAGTTGTATCTCTTCTTTAATTGGGAACAAAAAGTTAATCTTATCAATGCCATATTTCAGTGGTTTTTGACTAAATTTGAAATTGCATACTATATTTTTAGTTTTTTTATTGCATGGATTTACATACAGATATAGGATAAATTTTCATAATGGCATGCATGTTAAATTTATGCTATCACTGTTTTAGTAATATACTATTGGAAATCACTTAAGATTTTTTTTTTAAGTTTAGAGATCTGTGAATAATACAAACATTTCTTCATTATCTAAAGAGGAAGTAGAAGAAACAATATAACATAGTGCTTAAAACCAAGTGAAACTAAGAAATAAAAAGAAAAACACAGAAAACTATCCACAATTTCCTTGAGTGCATGCATTCTGATGTATTATGGCTCCATGTATTGTGAGGATGTAAACTTTGAGTGTAAGAAGACAATACCACTTCCAACAAACACAGCGACATAGAATACCTTATTAGCTCCCTAAATCCTGTAGGCAGCTTCCTTGCAGACATTTCACCTGTTTTGAAGCATTAGGGAATTGGCTGCATGAAACTTTATTTGATGACTCATCAAGGAACAAGTCTTAGCCAGAAGGGGGAACGTAAAGAGTTGAGGAAATGACTCAGGGGACAAAGCCCCCTCCATTCAAGCCTTAGTGCCCACATTCAGGTGCCCAACCCCCATGTAGAATCTGGAAGCTATGGTGGGCATCTGTAATCTCAGCATGCTGATGGTGAGAGATGGGAGGGAAAGACGAGACGTTTTTAGAAGCTCACAGGAAAACTTGCCTGTCAAGCACTGAGGGGAGAAATGAACAAGAATTTTAGCAGTTAAGGCACTTGCCTGTGAAGCCAATGAAACCAAAGGACCCAGGTTCGATTCCCCGGTACTCATGTAAGCCAGATGCACAAGGGGGCGTATGTGTCTGGAGTTCATTGATAGTGGCTAGAGGCCCTGGGGTACCCACTCTCTGTCCGTCTCTCTTCTTTCTCTCCTTGCAAATAAATAAAATAAAAAAGCTCCTTAAAAAAAGTGAAAGTGAGAAGGAGAGAGACTCAACTGAGGTGGAAGGTAAGGACCCAGCACCCAAAGTTGCTCTCTGTCCTCCACATATGCTCCATCGCCTTACCTCACACCGGCTGCTCTTTGTCCTGCACATACACATACGTCATGTGCACACATGCACATACTAAAAAAACAGGAGGAGGAGTATCAACCAGCTGTTGTTGGTGAACATTTGCTGAGTACCTTTATACATACCAGATGTTCATTTAAAACCTTTCCCTACATCAGACCTTGGATCCCTTGCAATGTTATGAAGTGGGAACTATTATCATGTACTGGGGTGGGAGAGGAGTCTTCAGTGTGGTACACATTGTTTGAATGGATTTTAACTGTAATGTCCCTACTTACAGAAGAAGATACTGAAGCACAGAAAGGCTGTGTCACTTACTTGAGGCCATTGAACTGTCAACGACAGAACTTGGACTCAGCCTCCCATCAACTCAAACTATACTCTCGCCTCCAACACCTGAGATCATCCTCGTGCTTGGCAAGTCAAGGCGCTGTCCGCTGTTGTTCTTCTTAACATACCTCTGTAGTCAATGATGTAAGAACGGTTTGTCCCTTCCTTTGAAAGAGTCTGTTCTCTCTCAGCACTTGCTCTAAAACTTACAGCATCAAATAACATTTAGCCACAAACATTCTATTTAAGTGGCACTGTGCATATTTTATGAAGTTGTCCCTACCATTCTCTCAACACTTCAATCTGCAGAGAAGGTAAGTTTAAAAAGTGTTGGATATTGGCAAGAAGGCACATGCATCTGGAGATGGTTTGCAGTGGCTGGTGGCCCTGGGGTGCCCATTCTCTCTCTTAAATAAATAAATGTATTTTTTTAAAAAAGTGTTGGTTGTTGGGGCTGGAGAGATGGCTTAGCAGTTAAGTGCTTGCCTGTGAAGCCTAAGGAACCCAGTTTCAGGCTCTATTCCCCAGGACCCACGTAAGCTAGATGCACATGGTGGTGCATGCATCTGGAGTTCGTTTTCAGTGCCTGGAGGCCCTGGTGTGCCTATTCTTTCTCTATCTACATACCTCTTTCTCTCTCTCTCTCTCTCTCTCTCTCTCGCTCTCTGTCACTCTCATATTTTAAAAAAAGCTGTGGGGTAATGAACCACAAATGATCATCAGACATTCTTCACAACCTTGGTTTCCCATGGAAAGGGCTGCTTACGTGTTTCTCATGTATAATGCTAACTGTAGTTGTCCACCTCACTGGATTTAGCAGTACCCAGGATACATAATTCTAGGTGTGTCCCTGAGGGAATTTCTTGGATAAATTAAATGCGGATGGAACCCCCCTCTTGAGAGCAGGTGACATCAGCCCATGGGCTCGGGGCTTGGGATATGGATGAAAGGACAGGTAACGAAGCGTCTGGAGGGGCAGCACTCATCAAGAGAGCCTGGGCATGAATGATGGAAGTTAGAGATAGAAGGACAATTTCAGAGATAGTATTAAACTCTCTAAAGGATATTTTGTTTTGTTTTTCCAAAGAAGAGAGTACACAGGTGAATACATTTGATAGGTAGATATTGAGATATATCTTTTTTACATAATACTTTGTTGATATGTCTATATTCTGACATAATATTTGTATGAATTTATAACCATATAAACATGTAGATGTTTTGTTATAACATTTTATTGCCAGTATTTATAGATATGTTGCACTTTTTTTTTTGAGGTAGGGTCTCATTCTAGCTAAGGCTGACCTGGAATTCACTATGTAGTCTCACGGTGGCCTTGAACTCATGGTGATCCTCCTACCCCTGCTTCCCAAGTATTGGGATTAAAGGCGTGCGCCACCACGCCCTGCTCCCCTGACATTTTTGAAGGTTGAAATTTCTAAGAAAAATTAATAAGAAGTGAGAATCACCTCGATAACTTTGAAAGAATGCCTTGGCATTATTATAACGTGAAGCTAAACACATAATGTGAAGCCATACAAGGTAGTTGAGATGATTTACAGTGGGTCATGTACATCAAAATGTCTACCATAGCCAGGCATGGTGGTGCATGCGTTTAATCCCAATACTTGGGAAGCAGGGGTAGGAGGATCGCCATGGGTCCGAGACCACCCTGAAACTACATAGTGAATTCCAGGTCAGCCTAGGCTAGAGTGAGACCCTACCTCAGAACACCAAAAAAATAAAAAATTTAAAAAAATAAATAAAAAGTCAGGGAAGAGATAGACAATACTTTCTATGCGCAAAGCCAGGACATTAGTGCTGAGGTGTGCCCAGCATGGAGGGGCAAGGGAGACACAGCATCCCTGTGTTTACAATGACATGCTTTCGAAAAGATTTGGCTATCTATCTTATCTCAACTTTTCACTCCTATCAAAGTTATCTGCATTTTAATATTAGGAGGTGATTTGATTATCCACTCAGATTTCTATCATCAAACTGGTTCATGTACAAAACTCAATATTGCCTAGATCAAATAACTGTCAGCATCTGAAAGTTCCAAGTGCACTGAATTTTAGACCCCAGACAAGGTTTTTCTTCTCTGATCTTTTATTTTGCTAATTCAGTAAGTAGAAGGAAGCTGGCTCTCCAGTAGCCTGTGAAAGGTGAACTAGAACTGTTAATAATAGACAAGTCTCTCACATCTTAAATTGGTAAAATTTAACAGCTCCACTTGTACCCACTTCAGAATCCAAGGGAAATATTCTACAATGAGATGTTTTACTTTTATTTCTCACATTCATGTTGGAGTTAAAAATGTGTCCTAAGTTTGCTAAGAATTTCAAGACATGAAACTGAATCATGGAAGGAAGAAAAAAAAAGCTAAACTTCTACAAGTCTTATCTTTCCCATGGTCTTGTATAGGAAGAAAGAAAATCACTTATTTTTATTCCTCTGCTTCATGAACATAATTTTGGATTAATAGTCAAAAGACAAAAAGAGAAAAAACAAAGTCATGGTGGCCCTTTTATTCTCTTTATGCTTTAAAAACCACTGTTTTTTTTTTTTTAATTATGAGACCCAAGATACACACATGTCAGCATTAGCTACTAATTCTGTAATATTTCTGAGATCTTCTTTGTAGATATCATTAAATAATACAAGTCAGACAAAGCTCTTGTCAGAGTACAAAGAAATAGCTTCTCATTGGAGTGGTGCAATCTTAACAAATAGGCAGGGCTTATTGAATAACAAACAACATACATCCTTGTTCCTTGTTTCCACTGCCTTTTTGGTGCTACTTTGTATTGTGGTCATAGCAAATACCAGGCTGTTTTTGTATTTAAGAATCTTGTATTTAAGAATAACTTAGGCATTAAGTTCAAAATGTACATTCCCTGGCTATATGTCCATATAAGTTACTTGTGTGTACTGAGGGGAGGAAGTTGGGGAAGGTGCTGAATCATTTTTTTTTTCATGGTAGGGTCTCACTCTAGCTCAGGATAACCTGGAATTCATTGTGTAGACTCAGGGTGGCCTCAAACTCATGGCTATAGGGATAGAGAGAGGGGGTATCCTGAGATGGTACAACTGAACCAAAAGGCATGCCTTAGGGTAAGGTAGACCAGAGAGTGAGAGACTCGAGGTGTTACAAAGTGCCTCTTTCTGGAGAACCGGGCTTGGGCCTAGTGGCCAAAGGATGTAGCCTGGCCCAAGGTCTTCAGAGGGTCAAAAGACAGCTCGGTGGTCCCGTCAGGGAAAGGAGGTCTGGCCACATAAGAGGGCAATCAGACGCTTTCCTATCCGAGTCGGGCACCACAAGTGAGGTTCAGGAGTGATCAACGGAGACCACTCTGGGGCAAAGATGGAAGTTTTTATTCAGGGAAAAACAGGAGCTGCCAGGACTGACTCCCAAGAGCGGAGCAGTCAGCTTGGGGTCACAGATAGTGGCTTTATGGGCTCTTCAGTTGGGGGAAGGTGAGGGCACTAAATCTCTGTTGTTTACATTAGCATTAGGGTGAGACCAGAAGTGACCTAGTAAGAGACAGAGGGGCAGTGAATCTAGACGTGGAGCCTTGTTAGGTGGGGGAGGGGTAATGGCTGGACAATTTCTTGAGAAAAGTGGATGATTCGTTTCCCCTCCTGCTGTAACTCCATTTTGTCCTGACCTAACAATGGTGATCCTCCTACCTCTGCCCCCCAAGTGCTGGGATTAAAGGCATGCACCACCACGCTCCACCTTTTTTTTTTAAAATAAATTCCAGTTTCTCTTCAATAAAAGCTATTTTTACTTATTCGAGGGAGAGAGAGATATAGACAGAGTATGGACACACCTGGGCCTCTTGCTGCTGCAAACAAACTCCAGTCACACTCAACACTTCTGCATCTGGCTGTTCTAGGTACTGGGGAATTGGACCTGGGCTGCCAGGCATTGCATGCAAATGTCTTTAATTGCTGAGCTATCTCCCTAGCCCCAGGGGAACTGAATCTTTAAGTAGTTTACCCAGGTCAATAAGTTGTTCCAGAATTCATTGCGAGAATCATTGTCTTAAGGTTTTCTAGTCCCACATTTCTTATTCTCTGTTTTTTTAAAATAATTTATTTATTTATTTATTTATTTATTTATTTATTTGATAAACAGGCAGACACACACAGAGACACAGACACAGACACACACAAACAGAGAGAGAGAGAGAGAGAGAGAGAGAGAGAGAGAGAGAGAGGTGTAATGGGAACATCAGGGACTCTAGCCACTGCAAACAAACTCCAGATACATGCTCCACTCTGTACACCTGGCTTACATGGTCTTAGTAATTGAACCTGGGTCCTTTAGTTTTGCAGGCAAGTCCCTTAACCCCAAATCATCTCTCCAGCTCTCATTTTCCTCTTAACTATGTGGAATGCAACAGATTTTGCATGAAAAGTAAGTCGAATTCTACTAGAAGTTATTGATTTGCTTATAGAAACTGAATATACTCTGTTGATGGCAGACAGGTTATGAAAATCAAAAATCTTTACTCAGTCATTCTAGGCCCCATATCTTTTAAGAAAACTGATAAATTATACACAATTCATAAAAACGCTTTGCACTGCAAGATGCTAATTCCATATTCCAATAAAAAAGGCAACTGTATTTTACAACTAGAATGACATAGTCTTTGGAGCGACACACTCAGCAATGGCTTTTTATTGTCATTTCCATACATTTTGTCAGCATTAACTACAAAATCTTTACATATCGTTATTAAAAGGAAAACAAAAATCTTTTCTCCAACAGCAATGATTTAAAAAAGGAAAGAAAAAGTAAAGAGTGAAAAAAAAGCAAAACAAAACGCAAGCTTCTGTTTAAAAAGACCCTCAAATTCCTGTAATCATTTTAAGAACAAAATGATGTCTAACTTTTAAGGAAAAAAAACAAAAACAAAAAAAAACGTTGACAATAGCCATAGAGAAGGAAGTTCAACATATTTCTCCCAAAATATAGCCACCTAATTATAGCAGCTGAGAGACAGAATGACATTTTCACAACTTTTTCAACAATTGTCATTGTACGTCACGCAGCCGCTTCTTGCTTGAATGGGGTGCAGAAGGGGAGGGCTGTGCCGAAAATACCTCCCGGATCTGCCTCCTGGAGCACATCATGGGCTCTCCTGCTCAGCATGGCGATTCCAGAGAGAACAGCTGACACGTAATCTGTTTCTCAGGGCAGCTTGTGACCTGCTGTTCACCACCAATTCTTCTTCTCTATGTACTCTTGAATCAACAAGATGAATAACCAGGATGCTGAGAGGAATTACAATTGGGAAGATAAAACTATTTCAGTGGCAGACAACTGTGTGACAAATGACTATTATAATGCACATGTGTCATCATAACTGACTCACTATTTTCCTTTATTTCTTAAGTGACAGACAAGATACGTACATAAAGACACTAAATTGCCTAATCTTAAATGTTTTTAGCCCAATTATTTTATGCATCATCCTAACATAATTTTACATGTGTATAACTGCACAATCAGCGACCAGATGAAAGAACATTTCTTCTGACATAATATGGTTTTTTTTTTTAAAGATTTATTTTTATTTATTTATTAGAGACAGAGAGAAAGGGGGAAAGTGGTTCTTGGAGAATCACACCTGGGTCCTTAGGCTTCGTAGGCATGTATGTGCCTTAACCGTTAAGCCATCTCTCCAACTCAATATGGTTTTTAATTTTGTGCATTACTTTTGTTTATCTTTGACCTTCCCATAAATAGAATCATACAGTCTTTTGTGTTTGGTATACTTCATTAAACAACTTATCTTTGAGAATCAGTTCTAAATATTGAGTATAGCAGGTGTGGTGGTTTGAATAGATGACCCCCAATATATTCACCTGGCTGGAGGCAGTGCCGCTGGGTGGATCTTAAGGTGTGGTGGTGGGTTTCAGATTTCAATCTAAAGATATGCAAAGTGTGCCTAGCTGGAGTTCCTGAAGTGTGCTGTGGCTTTTGACTTTTAGGCTTGTACATCTCTCTTTCTGCTTGGTCCTGTGAAGGCAGACCAGCTTCTTTTGCCATTATGGAACTTCCCCTGGATCTGTAAGCTTCAATAAATATCCCTTCCTCCATAACTGTGCCTGGTCTGGAAGTTCATCTCAGTGACTCTGAAGCTGTCTGCTACAGCCGGTCACTTTTTTATTACTAACATGTATTTTATCTAATGAGTTAATCATTTTATTCATCTTCTTGCTGAAGAACATTTGGATAGTTTCCATTCTGGGGTCATTTTCAATTATAACTACTGTGAATTTCTTGTCTTCTTGTGGAAAATATTCACTCATTTCTTTTGGATATACACTTTGCAATAATGGTTGCTCTTGGTCACTCAATTTTATTTATTTATTTTTCTTTGAAACTGCCATGCCAGCAATTTTGTACTTTGTGTTAGTCCAGGGTGACATGGAGGAGATAAACAACTAAAGTAAATGTACAAAGATTTTAAGGAAAATGCCTGTGAGAAGAAACTAGAGAAGGCTGAGCAGTCTGTCCAGACACTGTAAGTATTCGACGCTGATGAAGATGGGTTGAAGGGAGGCTGGGTGGCTGGTGTCAGACTTAGATTTAAGTGTAAGGAGCCTGAGGAAGACTGTCAGGGAACCCTCCAGTCAGAGTTGTCTATTAGATCACTCCTGGGTCTCCAGAGAATGGGACAGGCTTAGATCTTGGCCACATTCAGTCTTAGGCTGGAAGTGGCTCATAGGAAGCCTAGCCTCAGAACAAATTCTGCAATGGCTTTCAGAGCCTATCCGCTGCAGCCCTTGCTAATTAAAGCGGCTGTTGTTGGAGGTTTATAAGGCATATACTCATGGCTACCACACACTATGTGTCCAGAAATGTAAGAGAATTCTGCATGATTTACAGCCTTACCAACATTTGATATCATAACTCTTTTAATTTTAGCCACAGTAGAAGGTACTGTTTTCATTTGTATGTTCTGAGAAGTAAAGATCTTGATTGTATTTTAGAGGTTTCTGTCTACTTTGCTGTCTTCTCTTGTGAAATAACTAATCAAGTGTTTTGTCCATATTTTGGGTTAATTGCATATTGTTTTCTTATTGATCTGTACAAGCTGGACATGAAACTTTATTATACATATATTAATCATATTTTGTTTCATATTTCATGTGCACCTTTACGTTAATGATGGATTGTGTGTGTGGGGGGAGAGTGTGTGTGTGTGCAGGTGTGTGTGCATGCATGTGCATGCATGTATGTTTGTTTTGCTAAGCAGCTCCTTTTCCTTTAGCTCAAGATGGCCTGGCACTTCCTATTTATCCCAATTTAACCACAAATTCGCAATCCTCCTGCCACAAACTCCTGACTTGGGAATAGAGACATGTACTAGCATATCCAGCTGTTAGTGGTATATTCTTAACGACTTGGAGGTTATAAACACTGTGTAAGGTTTATCAGTCATAGTTTTCCAGTAATAGCTTATGCATGCTATGCACTTTTAAGAAAGCTGTGTCGGGCTCGAGAGATGGCTTAGCGGTTAAGCGCTTACCTGTGAAGCCTAAGGACCCCGGTTCAAGGCTGGATTCCCCAGGACCCATGTTAGGCAGATGCACGCATCTGGAGTTCATTTGCAGTGGCTGGAGGCCCTGGCACGCCCATTCTTTCTCTCTCTCTATCTGCCTCTTTCTCTTTCTGTTGCTCTCAACTAACTAAATAAAAATGTACAAAAAAAATTAAAAAAAAAAAAGAAAGCTTTGTCTCCATCAAGGTCATTAAAACTTTCTCCAGTATTCTATTCTGAAAGGCTTATAACTTGGTTTCATGTTTAGACATAAACTACGGTAGAAAAATACTTTTGGTGATGATATGGATTGTGTGATAAAAATCCATATTTTGTACATAGATATCTAATTGGTCTAGCACCATTTATGGAAAAGTCCATATTCTCTTTATTACACTTCATGGGCACTCAGTTATAAATAAACCCAACAAATGCTATGTAATAGCCATCACCGTTTTTTTGTTTTTCGAGGTAGGGTCTCACACTAGCCCAGGTTGACCTGGAATTCACTATGGAGTCTCAGGGTGGCCTTGAACTCATGGCGATCCTCCTACCTCTGCCCCAGTGCTGGGATTAAAGGCGTGCGCCACCACGCCCAGCTAGGGATTACTTTTTAAAAAAAAAAACTTATTTATTTATTTGAGAGAAAGAGGAAGATAGAGAAAAAGAGAGGATGGGCATGTTAGGGCCTCTAGCCACTGCACACGAACTCCAGATGCATGTGCCCCCTTGTGCATTTGGCTTACGTGGGTCTTGGGGGAATCAGACCCAGGTCCTTTGGCTTTGCAGTTACTTAACCACCATCACTTTAAACTTTGATCCACTTCATCTACATAAATGCTCGTGAAGTCTATTCTATTATACCCACATTATAAGCAAAGGAAGTGAAGTACAGATAAATTAAAAAAACAAGTTAAGTTTAGCTAATAAATTATAAAATCATGATTTAAAAGTAGCCCATCTGACCAAATGGTCTGTGTCCTTACCGTGCACTCCATGATGAATATCAGGTGGATTAAATTAAACCTCTGGTGGTAACTAATAGGATGGATTAGTATAAATTATTTACAATTAAGTTATGGTGTTATTGTGTAAGGTGATTAGTGATATTCTATGATGGACTACAAAGAATGAAGACATACAGAGCTAAACAACAAGGTAAAATAATCTGAATTTTTGTGAGATTGCAAAAGTATTTATGAATCATCATTGAAAAGCATAAAATAGTTTCAACTGAGTTATAAGATAAAGTTTATGAATTTAAAATTGCATAATATGATTATTTGATCACAGCAAACAACACCTTCAAATATTTTTAAAGGATTACTATTGATTATACATGATATACACTATATAAAAAATACAGAGATGAGCTGGGTGTGGTGGTGCACGCCTTTAATCCCAGCACTCGGGAGGCAGAGGTAGGAGGATCACCGAGAGTTCGAAGCCACCCTGAGACTACATAGTGAATTCCAGGTCAGCCTGGACCAGAGTGAGACCCTACCTCAAACAACAACAACAACAAAAAATACAGAGATGAATGAAACTTTTTTTTTTTTTGTTTTGTTTTTTAAAGTAGGGTCCCACTCTAGCTCAGGCTGACCTGGAATTCACTATTTAGTCTCAGGGTGGCCTCCAATTCACAGTGATCCTCCTACCTCTGCCTCCCAAGTGCTGGGATTAAAGGCATGTACCACCACCACTCCCGGCTCGAATTAAACATTTTTAACCATAAGAAGTTAAGATTCTGTGAAATCTTATTTTACGTAATTAGTAGTACCATACACCTACTGCAAGTTGGCTTTATTTAGTGGGAAACAACAAATCATTTAAGCCAAAATATGAGTCTTTCTACCTATGGGCTAGGACTAGCCACTTACCAAGAAAATTAAGTCATACATTATGGGACTATACCAATTATTTGACAAGAAACACTTGGTGAGCAGTTCTTGATGGGAAGCTAAATTTATCTTTGTTATAAAGATTTTATAGAGTTTAATCTTTAAGAATGCATATTATATTATGAAAGCACATGTTTCTTATAAAGAATCATTCATTTAAACATAAGTACAAAGAAGACATAATAAGCATTTGTATATAAATCTATAACTAGCTATTGCTATATTATTATATTTTCTTCCAATAATCATACATTTATATATGCAAACATGCATATATATATATATACACACACACACATATATATCCTCTTAAAAATAAAATAAAAACATATGCTGGTTAGTTAACTTTTCCCACTCACTATTACCTCATGAACAATATAAGCTTCAAAAATAAGCTTTTGGAAAAATTTATATGAGAGCATATTACATAACTCCAAGCTAATCTTTACAATATCCTTTGACTGCTGCTATTGAATTCTTAGGATTTTAGACTCCTACACATTCTTGACAGTATAGAATGCCATCTAAATATAAATGATTTACAGAATAATCACACTTCCATATTAGTATAACAATCAAAGTTAAGTGAAAAAAAAATCCTATATCATTGGCCAGTACAGAATTTATTAACACATGGACCAACTTTAGAACTTATTATAATTCACCAACGTGCATTTTTCTAGCCCAGTGATTCCCAATACGGTGTTTCTCTCCTAGGGGTCCATGAAATGCTAATGATAGGCTTGGAGCTATTTTTAGCATTTCAAATGGTTGAATATAAATCATATACTTATCCATAACAAAGCAAAATGCCAAAATGGCAGAAATTACAAAACTTTGGTGATACTCTATATCTTATGTTCATCCAAAGCTCTGACTAGATGTTGCATCACTTTTATTAATGGAAAAAAGAAAGTAAGTTAACTATTACTTTATAAATTTAATATATGATAAACAAATGTTTTGAATATGGAGGATAGGCAGGAATTTTCTTATTTTTTACAAAAGTTATTATTGGTGATGAAAATGGAGTTAAAAGGCTATTTCAAATCACTCTATTTATTTCATTGAAGTTTAAAATTATTAACTATAAGGTAAATTCTGAAATTATAGCTGTCCCCTGTTGAGGAAAAGATACCAGTGAAAATTGTTAGATATTTCAATTATGAGTCACAGATTGATTTTAGAGTTGATAAAATACAAAAACTAGAGAATATCATTAATGAGGTTTTAGTTGACAATATTAGTGTTTATATTGTTATGACAATAATGCTATTAAATCCACATCATACATCCCGGGTTTAAATTTATAAAAATATGATCAGGGCTGGAGAGATGGCTCAGCAGTTAAGGCCCTTCCTTCCAAAGCCTAAGGATCCAGGTTCCATTCCCCAGTATCCCAGTTCTCCAGGAGCCAAATGCACAAGGTGGTACGTGTGTCTGAGCTTCATTTGCAGTGGCTAGAAGGACTATCTCTCTATCTCTATCTGCCTCTCTCTCTGTCAAATAAAGAAACAAAATGTTTTTATCAAACATAAAATTATGATCAACGAACTGCCCAGTAAGCACTTCTCTTAATATTCATACACCTTATATTAATGCTACTCTCACTTTGGTAGAGAATCTCTTTTCCAATGGCAGTGATCTTGGGGCGACTCAGAAGGTATCATGGTGCTGGAAAGAAGTGACTATAGAGTACCGAGTAACATCTCAATCACACCTTCCAAGGCTCAGGGTCTAATGTGGAAGAGGTGGCTGAAAGAATGTAAGAGCCAAAGGAAGGGTTGGACTCCTTACAACGTGCTCCCTCCAGACATAAAATGGCCTGGATATCCATGACCTCATAGTGCCTGTCACTACCTACACAAGACCATCATAAGAGGAGGGAAAGATCATGACACCAAAATAAAAGAAAGACTTATTGAGATGGGGAGGGGGTATGATGGAGAATGGAGTTTCAAAGGGGAAAGTGGGAGGAGGGAGGGTATTATCATGGGATATTTTTTATAATCATGAAAAATGTTTTTAAAAATTGAGAAAAAATAAAATAAAATAAGATTTTTTAAAAAAGAAAAAAATCATATGACAAAATGGTAAAGCTCACAATTCCTCCTGTAAAGGAAATGAGACAAGCTTGTTAAGAGTTTGCCTCTGTATATGTCCCTGGAACTTGCTTCACGTCACCACAGATTTCTCTCACTTAATGTTTACAATGACACAAACCCGGGTGCCACCTAATTGAGTTGTTTTATTTCTAATAAATGCAGTAGCAGTGTTCTTAAATGGAGATCATGATTACAAAAATATATGGGAGATTGTAAAAATGTTCCTAGACTAATTTTTTTTTTTCATGTGATGAATAAGTAAGTTGAAGGCAAGGAAAAATAAAGGACTTTTAAAAGAGAGGGTTCTTTTGGCTTACGGGCTCGAGAGGAAGCTCCATGATGGCAGGGAGAAATGATGGCATGGCAGAGGGTGAACATCAAAGGAGAGTGTGCCAAACACTAGCAAGGGGCTACTGGCTACAACACCCATAAGCCTGAGCCCAACAATACACTACCCCCAGGAGGAATTAATTCCCAAATCTCCATAAGCTGGGAATCTAGCAGTCAGAACACCTGAATTTATGGGGGACACCTAAATCAAACCACTACATTCTGCCCTTGGCCCCCATAAACCCCAATAACCATACACGATGTAAAATGCAGTGCATTCATCCAACTTTAAAAGTCCCCATATTTTTAACCAATTCCAATGATGTTCATGCATCTCTAAAGTCCAAGATCTTCTAACTGAGCCATAATACCAAAAAATTCCCCCTAAAAACCCATAATGGCACAGAAAAAACTTTTATACTACCAAAGATAGCAGTGGGCATAGCAAAGAAATATTCAACCAAGACAACATTTACAAAGGCCAAACATTGAACTCTGTAACTCCAAGTTCAACAGCTCTAGCCAGTGACAAATCTACAAGTCCAATAATTTTAATCAGCAACAAGTCTCTGGAACTCCAATTCTGCCCCTCCAGCTAGGCTACTCACAGTCCTGGGAAACATCATCGGGGCCGGCAACTCTCCTTGGCAGCCATCTCATGGTCCTGGCATATCCACTGGGTCTCCACTGCAACCCATGGTTCATCCTCATGGCCCTGTGGGGTCTCCATGCAGGCAACCAGCAAACCTGCTTCACACTGCCCATGGTCATTTCCAAACCACAATGTCACATTGCAAACTCAAATGATTCTCTTTCCTGAATTTATTATGCTCCACAATACCAGGTAAGGTGCCAATATGTTAATCCAGGGGGAATAAAGCAGACTTTGAAGAACAGGACACTTCTTGAGCACTCAGGCCCCTTCAAAAGAGTCGACATTCTTCCTGTTGTCTCATTGCAGGTCAGATGGCCAAATCTCAAAGGTTGTAATCTCTCAATTGCAGCTGAATGGGCAGCAGTTCAACCAAAGACTTTTCTCTCTGTGACATATCCTTCTGCTCACACCAGTTCATTTCTACACAAATCAACCCTGCACAATTTCTCAGGACACAAGCATAAGAGCAAGCTTCTCACTCAAACTGCTAGCCCAGTCCAAGCAAAGCTCTTTCTCACCCTCATAAGCCAAAACTCACAGTCCAAAGTTCTTATTGCATTCATGTCTTTCAACTCTGACCAGAATAGGCCATCAAGCTGGAGGTTACTTGCAATAATATAGCTATCTTTTACAATATTCATTCTTTTGGTTGAAGAGTATGGATGTTCTCTCCATCCTTTGGTATCTTCTTATACTTCTTTCTTTGGCATCTTAAAGTTTTCTTTATGAGGTGTGGACGTTTGAATATATATGAACCCCAACATATTCAGTGTTTTATTAGCTTTGTAGTTTGGATCTGCAGCCACCTGGCTGGAGGTGGTGTCACTGGGTGGACCTTACGGTCCAAACCTAAGGTTTGGTGGTGGGTTTGAGGTTCCAATCTAAAGATATGCAAAGTGCCTGGAGTTCCTGAAGTGTGCTGTAGTATGTGGTTTTAGGCTTGTGTTTTTCTCTCTCTGCTTGGACCTGTGAAGGTAGGCCAGCTTCTTTCATCATAGAACTTCCCATGGATCTGTAAGCTTCAAATAAGTATCCCTTCCTCCATAACTGGAAGTTCCTCTCAATAAACCTGAAGCTTCCTGCTACATGAGAATTTTTCACATTATTGTTGAGATTAGTTTCCAAGTACTGTTTTGGGAACTCTTGTGAATGAGATATTATTCCTAATTCCTTTCATTGTTAGTATGTAAGAAGGATACTGATTTTTGTATGCTGAATTTGCAACCTACAACTCTGTTGAATGTACTTATTAAGTCTACAAGTTTTCTGACAGAGTCGTAGTGTCTCTTAAAAATAGAATAATGGGGGCTGGGGAGATAGCTTACCTGTTAAGGCAGTTGTCTGCAAAGTCAAAGGCCCCAAGTTTGATTCCCTAGGATCCACATAAGCCAGATGCACAAGGTGCATGTGTCTGGAGTTTGCAGTGGCTGGAGGCCATGGTGTGCCCATTCTCTTTCTTTTCCTCTCCTTGCCTCTCTTCCTCTTTCTGTCTCAAATACAAAAATAAATAAAATATATATATTAAAAAAAGAATAGAATAATGGTATCTGTGAATACAGTTAACTTTTACTTATTTAATTGAATATTTTAGAGAAATTTGTTGCAGGATTTTGGGATTCATAAGGGGTCTTCCAAGTTTGGGTCCTATAATAAAGAATTAATAAAGAGAGACTCAAGAACGAAAAGTTATAAATTATTAAGTTTATTTATGAGGAAATCATAAATTGTGGGGTTTATTTAGTAGAAAATGGGATCTAGGAAAAAGGGTAGAGCAGAATCATAAACACGTGGGAAGTAGGAAACATAGACTCATGTGGAAAACACTACATAGTTTATAAGGCTCATTTAAGAGAAGGTGAGGCTTTTAGGGAAAGACTGGCGTAGAGCCAAAAGCACTTGGAGGATAGTTCATAAAGCTCATTTAAGAATAATGGAGACTTTAAAGTACAGACTGGAGTAAAGCCATAAGCATATAGAGAATATAACTTAGGTGTGTATGTAGGGAGAATAAGAAGAAACTCAGAGAACATGAGTATTGTTCTTCCCCATGGAAGGAATTAAAGAGACAAATGGTGGGAACATAAGTGAAAATCAGAAGATTATTAGTGAAGGCCAAGAAAATGTGTATTTCACAAAGTTAAAAAAAACCTAGATGAGATAGATGAATTTCTAAATAAATATGATTTGCCAAAATTAAAGCCAAATGATACAAGTGATTTAAACAGACATAAGGAGAAAAGAGATCAAAGAAGTAATTAAGTCTCTCCACAAATAAAAACCCAAGATCAGATGAGATGTTACATGACTAAACTCTATTAAACTGTTAAATAATATATTCTATGGACACATCTCAAGCTGTACCACAAAATAGAAAGCTAAGGGACACTACCAAACTCATTTAAGTTGGTATTATTTTGATAATGGAACCAGATAAATGCACCAAAAATAAAAGTACAATTTCTCTTATTAACATAGATTCAATTTCCTTGCTGAAATTTTCTTCCATGTTTTTAAGTTTCTCCTCTAAACTACTAACCACTTCACATACTTTGGTAACTTTCTTGCTTAGGACCTGAAATAAGTTTCTTATTACATTCATCTGCCTATTTGCGTTTTGCATGTGGTCATTGAATCTTTACAAAAGTATCTGATATCATTTTCTGACATTTCAGCAATCTCATTGTCATTGATTATGAGCATGGAGATGTTATTTACTTGTAAAGGTGTCCTAGTGGTTTGTAGTCTTACTTTTTTTTTTTTTTTTTTTGAGGTAGGGTCTCACTCTGGCTCAGGCTGACCTGGAATTCACTATATAGTCTCAGGGTGGCCTCGAACTCTAAGCCATCCTACTACCTCTGCCTCCCGAGTGCTGGCATTAAAGGCGTGTGCCACCACGCCCAGCTTTCATCTTACGTTTTTTGTCATCCTTAGTATTTCTGGTGTGTCTGTTGAAATAAATGTGTCTCCAAGTTATTTTTCATGAGCTGCTCTTGTGAGCTGCCATAACTTGTCTTTATGCGTCTTACTGTTATGCATTACGGATCATGACAGAAGTAACAGATATGCGCATTTAACAGTAATGCTTGTATTGACTTGCAAATAATACATATGTTTTATTTAGTCCAAAATAAGGGTCAAAGATATTGGCATTAGGATACTGGTCTGGGAAAATGTAATTTCTAGTTTTGTTTGTTTTTTTTAGAGGTAAAAGTAGCAATATTTAAGTTGCAAAATGAAGAGTTAAGACAGAAAGGGGGAAAGAAGGGGTTAAAGTATGAATGTAAAGAAAAGTATGTGGATTGAAGAATGAGGAGCAGTAGAGAAAATATTGTAGAGTGGGATTGTGAAAACAAAAGCATCCATAAAAGCCTTTTCTGGCAAGAGACAAGTGAAAACACACAAAAAATAAACAATTATGAATTGTTAAAGTATAAGTAAAAATGAAAATCAATACCATGAATAAATAAAAATAAGTAACAAAATGCAGTGGAAGGCATTATGGCCCCAGGCAGCAAATCTTCCTCATATGCATGGTAAATCATTCCACACAGGTTGAGGGTGGGGCTTCTGGTTTTAGTAATTCCAACCAGTCAGTGTACCTTTTCATCTAAAAGTAATTTATAGGGCGGGAGGGATGGCTTAGCGGTTAAGTGCTTGCCTGTGAAGCCTAGGGACCCTGGTTCAAGGCTTGGTTTTCCAGGACCCACGTTAGCCACATGCGCAAGGGGGCGCTCTCATCTGGAGTTCGTTTGCAGTGGCTGGAGGCCTTGGCAAGCTCATTGTCTCTCTCTCTTTCTCTCTCTCTCTCTCTGCCTTTTCTCTCTCTCTGTCTATCGTTCTCAACTAAACAAATAAAAATTTAAAAAAGTAAAAATAATTTATAACTAAGCCTGGTGTGGTGACTCATTTCTTTAATCCCAGCACACAGGAGGCAGAGGTAGGAGAATCGCTGTGAATTCGAGGCTACCCTGAGACTACAGAGTGAATTCCAGATCAGTCTGGGCTAGAGCGAGATCCTACCTCAAAAAGCCAAAATAATAATAATAATAATAATAATAACAAAATTATATTATTGTTGTTGTTGTTATTATTATTATTAATTATTATTATTAATGTGACTCAAGTCCCCTTCCTGTCAGTATTTCCCGGTCTGAGGACCTAAACCTGCAAATTATAAGCCACCTTTGGTGTTCTGCAGTTCCCTCTTGGCATGTGCTGGTCTTTCTGTGCTTGTGGAAGACCTGCCTATTTACCTTTATCTTAGTCACACCTCTTCAATACTTTCAGTGATCTTCCTGTGACCCATGTGTCTTGCTCAGCAAGCAGAGGTGTTGGGGGGGGTCCCCTTCTCTGGCAACTCTGGGGCTCAGCCTCCAGCTCCTGCACATCTTTAACCTTCTCTCGGTGCATGCTGCCTATGCAAGCTCGGGTTGCTTTTTTCCAGCCTTGACCTCCTTGCTTTGGCCCTCACTGGATCTCTCCCATGACAATGCTTCCCCGGAAGCTACAGATGACCCACGCAGAGGGAACAGCATGGTGTAGTAGGGCCCTGTGATCTAGCTGCTTCCTTCTGGAGAAATGACCACTTGTAGTCATCTCTATTTTCTTTAGCACTTTTGCTTATAGGAATGAGATTTAATAGTTTTTTATTTTTTTGTTTATTATTTTTTATTTGAGAGTGACAGGGAGAGGGAGAGGGAGAGGGAGAGAGAGAGAGAATGGGCGCACTAGGGCCTCCAGCCACTGCAAACGAACTCCAGACACGTGCGCCCCCTTGTGCATCTGACTAACGTGGGTCCTGGGGAATCGAGCCTCGAACCGGGGTCCTTAGGCTTCACAGGCAAGCGCTTAATCGCTAAGCCATCTCTCCAGCCCTAATCCTAGTTTTTAATTTAATCATGTAAGTGTAGATTTCACTCCACCATCTAACCTATAGTTTAAATGATTACCATTAGTGTATATAAATTACCCAAGATGATGAATTCTGATGTGACATTTCCATGTGTGCTGTATTGTGCTTTAATCATATCAAGTTCTCTTCCATTGCTGCCTCTTGTTCCTGTTAAATTTCTGGGTTTGCAATGACAGAGGAAGGCAGAGAGCTTCTTTGATCTAAGACCTTATTGTGAAGGGGAGAGAAAGAGAGAAGAGAGAGAGAAAAAACAAGAGAGAGAGAGAGAAAGAGAGAGAGAGGGAGGGAGAGAGAGAGAGAGAGAAATGGGGTGTGAACACCAGAAAAAGAGATCAAGAAGTCAGGGAGATACGGGGAGAAAAAAGAGAGCAGACAGCCCCATAGCAGGAGAGCCAAAAAGAAAGGCAGAACTGGCCAGGGAGTGGGTTTTATGGGAAGAAGAGGGAAACTCCTCTTTAAGGGAGGGGTCTTGGGCGGTGTGCAGAGATATGGGTTGGGGTACATGACCTTCCTGCCTCTTAGTCCAGTGGTAATGAGAGGGAATAGGCAGTTAGGGTGACTGGGCCCCTCAAAATAAGAAGGCATGGAAGTCTGCATGTGTTAGTAATCAAAGATGATCTGACTTCTTATCTCTTGCCTGGTTTCCTAGAACTGTGTTTCCACAACCAACCAGGACCCCTCCTGGGAGGGAGGTCTTTCATAGGATTTAAACATTATGATTCATCAAGTTCAGCCCGGGAGAACTTGGGGTCAGGGTTAGCCTCTTCTGAGACAGCCCTTAGCCCTAACCTGCCAGCTGACCCTGTGGTTCACCTGAGCCCGAAGACAGCCCAGCACCCTAAGGTTATGAATATATTTACAATGGGAGGGCAGGCTCTCTGACCACTTGGGAACTTCCAGCTGTGGATGAGATTTTCCCTTGGCTAGGCCTGGGCTGGCTTGGCTCAGGCCCAGCCCACTTGAGAGGGGAAAGTCCCCTAGCCCTGACTCTCCACATGGGTTCTTTATCCCCTCCAGCTCCCCACATGGCAGGAGATCCTTGAACTCTCTCTCTCTCTCTCTTTCTTTTTTTCCCCCAGGGTTTTCCCAGGCCTTCCACAAGGCATCTGTAGCCACATGTGTGCTTTCCCTAAATAAATATAATAATTTAATATTTATCCTTCTTGGTGTTATTTTAATTATTAAATTCTTTGATTAAAATTAGAAATGAACCTAGGGTTTGGGGTTCAAGGACTTTCCTGGACCTTGAGCACCCCTTTAGAATATAAGAGGTGGCAGTCCTAGAGTCTCAGTTAACCTGGCCAAGGGGTAGGGAAGAGTGAGAGGCAGATGGGCGGAGAGCTCTTTGCCTGTAATAGTTCCCTTCCCCCTGGTCATGTTCCTCTCTGACATCAGACCGTTTGCACTTTCATTTTTGTTTGTTTTAATTTAGTGACTAGGTTTGTCTTTTGCCACATTTGTTCTTAGGAGAGTTGCAGCATTAAAAACAGGTTACAAAAGATAGTAATTATAACTTCAGTACTTTAACTGAAGCCATTGTATTTTACTGCATTGTACAACAAAAGAGAAAAGGAAAATATAAAAAGTTAAAGAAAGGTGTTTTGCTTTTTGTTTTTACAGTGAATAATGTAAAAAAAAAAAAAATCTTCCCTAAGAGGCTTTGGTACTATTTATGACTTACTCTAGAATAATTAGAGGAGGTTACAATTTCCCAATAATATGTTTTCTCTATACATTGGTCTCACATCAAATTCGAAAATAAGTTGAAAACCATGTGTTCAGACTGCATAGTCTTGCAATAAAATATGAGAACTTTCTACTACTTTGTTTTTTAGACAGTATATATTGACTTTTTTGGGGGGGAAGTTATGTACAATTAGGTAAACACCAAGTAAGCAAAGAAATACCTATATTAGATGTGTTGAGTCTTATATTACATGGTTCATTTCACAGTAGAATAGAACAGCTAAGGGAAATGTGTAAATGAGTTACATGGACTATCACTTCTCAGCCTTTGGCTAAGATCAAGTGAGGAATATGGAATGTGGCACGCATTATCCAAGTCCAAAGTTCAGTATGATAAGTTTAACTTCATAAAACTGAAGTGTAGGCTTTTTATTTTCAATCTTCCTAATCAAACTCATCTTCCTAGATTTGGAAGGAAGATGAGAGCAACAAAACTGTAAGGTGGGTATTCAATCAGGATGATTCCTAAGGAAGACATGTACTACATTTGTTTTAAATTAATAATTTAATAACAATGAGAACAATGACTTTTAATATTCATTCATTAGGCATAATAGTTCTGAATGATACAAAGCTTGACTATATCAGCTGATTAATTACAAGCTTGTCAATATACATGTCTTTGATCATTTTTATCAACAGGTTTATTCGCCTTAAATCCTAGTTAATCTTAAATATACATGTCATTATTTAAAATTTTTTATTCATATTAATTGACATAAAGAGTATTAGGTTCCACTATATATTTTCAAATAAAACTTGTGCTTTTTGTGGATTTTATTTCCCTTCTCCCCATTCACCATGCCACCTTGGATGGTTCTACCAGCAGTAATATTATTTATATTTGTATTTAATATCTATTCTATTTTCCTCTCCTTCCTCAGTACCTCTTGCTGCACTCTTATGGTCCTTCTGTTGGTTCCATTGCCTATATCCACAACCACAAATACTCATGTATGCCTATATATCGACATTTAAAGCTATAACCCACATATATAACCCACATATGAGAGAAGATTTTTCTTTCTGGGCTTGTATCACACAATAGTTCTCAGATCAAAATGTTCTACTTTTCTCCACCTTTGAACAAAATTCTGTTGTGTGTATGTATGTATACATTCATATACATAATCACATTTTCATTATTTATTCATCTGATATATGACACCTGGGCATGTTCTATTTCCTTGCAATTGTGAGTAGTGCATCAGTACACATGAATGTGTTAGTAGAAGTTGTGATTTGAGTGTATGCCTAGGAGTGGTAAAGTTCTACTTCTAATTTTTTGAAAAACTTTCATACTGAGTTTTTTTTTTTAATATTTATTTTTATTTATTTATTTAAGAAAGAGAGAGAGGAGGGAGGGAGAGAATGGGTGCACCAGAGCCTCCAGCCACTGCAAAGGACCTCCAGATGCATGTACCCCTTGTGCATCTGGCTAACGTGGGTCCTGGGGAATTGAGCCTCTAACCTGGGTCCTTAGGCTTCACAGGCAAGTGCTTAACCACTAAGCCATCTCTCCAGCCCATACTGAGTCTTATATTGGTTGTACTCATTGAAACTCCCACCAGCAATGAACATTGGTCCCTCTTTCTATACATTCTCACTAGCATTTGTTTTCATCTGTTCTTTATTTTTTTCCCCATGTTTTGGTATGTATATGTATATGCTATATGGTGTGTGTGTGTGTGTGCATGTCTATGTGTGCATGTGCAAGGGGAAGGACAACTTTCAGGTGTTGATCTCTACCTCATTTGAGGCAGGATCTTTGTTCCTCACTGTATTGACCAGGCTCTCTGGCCCATGAGCTTCCAGAGGATTCTCCTGTGTCTGCGTTGTTTCTCACTATAGGTGTTCTAGGATTACAGACACCCACTACAGCATCGAGCTTTTATATGGGTCTGAGAATCTGGACTCAAGTACTCACACACAAAGAATGAGCCTCATCTAACCTCATCTGTGGGATGAAGCCTATTTATTAAGGATGTGTAATATTCTCAACATGTTCTTGAATTCAGCTTACAAGTACTTTATTGAAGATTTTGTATTTATGTTCATCAGGAAAATTGATTGGAATTCTTCTTTTCTTTCCATCTAGTTTCAGGTTTTTCTTGGTGAGGAGATTTTTTAGTTGGCTTCAAGTTAGTAATGAGCTAGTTGTTTTAGATCTATTTAACTTATTTAAATCTTCTTTATGGAGATGGTGGTATACTCAAAACTTAACAAACCTGAAAATAAGAGGCTGTTGAGAGCTCAATGCTAAATAAGACATCTGTCAGGCCCTCCAGGGTTCATGGAGCTTTACAAGAGAGGTATCAGAAAGAACATTAAGAGGGAAATAGCCATGGTGTGGTGGCGCAAGCCTTTAATCCCAGCACTCAGGAGGCAGAGGTAAGAGAATTGCCGTGAGTTGGAGGCCACCCTGACACTATGTAGTGAATTCCAGGTCAGCCTGAGCTAGAGTGAGACCCTACTTTGAAAAACAAAAAACAAACAAACAAAAAGAATGAAAATAATGTGAGAACCACAGATTGGGCAGAGTAGTGAGAGGCACTGTCATTCAGACGTAAACTAACTGGTGCATCCATGACCTCACAGTAGTAGCTATTACTCCCACAAAACCTGCACTGCTTTAAGCCCATCAAAATTATGACATAGGAGACAGAGGAGGGCGAAAGAATGAAGCATCAAAACTAAAGAAAGACTGCTTGGACAGAGGCGGGTGCTCTGTGGAATATGGGTTGTTTGTGGGATACGCAAGAGGGTAGTAGGACGGGAATTCAATTAAATTACAGCATGCTCATGTATTAAACTTCCTAATATAAAAAATAAAATTTAAAAGGAGACATTCCATCATCTCTTTGATCCATTGTACTGCTGAGAATTTCTGCAGAGGTTTTTACTTGACTTACTTTGTTGTACAATTGTATTGTTTCATATTGTTTTCATTTTTCTACAGTATTTCTACTTCCTTAGTGATATCTTGTATTGAACTCCTTCCTTTGTTTAGCGCTTTCCTGTGTTCATCTGGGATTCCTCCAGGGGTTTTGTTTCTTTGTTTTATATTTTTCTTTTAGCATACTTATAACCATTCTTTTGAATTCTCTGGCATTACATCTAATTCTCTCTCACTGGAGTTCATTATGGTGGGATTTAAAATTTTTGGAGGAGTCATTTGGCTTTGATTTTTTTTTTTTTTTTTTGGTTTGTTTATTTGTTTGCTTCTTGTATTACTGCATTGGGATTTTTGCATCTCAGATTCTTTCTTCTTCTTCTTTTTTTTTTTTTTTTCTTTATGAGCTGTATTTTTAAGTGTGCAGGTCAGAAGTTAGATCTGAGATAGGAGGACTGATGAGAACTCAGGGCCATCCTAGACTTCAGTGAGCTCTAGGTCACCCTAAGCTAGAGAGAAACCCTACCTCACAAAAAAGAGACAGAAAGAAAGAAAGAAAGAAAGAAAGAAAGAAAGAAAGAAAGAAAGAAAGAAAGAAAGAAAGAAAGGGAGAAAGAAAGAAAGAAAAAGATGAAAAATGAAAAACAATCCTCTAACATGGAAATGATAAAAAAGGACAAAGGATGAATTTTGAATTCTTTACCTTCATGGGATCTTAAAATTATATAGATAGGTAGGTAGGTAGGTAGGTAGGTAGATAGATAGATAGATAGATAAACAGATGACAGAGAGAAAGAATGGGCACTCCAGAGCCTCCAGCCACTGCAAACAAACTCCAGATACATGCGCCACCTTGTGCATCTGGCTTGACTGGGTCCTGGGGAATCAAATCTGGATCTTTTGGCTTTACAGGCAAGCCCTTTAACCGCTATGCCATTTTTCCATCCCTGATCTTCATTTATTGACACTTGGACTTTGGACTTGGAGATAAGAGGTTGTTGTGATAATCTGTTTTGAATCCAGTCACTCAACCTGAATCTCTTTGTTGATGGGTAGAGGCCCTTTATGATACAGATTATTTTAAATGACTTTTTTTTTTTTTTTGGTTTTTCGAGTTAGGGTCTCAATCTGGCCCAGGCTGACCTGGAATTCACTATGTAGTCTCAGGGTGGCCTCGAACTCTCAGAGATCCTCCTACCTCTGCCTCCCGAGTGCTGGGATTAAAGGCGTGTGCCTCCACACCCGGCTTAAATGACTTTTTCTATTTCCTATGATTATGTTAGGTGATAGTCTAGTTGGGCATGATACAGGAATTTTAGGTTCCTCACCAACGTACCAATATAATATAGGAATTGGAGTTCCTCACCAATGCATCAAGCAAGGCACCTCCAGATTCTTGTCTTATGAATTTGGATAATGAACTCCACAGACCAGAGAATAATGATGCTGGACTTGGGGGTTCAGGAGGCCCCTAAATTTCTGAAGCCAAATTTTTGGTCCTGATTTTATAACAAAGAATTCATAAAAATAGATAAATTATGAGTTATTGAGTTTACTTAGGGGGAAATTAGAATTGTGTGGCCTATTTACCACGAGTTTAGAGAAAGTACACAGGGAGCAGGCCCAGAGTTTTGAGAAAGCCCCTTCATGGTAGATCCCGAGTGCAAGGGAAATACACATGTGGTAGATTCAGAAAAATCATACATGTCATTGAAGTGAGACATGACCCCGAACTATAAAGCAGAGGCACGGAAAAAAATTACCCAGACCAAGAAACAGTACTCTGCTCTCTCCCCACACAGGCTGGGTTACCGGGGAGGGCAAGCCAGATTTTTGTGTATCCCTGTGACCACAGAGAGGAGAGAGGGAGAGGGGGCTGGAAACAACACTGAGAGCCCTTTGTAGTCAACTGAAAATGGATTCTTTCGTCAGATTCTAGTATATAAAGAGAAGATCTGATTGGTTTGTAGATTCAAGGGGGCAGGCTCCAAGGCCAGCCCACCTGGAAAGGGAAGGTCGACCTAGTGGGTAGTGTGCCAGACTCTGGGCAGCAGGGGGCGCTGCAGCTGTTATAGCTGAGTCTTGATCAGACCCGAGTGCCATTCCTGCCAAGGAGGGGTGACATTTCTACGCTCTGGGCTTCTGTTCCTAACTTAAACTGCCTAAAAGGAGCTACCTTTCTTCTGAGTCTCTTGCATTATAACACTTGGATATATTTCATTGTAGCATGCAGCTTTATGAGGGAGAGCCTTAAGAGAGGGGGGCGGTTGGAGCTCAAGAGAGGAAGGGAAGGAAGGAAGGCAGGAAGAGAGAAAGTGGGGACGTGTGAAGTGACAGTTTCCTTGGCTAGAAATGGGCCCTCGGCAGGTGTTTATAATCTAATCTAACCTCCTCCTTTTTAGCTTAAGTAAATTGTCTGTTGTTGGGCTGGCCTGGCAGGTTTCCTGGTACCTGCACAGTACTGATTGCATCACGGACCAACCAGCACCTCTGTCTTTGTTTAAGCTGACCAATCATGGACACTGGACTAGAGGGCTTTCCTCATTTGATGAAAGTCCAGCTCCCACTGGAGTGGTGGGTTTTCCAGCTCCTTGAAGAGTTTGTGCAATCTTGGCCTTCTTTAACTCTTACTTTGGAAATAAAATTCATTCTTTTCCACCTTATCCTGCTTTTAAAATCTTTAATTGGCAGAGTAAGTGTCAGGTCAGGGCAAAATGGAGCCACCAAGGACAGCAGGAGGGCGACAGAGACATCAGGAAGTGGGTCATCCACATTCCTCAAGGAACCACCCAGCCATTATCCCTTCCTTGCCTAACAATGCCCCAGCTCTAGGATTCCAGCCCCCTTGAACCTGGTCATTTCTCTGGTCTCACACCCTAGCTATGTGAAATGGCTAATGTAAAAAACAAAGAAGTTCTTTTCCCTTCCTCACCTTCCCCCAACTGAAGAGCTCTATAAAGCCCTCCATCTGAAATCTCAAAGTTGCCTGTGCTCTGCTCTTGAGAGTCAGTCCTGGCAGCTCGTGTTTATAAAAGCTTCCACGTTTGCCTCAGAGTGGTCTCCGTGGTCTTGGTCACTCCCGAACCTTATAGTAAGCAAATCCGATACACCATGAGATGGTGACAGAAGCCCCGAATGTAAGAGAAGAAATGCAGAGTTCTTGAAAGGAGGCAAGAGGGGTTTAAGAAGCCCACTTCAAGACTTGAGGTTTTCTTTTTTTAACTTATTTTTTATGTTTATGTGAGCCCTGTGGATAGGCAGCTGATCTAAGATCTAACCAGTATGTCCTGATGTCAGATATCTCAGGTCAGGATTTCTGGAAAAGGGCAATCTTCCTAGAAATCTTAATCCTCCAGGAAAGGCCTTCTCAGAAGGGAGTGGAAGAACTCCCAAAGGGGGCATTGATCAGGAAAGGCCAGACCAGAACCTTCTGATGTCTCTGACCTGTGAAATTACCTAGATTCCCCCTGCAGACCCAAGGACAATTTCCAACACTTGGCTAAGAGAAAGCTGTTCACTTTGGCATCCTAACACCCTTAAACTGCCTCATGGATAATTGTTTTTGTTTTTCTGCTCCTCTGTCAGTTTTGGGAGATTGCTGGTTTGGTGTGTTGGACACGATAGCTCCCTTCTCCGATATCTTTCCATCATATCCCTTCATGAACTGCACTCGTTCATATATTCTCGTGGGTGAGACTGTCTTTTTTGTTCCTCTCTCTACAGTATTCCTTTGATAATTTCCCTGTAATGTTGGCATGGTTGTCATGAATTGGCTTAATTTGTGTTTGTTTTGAAATATCCTGCTTTCTCTTCCCGTTTTGAATGTGACACTGCTGGACGCAGCAGTTTTGATGGGCAGTTATTTACTTCCAGGGCTTGAAGTATATCATGCCACACTTTCCTGGCTTTTAGAGTTGCAGATGGAATATCTGAAGTGATTTTTTTGATATCCTTTTGATATTCTTTCCTTTTTGCATATCAGTTGAAACACAGTGATGCTCCTACCTTGGCCTCCTGTGTACTGGGAGTAAAGGCATGTGCCACTATGCCCGACTTCAACTTCTTTCAGGAGAAAGTATGTCATTTGACTGGAACGCACCACTTCACCTAGACTGGTTATCCAGCTAGCTGCAGGGACCCACCCGCCTCCACTCCTTTAGCATGGAGATTATGTGTGTATGCCACCACACCCGGCCTTTAAATGGGTGTTAGGGGTCAAACTGAGGTCCTCAGACTTTTAATAAAAGTACTTTCTGGGGCTGGGTAGATGGCTTGGAGGTTATGGTGCTTGCTGCCTATGCCAAAGGATCCAGGTTTAATTCCCCAGGACTCAAATAAACCAGACACATAAGGTGGCATGTGCATCTGGAGTTCATTTGCAGTGGCTGGAGGCCTGGCATGCCCATTCTTTCTTTCTCTCTCTCTCTCTCCTCATCTTTCTTTCTCTCAAATAAATAAAAAAAAAGTTTTTTAAAGAAAGAAGGGCTGGAGAGGTGCTTAGCAGTTAAGGTGCTTGCCTGAAGACTCATGTTTGACTCTCCAGGTCCCATGTAAGCCAGACGTACAAAGTGACCCAAGGGGCACATACGCACAAAGGGGCACACACATCTGGAGTTTGATTTCAGTGGCTGGAGGCCCAGGCCTCACTAATTCTTGCTTTCTTTCTCACTCTCTCTCTCTCACATTAAAAACAAAAGGCTATTCTTTCCACCCCCTCTTCTGCAAAATTTCCCTGAGCCATGTTGGGTTCAGTTTTGGTCTGCTTCAGTGATGAGGTGTTGGGGGCCTCTGAGGCTCTGGCTCTTTGATTTGGTAGGAGTTGATTTTTCTCTGTGTTGGTCTCCTTCCCCCTTATGCTGTATCTGGTTCATCAGGAAAACAGCACCCTTGCTTGTTTCGCCAATTTTTCTTAGTTTCAGCCAGGGCCACATGTTGGGTCATGATATGCAGAGACATTTATCTTACCCATAACTGTGGGCTAACTCCACAATGCATGACCCTTATACCTCAACAAGGAGGGGGCCTACGGGGAGGGGGTAGGTCATGGGTGAGCATAATAATGGTACCAAACTGACTGTATTGGCTGAATACAAAACTAATTAATTAAAAAAAATTAAAAAAAAACAACATAAAAAAAGGCCAGTCTGTTGGGCTTGCTTCAAAAAAAAAAAAAAAAATAGAAATAATAAAGAAAGAAAAGTACTTTCGGACTTAGTTATCTCCCCTTCTCCAGGCATAGACTTCTTTCTTCTTCCAGGGTTTCCTATCCTGAGTCTCCCTTCCCTCTCTGTGGGATAGACTCAAGTCCCCAGGGCACCATGGGTTAACTTGGGATGGTCAGGGGTCTCTGTGATTCCTGCTCTGAGGGATGAGGAGGACCCACTCATGTGAGCATTGTCACATATTGTGATCACTGGGCTCCATAGGACTGTGCAGGAAGGGGGTGGGGCTCCTTCTCTGGATGGCAGTCTTATGTCCAATCACATCTGCTGCTCACCCTGCTCAGGGATGTGGTCGCTGTTTGCGTTCCTCCCCTCAGTTCCCTTCTCTGAGTCCTGAGGTGCTATGTCTCTTGTGGTTCCCTTGTGGAGACTTCAGACACTGACCACTGAGGTAGGTAGCTGAGGTGATGACCTTGGCTAGTGGTCACTGCTGTGACAAAGGCAGCTGTCATTAGTGACCCAATGGTGGTGGTTTCTGGAAAGCCATTTTTTTTTTTTGTGATTGAAGTTCTCTGGCGTTATCTCTTCTGAAGGCAGATCACTGAGAGGAACACGAATGACTGATTTGTAGCATGCGTCTCCAGCCACAGCAGCCGTCCTTCTCCCCAGGTGTGGAAGAAGAGTTATCTGTCTAGTGTGTAGATCAAGTGCTGCCCAGCCCTGAGACAATCCCCGAGGGAATGCAGCGGCTGGACCCACCTCCACCCTCTGCAACGTGCCTTCTAATCCGACATATCCAGCTATGCCCGACATTTAAATCATCTCAACTATGCTCCAACATTTGCTTGTCAAGAGGGAAATTTACTTATGATAGAAAAATGAATATGTTGGATTGGTGGAGCCTTTTATTTTTTATATTTTGGCATTTTTGTAAATGAAAGTGGAATGCCTTCTATTGATTTTGGTTTGAAAGTTACATACTCTCACCCAGTGTGGAGACACGCACCTTTAATCCCAGCACTTGGGAAACAAAGGTCGTAAGATTGCTATGTGTTCAGCCTGGTACTACTGAATGAACTCATGTCAGCCTGGGCTAGAGTGAGGACTTAACCCCCACCCCTACCCCGTCCTCATTAAAGGAAAATAAAATAACATATGCTTGTCAACAAAATCGTGCTATGCAAAGTTTGAATTCATCTCACTTACCCTCACTCCAGTCCTATGAGGTAGTTTTCTCCATTTCCCAGGAGAATTAAACGAGACACAGGCAGTTAAACAGCTTCTCAGGAATGCCAATGGAAGGACTCAAGGACTTTTGTGAGGTCGTCTCAGCCTCTGCCACATCTGCCTTCATGAGGTCAAAAGTATTCTGCGATGTGCACACAGCAACATCAGTGTGTGAAGCTGATGTGTCCTGTGCATTTTGCCTCATGATCATTGCTTTACTGAACGCAGATATATTTCCATCTCCCAGTACTGGAGTGTCTTTTGCCCGAGGGCTTTATTTAGCCCCTGGAGCCCACTTTGTTTCCTGTGCAGTTGGTTTTAAGTATCATGAATTAGCACTCACTCTCACCTAACGATCAAAAGGACTTGGTGTGTAAATAAAACAGCCCCAGTTGCCTAATCAAGTGGGTTAACTCTCAGGACTATATTTTATACTGGCTTACAGTTTCCCCAGTGGAAATAAAGGGTTTAAAAGTTAACATGTTTCATAACAGACCTTAATTGTTTCCCTCTTCCAACTTACCATCCTCACTCTCCTTTGAGTATTTTCTCAGTTGCTTTTAAAATAAATCAAATGTGCTTCCACTGTTTGCTTGGGAACTATTTCTGGAAGGGCTCGAAACACCTGGCATGAACAGTCACATCTGGATTGCTGTCTCTTTTTTGGTACCAGTTCTCTTGCCTTTTTTCTTTGAAGCCCTGACCCGTATCAACTAGATAGCCTCCTGAGATTACACCCTCTTTCAGTCCTTCATGCATCATTTTGTGTGAAGTTCAGTTCTCCATGTGGAACAATACCTGAGGAATTCTTGTTAATCCTCATCAAAAGTTTAAGGTTAAAACAGATTGGGAAGCCCTTCATGACCCCCATTAGAAGTTAACATCGGCTCCCTGATGTGATTTGTATTGGGTTATCGTGGTGATTATATTACATAATAATTTTTTATGAATAGTTTGTGGTTCATTATTTTCCAAAAGATTTTCTATGCTGAGGCCAAAGTTACAATTAAGGATCGATGTGGTCTATAGATTTATAGCTGTGTTGGTTACAAGTACTACAAAGCTATTTTCTATATTACAGAACTTCCCCAAAATGATATTAAAAGTAGATATTAGTTTGATTCAAATTTGGAAAAGATTAGCAAATATGATTTTTACATTGCTATGGAGAAATGAAACCTTAATAATATAAGATGACATTTTTTATTTTTATAATTTTATTATGTAATGTCTTACTGAAAATTACAAAATATTGAAAACAGATTTTTATTATATCAATTGTGACAATATTCCTTTAGTTTGATACCAAGGATTATTAGGCTGTTAATAATATGAGCTTAAATTTTGATCAAACTAATTAAGTTAGTTTATTACTTGAATGAATTCTCCATAGAATTAAACATTAAGAATTTTTTTTTGTAAAAAATGTACTTTTCAGTTTAATTTAATTTCTACTAAGTTTAGGTGTTTTTCTTTCCTTGTGTGTGCATGGTGTGATGGAGTGTGAAAACCATGGTGTCCCACTTATCTAGGGCATTCAAATAAGGTGGTGGGAGTGTAGCATTGGGTGTCTTGATTCATGGCTCCTCGGCTCAGTCATGCTTTGAGCCAGAGACCCCTTTGCTGATTCTGGAGCTTGAGGGGCTCCAGTCATTCTCCAGCCTCTGCTCCCCGGAGCAACAGGGGTCATGGACATGAGTGGCCTTGCCTGCCTGCTTATGTGGGATCTAGATGATTTGAATTCTGGCAGTCTCAAGCCCCTTAGGACTCTCCTGCTTGTGATGGAAGTGCACTTAACCAACCACTGAGCCATCTCTCCAACCCTAAATGTCGTTTTCATTCACGTGCAACAGTGAGGATCTCATTCAAAATAAAAACGATTCCAATTTTGGTTCCCAAATTTTCCATTGAACTCTAAGAACGAAGCCTCAAAGTGAATTTCAGCAGAGACAACTTTGGGGCAAAATATACCTGAAACAATGACAGATTCTGGGACGTTTTCTTCTGGGGTAGCCCATCATTGTGTCACAGAAGACACATGAAGCATGCCTTTGAGAATCGAGCTTAGCTCTCTCAGTGACTCTGCCGTATTCCCTCTACAGCAGCTATTTGCGTATCTGCCTTTTACACCTAACGGTTCCTTTTTCCCACCTCCCGTTTGTGAAGAGAATTTTTAAGTGCATTCAAGTCCAAGAATTTAAAATTATGGTTCCCAAGGCAAGTGTGACTCAGACAGGTTGTGAATTAAGGCAATAAAGAAAATGTCTATATTCAATTTTGCTTTTATTCATTTCAAAAGTGTTATTCCTTTGAACAGCCTCATGAGACAGATACCACACAGTGATTTGCTTCAGCAAGCTTCTTACCCATTTGTCCATCTCTACAACAGAAATGGAGATGGCACAAGTGACCTCAAATCCAGTTTAGCACAGAATAGCCCACATTGTCTTCCTCCCTCAGGCCCACACTCTTCCTTTCATTTGGAATGCTTTCACCTCCCTTCAAGCATCACACATGTGACCCTTACTCAGTCTTTCAGGTCTCACCCCCAACTCTCTATCCAACCAACACCCCTTATAAAACTATTTATTTCACTGTGCTTTTCATAAATGCTATTAAAATAACACAAGTATGCTCCATTTACTAGTAGAACATTAATTTCATTCAGGGATAAATTTATTAGTGAATGATATTTACAGACATTTAATAAGACTGAATTAATGAATGAGTCTTTCAGAAAGATATTGTTTAAGTGGTATGATGGTTTGATTCAAGTGTCCCCCATAAATTTATGTATTCTGACTGTTTATGTCCCCAAATAGTGGCAATTTGGGAATTAGAGCCTCCTGGAAGTGATGTATTGTTGGGGGCAGACTTATGTGTGTTATAGCCAGCTTCTCCTTGCTAGTGTCTGGCACACTTTGCTGCTGCTGTGTCTACCTGATGTCAGTCAGGAGGTGATGTCCAGCCTCTGCTCATGCCAAGCTTTCTCCTGTCATCATGGAGCTTCCCCTCAAGTTGATAAGCCAAAATAAACCCTTTCCTCCTGCAAGCTGCTCTTCGTTGGGTGTTTAGTTCCAGCAACTCAAAGTTGATTGCAACAGTAAAATCGGTACTGAGAAGTGGGATCATTAATGCTAGAAACCTGACTCTATGGCTCTTGGCCCTTTGGAACTGAATTGAGGGAGGAATGTAGAAGGATTTGAAATCTTGGCCTAACAGACTCCTTGCAGTGCTGTAACTATAGCAGCATGGAACATTCTGATCAGAGTGGAAAGACCTGCATGTAATAAGAACTGAGACGAGACTTACTTTGGTGGTTTAAACACAATCCCCAAACCTAACCTACTGTCTGTTATACCAAGGAATTGAAATAAAACAAGACTGAGAAGGATTATTTTAGTTAATTATTATATTTTACTACATAAAGTCCAGAAGCCAAAGGCTGAGGAGTGGGCACATGGTCCAAGGACCCATGCAACCATCCATGGGCCCAGGGGAAAAAAAAAAAAAAGAAAAATAATATAAAAGAGAGGCTTTAAAAATAAGGAACCAACACATCATCCTTTCCCACCCTCGCAGCAGCCAAGCTGCCAGGGCAGAAAGGACAAAACCTTACCAGTGGTGAAAACCTCAATTGCTGAGAGATGAAGAACCTTGATGTCAAAAAAGAGAAAAGAAAGAGAGAAAGCTCACTATAAAACTTTTGAACAACCATTTTATCCTGGATCCAGGGCTGACTGCAGAAGAAGTTAACACACCTGGATGCAATGTCTGGAAGAAAACAAAACAACAACAACAACAACAAACAGAAAGAAAAAAAACAGGAATTATTGGACTTGGAGACTTGTTACTGGCTAGAATTGTCAGACTTGGAACTACAGAGTTTGATATTTGTTCTAAATTTTGTATTGGCCTCTTTCTCTGTTAAATAAATAAATAAATAAAATATTTTAAAAAAACATAGGCTGGAGGGATGGCTTAGTGATTAAGGCATTTGCCTGCAAAGCCAAAGGACCCAGATTTGATTCCCCAGGACCCATGTTAGCCGGATGCACAAGAGGGGGCACACATCTGGAGTTCATCTGCAATGGCTGGAGGCCCTGTTGTGCCCATTCTCTCTCTCTCTCTCTCTCTCTCTCTCTCTTTCTCTGTCAAATAAATAAATAAATAAATAAAATATTTAAAAATATTTTTAAATTTTGTATTGGCTGAATATTTCTTTGCTATATCCCATGCCATTTTTTGCATGTGAATGTTTATTCTGTGCAATTATTATTATTATTATTTTGTATTATGGCTCCTTAAAAAACCTTGTACTACAGGGATGTTTGAACATAACTGAAATTGATTAAAAAGAACAAAACAAAACAAACAAACCAACCTATGGGTAATTTTAAAGATGGACCGAATCCATTGCATTTTACATCATGGATGGTTATCAGTTTATGGGATCCAGGGGCAGCATATGATGGCTTGGTTCAGGGGTCCCCCATAAACTTAAGTGTTCTGAAAGCTAGGTCCCCAGACTTTGGGAATTTGGGAATTGGAGCAACCTGGAGGCAGTGTATTGTTGGGGGCGGGCTTATGGGTGTTTTTAGCCAGTGTCCCCTTGCCAGTGTTTGGCACACTCTCCTGCTGTGTTGTCCACCTGATGTTGGCCAGGAGGTGATGTCCACCCTCAGCTTATGCCATGTTTTCCCTGCCATCATGGAGCTTCTCCTCATGCCTGTCAGAAAAAAATAAGCCCTTTCCTCCCAGCAGCTGCTCTTGGACGGTGTTTTCTGCCAGCAGTGGGAAGCAAGAACGGGAAGCTGGGGAGACTAACAGGAAGGAGAAGGAGACGAAAGTGGACGGCAGGTGAAGAACACAACGAAAATGCACTGCATAGATGGGTGAAAATGCCAAAACAAAACTCGTTATATTGTACGCTAATAGAGAAATAATGAGTGTGTCTTTCCTTGTCACCAGCTGGGTCCATCACTATGTTTGCTTGTTTTGTTAGGAGCATCTCCTATGGGATTTGCCGATAGCATCTCAGCAATCCTGTTGCTACATTCAAGTGAGGCTTTCCTTATCTTTTGGTTTAAAGATATCATCTCTCTACAGCTCCACCTTAATGTCATTCCTAAGTCTTTACACCGATGCACAAAAGAGGAAACATTTAGCATGGCTCCACACTGACTCAGACTCTGAACTCCTCAAAGGCGAGATCGATTGCCTTCTTACAATTTCCAACCACAGCACTGGTGCCAGATAAATACCTCCTAGATGAATGGACGAGCAAGTGAACGTGCGAGTGAAAGGTGTCCATCAGAACACTTGCTGCTGCTGCCTCCTCCTCTGTAAAGGTCTGTTACTCTGTCATTTTAACAGCTGGCAGCGGAAGAAATCAAGTACACACTTTACTCTCCACACCCATCACAAGCCGTCCATCAGGTCAGCTAACAGAACATACCTGTTAATAGTTGTCTAATGATCTGGGTCCCTGTAATGGGAACCTTCTTCCCTGTTCAAATAACTGCTGAAAGTGACTTTTGGAATCAAGACCACCTGGTTTAAGCCTGATCAGGCGAATGCAGCAAATCAGCCAAACATTCCCTCAACTCCGTATACGTATTGGTCATACACGATGGGAAAGCATGCCTGCCCACTAGGGCTCCAAAATAATGAAGCATCTACAAAAAGCCATGCTACAGTGCAACACATGCCACACGTAAGTGTGTAGAACCAACTAGAACTACCCCGTGTCTTCAGAAACTCAGTCATTCTATATGGAGGAGGTAGGAAAACTATGGTGTTAGATCAAAGCCATATTTTTAGCGATTAAAATTGAGGCCATGCCAGACAAAAATAAGCAGAATGGGCAAAACTAGACATAATATGCTGTATTAGTGAGTTTCCATGTATTGTTTAAACTTGTTGAAAGCAGAATCTAAAGAAGGAGAGTTCTCCCAGCTCAGACCTCAGCACGTTTATCTCAACGTGTCTTCAGTCACCTCTTGTTCTGGGGCAGCCTGTCCTCTGGCCCTGTGACAAGGAGACAGGATACTAGCAAAACAGTCAAAGTGTTGAACATTTTGTTCCCTTGAGAACAGCTTTTTTATATCATAGCATAAAAAAGTGGCAACCCCTGCTCAAGTATTAACATGGCTGGTGGGTGGAGGGGAGTCATTCTCAAGAGTACAATTTTTTCCAACACTCGGACTTTAGTTATACGAATGGAGCGTCCTAGGAAGAATGTCTTCTCTTGGATGAGGCTTACAATAACCAGTTCCACCAAAAGTGTTTTGATATCATTTCCCAGACTATCCGGCGCCTGCCTCATCCTTAGACTTGAGTAGTGTCACTATTGTTTATTCCATGATATAAAAATGCATTTCATGGGAATGGCTAATTGAATACAGAACTCTTGCTAAATCTCATGATTCTCAATAGTGTTTTTCTCAAATAACCCTTACTGACATATAATAGGGCAGCATTTTTGGCCTCTTCAGGCCATTGACTGCTTCCTTTCATATCTTGTACCTCCACTTGTGAATACACCAAGTCTTTCTGTGGTTAAAATAAGAAATCAGCTGCTTTCCATCTTTCTCCTTTCCCAGAATGTCTGTAACATTAGCCAAATTCTGTAAAGCTATTCTCCTTTGCTGATAGGAACTTGCAGAACTTAGTCTTAGATCCAGGGGTTCATCTCAAGTTTATTGAAGCACATTTGTTTGAGAGAGTTTCAAAGGCTTCTCAATCTTCTGATAAACCTTATCACATGTTGTTCTCTCAATTAGTGACTATTAGAAATGATTTGTAATGAGAGCAGAAACATAAAAAATGATTGTGTGTCTTTCTTATAGCCCATATGCATGGGGAAATGAAGATGAAATGAAACTATATCTGAGAATTGCACTTTACTTGAAATACTACTTTTGGAATAAAAATCATGAAGTCAAAATTTCTCTTTTACCAGTTCTGAGAGTTATAAAAGGAGTTTTATCTTTATCAGTTCCTTGAACAATTATGATAGCTGTTATAATTACAGACTGTGATAATACTCGCCTATTTGTAGACAAGATGAGATGAAATACCTTGATATTAGTTTCAGGAGCATCACAAAATTCCATTAGGAGCATTTAGACTGCCTTAGCACCATCTGGATATCTCTTTGTGAGGAAGCCTTTTTTTCAGATTCATGCATTTCATCATACATTTATTCATGGGTAAAGAGTTAGCTGATAAAAACAATGCCACAGTCACGGCTGGCTGTTATTCCTTTATCTGCAAGGCCAAGCTGCCTCTTTCTTCAGTGCATCATGGAGAGATTCTTAAACCTAATCTTAGGATTTTAAATTTCCAACTCTGAAAAGAAATTTGTGCATAGCACAATTTCTCTCTCTTTTGATGAACCACCATGGTAGAGAGAAGGATCAGATATTAGCACGAAAAGCAAAGAAATAAAGTTTAATCTACCAGTGAAAAGGCTGTCTAGAGTGAAAATCATACCTAATCACAAGGTGTGTCCTACAAAGAAGTATCCAGTTAAAGGAAACCAAACAGTTTTGGTGAACATAGAGTGATACCCTTGTCAAATAAGGACGGCCAATCTAGTATCCTTAAATATTTATTTGCATTTTATTTTTTTTAATTAATTTTTTTTTCAAGGTAGGGTTTCACTCTAGCTCAGGCTGACCTGGAATTCACTATGGAGTCTCAGGCTGGTCTCGAACTCACGGCGATCCTCCTGCCTCTGCCTCCTGAGTGCTGGGATTAAAGGCATGTGCTACCACACCCAGCTTATTTATTTGCATTTGAATTGTGTGAAATCAGTAGGATATTAGTGAACAACTTTAGAACGTAAATAATCACCGACTCCATTTGAGAACTGTAGTCAGTGATTCCCACTCCAGTGCTGTGAACACTTTCTTTAATAGGATGCTCTTGGGAGGCAGTCACCAGTAATTTTGTGGCATGCTGTAGTGTCCTTAACAGTTGTTTTTACCATGCCTTTAGCATGGTTGTGACAAAAGCTATGATCTCCATTCTTGTACAATGGCCACAAAGGATTGTAATTACACAGTAATGCATGGCAACACTTTTCACAAAACTATAAATTAACAGTTCTTTAGATGTCTGCCTATCTTGAAAATTTATATCACACACGGAGTGAACAATAGTTTCATTAGTTGAAAATTTCCTGGAATCAAGTGCAAAGTATTCAATTTATCCTCAAAGATGCTTCTTCTTAGAGCAAGAAATTTATGAAAATAAACCACAACAATGCTTACTTAGACTCCCTACCCAAAAGCCTGAAATAATATTTTGTTGCTATATTTGTACATAGCCAAGCATTTTGGAGTATATATTCTCAGACACCAGAAATGCCAACCACTGGAAAAATTAATATCTGAAAACCCTTTATTTTCACTATGAAAATGAATATAATGCCTGGCAAAATATGTCAGAAAACCCACTTTCTTGAAGATTAACATCATAAATAGCAAATTAAATATGGGAGATATATTTGTGAAAAATTACTTGTTAAAATCAAGTGAGAAGTAGGTTATATGTGGCAAATTTTATTGTTTTAATATTTGTTTCTTCCAGAGTGTCCCATTGCCCTTATTTGCTGAGCTATCATCTGCTTGCTGCAATGAATAATTTATTGACATTTTCCTCTTCACTTTTGATAAGAGAAGAAAGGTATCAAGTACAGTAAGGGATCTGGATAGCAGTGGTACCAGTCCATCATGCACATTATTTTGTCTATAGCAGGAAGTATATGTCATGTGTGTAAGCATAAATGTGCATGTAGATGTATATTTTTAGGCATTACATAAACATGTGTTTATGTAAATATGTATATTTATTGAAAGTTAAAAATAAAAGTCAACAGCATGTAGAGAGAGCAAAATGATTCTTACTAAATTTTATACATCATTGCTTCTGAGCTAAAATGCTAAAAGCAGCACATCAGAAATAAAGCTAGTATCATTGGCTTGCTTACTCTGTGGCAGAAGCTGACCTAAGCACTTTTGATGCATTGACAACTTTCCTTTTCAGGATATGAGATAATGCAGGAACCATTATTATATTCCCATCTTGTAAATGAAAACAAAAGTGAGGCACAGGAAGTCTACTCATTCTTTTGAAGTTTCAGGACGAGGAATGGGTAGAGTCAGGATTTGAATCCAGGCAGTGTGTCTGCCAAGCCTTATGTCTTAATCATTATTTCCTACTGCATCCTGGTTGGAAACCAGCTTGAGAGATGAGATACTTTGAAGTGAGCAGTTAATTTCCTTTCTGTTTACACCAAGAAATTTAACACCTCGTTTCTACAGTGCTGACTTTCATTTATTAAGTGCCTTTATTAATTTATTAATTCCCACAGAGTCCTTAGGCACCTTCCATACCAGAATATTTTAATGCCCCCCAAAAGATAAGATGGTACTACATAGAAAAATAAGTGTTCAAAATTTGACACATTATTTAATAAAAGCAAATGTATCTGAGCCTCTTCGTCACTCTGATTTATTCCATTTCCTAGTTCTCAGTACTAGAAGATACATTGGCTTTAGATTTGTCAGCCTTACTCCTGCAGGTATAAAATTCCTAATAAGTAGATCATCTATTCTCAGCAGGAATTTGCTTGCAGAGAAACATGGACCTCTGTCCATATTATAAAACAGGGGCTCTTAGGTTGCCCATTTGCTTTGGGATCCATTCCATGCTGGGTTTTGTACCTCAGGGGCTAACTTTGGGGCTGTGTTTTCTAGGTTTCTCCTTTCAACTGGCTCTGGTCTAGGCATGCTAAGTAGGACATAACAAGCAAGAGACTGGAGAGTTGGGAACATGGGAAGGGCTGGTTATTGGTAGTAATGTATCCTTGCTTTGGCTGTGTTTTTCTCCAGTAACCCTGGAGTCTGTGATTGGTTGTGAACTTTGTGTCCTGATAGGACCAAAGTGGTCATGTCTCCTATGATTCCTGGGTTGCTTTGCCATTTTCTGATTGGCTTTTTAAATAAATATTTATTAATGAAAGGAAAGGACACACACACACACACACACACACACACACAGGCTTTAGAAGCAAGTGTATGTAACTGCTAAGCCATCTCTCAACCCTTACTCCCACTGTTTGGCTTTTTATATTTTCTATTACACACTCAACTAGCTGTCTGTGCTCAGTTCTTCCTGCTTAAAACACTTAAGCCCATTTTATTTTCCTTATTACATTCAGAACACTGTAGGATATACCATGGATGCACAGTATTTAACAAATCACTAACTCAGTTTGTGACATGCATATGGGGTTCTAGTATTATTTCTGTTATTCTTTATTTCCTTCCTTATTTAATGATTTGTGTTACATCATCAATCAAGCTTCATTCTCCGAGAACAGGTAATATATTACATTCCAATGACCTCCTGCCTCTATAGTTTATATTTGCGCTCTCAACAATGTCTGCATGTTCTAAGAAGTGGAAAATAAGATTGTACTTTCTACATTTTTGGTTTATTTTTATCATTTATTTATTTATTTGAGGACGACAGACAGAGAGAGAGAGATAAAGAGGTAGACAGACACACAGAGAGAATGGGCGAGCCAGGGCTTTCAGCCACTGCAAACGAACTCCAGACGCGTGCGCCTCCTTGTGCATCTGGCTGACGTGGGTCCTGGGGAACCGAGCCTCGAACCGGGGTCCTTAGTCTTTGCAGGCAAGCACCTTAACCTCTAAGCCATCTCTCCAGCCCAATTCCTACTTTTTAATATGTGCATTTTATTTTTTATGTGAGGGAGGTGAAGGGAGAGAACCGGCATGCTAGGGACTCCAGCCACTGTAATCGAACTCCAGTCGCCTAAGCCAGCTGGTGCGCATGTACCACTTTGCACCTTCTTCCCCAATAGTGTCTGGCTTACGTGAGATCTGGAGAGTCTCTCCAGCTCTGCAAGCAAGGTTTTGATGTACTCATGCGTATTCATTTTGTACTTTGGAATAAAATCCAACTTTATATTACTTCTTTAGGCCATCGTAACTTTGACTGTCAGGCAGGTTTTTCCAAATGGTGTCCTGAGTCTCTTTGACATCAGCCATGCTTTGCACTGTTTCCTTACTTCCTGAAACCACAGGCTGTCTTCAGTTGATGTTGTAATTTCCCTGGCCTGGTCTTAAATTTGGTAATTTCTCCAGCATCCATGGTTCAAATTAGTAGACAGAGGTATTCAGAAACTCCTGTCTGGTTGTTGGCCTGTGATGATCTCCAGTTCCACACCATCCCTCTCTTACTCCCCCTGCTTGAAGGAGAAACAGAATTTCTGCCTGCCAGTGACCCACTAGATATGTTTTCTTTGCGGGCTCGGACTCAAGTCTGAAGGGAGAAGGAGTTCCCAAGGAGTACTTCAAAGCAGTGAACTTTGTTATGTGAAGCACTGGAAATTTAATGCCACCACTGAACATGGAGAAACTAGTCCCGATCGTGAGCCAAATTCATTCAATTCTGTCACAAAAACTCAATCAATCACCTGGCTTTCATATCATGGGGAGACCATCTTTTTTTTCAAAAAGATTTTTATAATTATTAACTACATGTGTATATGGGTGCCTATAGTTGGAGACCAGAGGATGACCTCGGGGTGCTTTGTCCTCTCTTTCTACCTTGTTTGGGACAAGGTCTCTCTTGTGTGTTTGCTACTAGGAAGGGCCGACTGGCTGGCCCACAAGCTCTGGGATTCTGCTGCTCTTACCTCCATCGACAATAGGCGCATTAGGATCGCAGGCCTGTGGACCACTTGGAGTCTGGCTCTACCTGAGTCCTGGGGATCCAATCTCCAGAGCAAACACCTTTAAATGCTGAGCCATCTCCCTAGCCCCAATAACATCTTCCTTTCTGTCCCTCTCAGGGGCGCTGTAGTCTCCCGTCTGTGACTTTTCCTAATAACTGACCTGGATTGTACTCTCTGACAGTTAAATACTTCTTTCTTTGGAATCCAACTAAATACATCTTGGGCAATCTCTCATAAGAGCTTCCCCCCCACTACCCCCCGCTTTTGGGATGACATTAGCCACATATTTAACCAAGGACCAAATAATAGGCCTATTGCTACAGGGATTCAAACGTGTGTGAACATCCTCAGCAGACTGAATTGACATGGTGCTTATGCATGAACACATGTATCTAAACATCTCTACGATTGTTACTCTTTCTCATTCTCTGCAAATATATCAAGCTTAAAAAGGTGAGGTTACAGTCTATGATGCTCACCCAGTACCACAGAGTTTATTCCAGCCTTGCATACTTGCTTCTACGTCAGTCACTAACAGTGAGAAAACCAGCTCCCGCCATCTGCCGCTCCTCATCCTTCACGCCTGGGTTCTGGTGCTGTTAGATTTGTTGAGCTGTATTTCCCTGGTGAGCAACTTTATCTTCTAGAATACAATACTTATGCAATGTGCTCACAGAGACCCCGGCTTCTCAGTGTGTGGAATTAAGGATCTAAACTATTTTAAAAAAATATGCCTAAGGTATGAGGAAGGGAAACTGGCTGTTCCTCTACATAACCGGCAGCTCAGAGACACCATTTTCCTCCAAAAGCATAGTTTGGGTACAACTTGACTTCCTTTCAGCTTGAGATATTCGGGGTCTCTGCAGAACTGGTCAGGTTTTCGCTATGCCCTCCAGGGTGAATGCAAGTGTTCTGTGTAAAGGGGTATTATTACTATTTTTTTTTTTCTTGAAAGAATATGAGGGTTAGTGCCTACAATATTTTAGACAGAATAAGTAGGTTTAAAAAGTAGAATAAGGGGCTAGAGAGATGGTGTAGCAACTAAGGCCAATACCCATGTAAAACCACATGCACAAGGTGTGGGGGGGTGTCTGGAGTTCTTTTGCAGTGGCTAGAGGCCCCAGTATATCCACTCTCTTCCTCTCTCTAACTGCCTCCTTCTCCTCTTTCTCAAATAAATAAATTAGTTTTTTTATTAAAAAAAAGTAGAATAAGGCATTCAATGATTTAAAATCTGAAGCAAGTATAAGGATTAAAATATAACTTGAGGAACAAACCCATAAGGGTATCTCCTAAAGTGATCCGCCATGTTTGTCGTATTGTTGATTAAGTGACAGGTAAGGTGATTTCAGAAGGATTTCTTCCACATTGACTATTAAGTTTTCGGAATTTGTTCTGGTTTTGACTCTATTGCTCCCTGTGTTTAGTGACTAGGTTTCAGAGTTATGGAGTATAAAAAAAATTATTTAGCTTCACAAACACTAAGTAAAATAAAGCTGGTCCCAAAGCTCTTTCATTGACCAGAGATACTATATCTCTTCTTTATCTTCTTAAAACTTGACCAGATTCATAGGACTGGGATATGTATGTATTCATGAATACAGCTGTAAAACAGGTCCATTTTTTCTAAGAAAATGCTTATCTCTCAAAAGTTAGTCAAATGGCTTAATTGTTCTTCCATTTGACAGTTTCCTACCATTTTGATAGCATGAGGCAATTCATGATTCTTAGCTGCATTTACTCAGCACATTTAGGTGGCCCATATATTGTATTAGGTGGATCAGCATATAGTATGAGGGAAAGATATAAAAGAAATACCAATTTATCATAAGGTGTAAAATGAAAATGATTTCTATCAAAACTCATTATAATAAAATTTCCCTTCTAATATCCACCTCTTCAAATTATTTTCCAGTTCCTCATATGTGGGTGGATTATGCGTTTTGTATCAAGGCGCATGTGTGTGTTGTGGGTTGTGAGTTAAAGTCCTGGTAAATATAATTATGAATGCATCAAAGGCAATTAAGCTACGTGATTTTGATTAGAGATATTGTCAAACTGTATTAACAGCTGGCAGTATGGCAGGGGAGGGATATCCTCCAACTGCTCAAGGTTTAATTTACTGTACAACATTACTGCTATTTTCCAAAGCTGACAAATCATTTTGAATACGGCATTATATTTCATTACAGAAACTCAATTCTTTTCTTTATACACGGTGAGTTTCAGCTAACATCGCATGCAATGACTAATGCTGGCAGGTACATGGAGATGGAGCTTTATTAATCATTCTCATTATTGGCATGAACACAGAGCACAGCCACACGAAGCCAGGCCTTCCCGTGATCCCAGTACCTTGGCATCACTCAGAAAACAGTTTCCACCTTTGTGGCTCTGTGATCTCCTTTAGGCCATAACAATACCCATCCTTGGTCTAGGCAATGGCACAGCCAGCAGGTATAGAACTCTTAGCAGAATTCCTGGTTTACAATAGATTATTGATAACTTTGCTATGGAAGAGTAAGGTGGGGGGGGGCGTGGAGGACAAACAGACTCTGACCTAGAATTAAACTTCAAAGTCAGTGTCACAGTTTCTCAGTTTTGCTAATCTGCACATCTCTGTGATTGTATGTGCCTCACAACAGCCAGCCACATCTCTAACTACACGCTGCTCCTTCTGAACCTTCTGCCCCCTCTGCTGGCTGGTGCACGCTGCTCTGCCACTGAGCTTTTGCTCTGGGGTGACCTGTTTCTTGAACGAACCTGCTTGCTGACCCGGTTTAGGACTACATCCCTACATGCTGGTGGTTAGCTAGCTTCTGGAATACTGAGGAAATTAATCTTGTCAACTTGATGGAATTTAGAGTCACCAAGGAAACATATCTGTGGGAGTTTTAGATTAGGTTAAGTGGCATGGGAAGACCCATTCAAAAGGCAGGCAACACCATTCTCTGGGCAGGACCCCAGACTGAATTAAAACAGAGAAAGCAAAGTGAACAGCCGCATTCATTGCTCATTTCCTGACTACGTACTGGACATGACCAGCCACCTCCCGTCCTTGCTGCCATGCCCCCCAGCCCCTACTGGGATGGACTGTGTGCCCTCGAACTGTAAGCTGAAACAAATACACCCTCCTCTTGTGTTTGCTTTGTATCAAGTATTTGGCTTATAGCAATGACAAAGTAACGAATGTCACCAGACTCTATTCTCTGAACACATGCTAATCAAGAACACTCTGTCATGTTAACATTCAGCAACCCGGCCGTACACATCCCCTGCACACACCTTTCCCTAACCGCTGCTTCCTATGAATCTATTTAAATCTTTTATAAATGTAAGATATTGATGAATGGAATATAGAAAGAATTTATAAAGACACTTAATATTTGGGGTCCACAGTGACAAAGTTTATGTTTTTGAGCAGGGGCTCACATCAGAGACAGCTGCTGAGTTTATAGCTTAGCACCATTATTTCCTGGCTGATAATTTAAAAAAACCCTGAAAGAACTTACTCGATTTCTGGACTTCGGGCATGGAATACTAATGGTGTCATAAGTGAGGCTGGAGACATAGTAAGCAATTATGAATATAGCTGTCTAGGTCCTCTGGGTTGTTATCTCCTCTCTCACAAAGGTTATACATAAATGTGGTATTTCTATAATGATTCCTGCAACTTTCTGGATAGTTATGCTTTCAAAGTTTTCTATAAAATTGACTCATATACAGTCATTATCCAACCCTGGTGGAGCAGGTAGTATTAGTTCCAATTGAAGAACCAACCGGACTCCATTTTAACAGCAAGAACCATCTTGATATAATGAATAGGTTAAGTTTCTGTTTCTCTAAGTTTCTATGTCTGAGCTGGGGGCCACAAATTGTTCCCTGTGTACTGTTCCCAGGGTTGTGTATTCATAACGTTCCAGGAAGTAGTTTAACTGTAATGGCTGGTCTGCATCTGTCACCACGCTTGCTTGCCTCTGAAGACCTCCTACCCTGTGATTACAATGGTTTTACCCCATAAAAGGAGCCCAAGAAGCTGACTCAGGGCTGCTTGCTTCAATTTGGCCATAATTTATGGTCGGTGGTCTTTATTCTCATGAATTCTGGGTTAACATAATGGAGGCCCCAGCGAGATAGAGATGCCAACCCAAATTCAAAAGCCAGACCCTTCTGTCTGAGCCTCTGGGACTGAAGTGTCACGCTCAGGGTTGCAGACCTTGAAGATGTTCCAGGGCTGTGGGACACGCCTTCTGTTCCATGGACAGCCCAGGTGAGCAGCTACACAAAAGTGAAACCAGCAAGCACCTGTATGGGGAGGCCTCCAAGGGTAAGTCATAGTAAGGTGTCTTCTTCTCTGACATCTGGCTCTGGTTGTGGTGGGATCCCTCCTGGGGACAGAAAGCTGTCTGATGAGGCACATTCACACTCCTGTGCAGGGCAATGGCAAGCCATTGCACTGCCCACCTGGTTCAGAACACCTGCGGAGCCCACATTGTCCACTTGGTCCTGGTTCTAGGCAATAGCGAGAAGCCACATTGTCTACTTGGTTCTGGTTTTGGGACCCATATGTCATTTGATTGTTAGTCTGTCCTTTGTCTGTCTTTTCTTTGCTTTTTTATTTCTTGTCCTTCTGTTTAGTGTTTGTTTTGTCCTTTTGTGCTTAACATTTTTGGAGCGTCCTAGGAACTGCATATCAAGTCACAGGTGGTCCTTGGGTGACCTGGACACACTGACCACCCAGGTAAATTGAAAATAGGAAATTAAAAATTGGAATTGAGACTAATCAAGTTTTGGTTTGAAAAATCTTAAATATGAAATCTGAAATCATATTCCAAGTAATTTTGAGGGTTGGTTTTGGTCTCCTGAGTTATAGATAGAATAGGAATTTAAAATGGGAATGCATAGCTTCTGAATGAATCAATGAATGAATGTGTGAGGGGAAAATGTTTCTGGAATCTATATGAAAAGTGCACTTGGAATGAATGTTTGTAAATATGAGAGTGTGTGTGGCTCACAGCCTTAAGGATAATAAGGTTTTGTCTTTCTGTCTGTTCTGTAACACCAGAACAAAGGGAAAATGCACTGTGGGGTTGTCCTCCAACAAGCCCACTACCGTGGACTGTATGGCCAACATTTATTGCTGAGTGTCCCCAGAAGTAACAGTGAAAGTAATTAAAATCATAGGCAAGAAAAAAAATTGCAAACTTCTCCTACTCTTATAAAGTTATAAAATAGCAGGATCAAAAAGCTGCCTTATAGCCCTGTGGGAAGTCCAAAACTACCCCTGGAGTTCTAGGGGGAAAAAAGGGGGTGCAGGGAAAGGCATTATGCTGTCCCACTGTATTACCCAGGGGCAAAAAGTAGGTCAAAAATAATTAAGTTCTAGGTCAATCCCAGGCAGATGCTAGGACCTAGGCAAAAACTGTCTTGCTCTCACTTGCTGTGGCTGGGGCAATTCTCCATAACAGAGATGAAAGTAGGGGACTACACATGAACAGACACCTGCAATGTGTCACCTAGTGCTTTCCCCTGAAGGGCTAGATCTACAGATGGCAGGTGGAGAGGAGGAGCCTGACACACAAGGCTCACTGTTGGAAGGAAAGGCAAGATACAGACCTCTCTGGGGTTTATGCTACCCCCGGGAGCATTCCTGATAGCGCTTAGCTTCTTCACCTTGCAGAGCCAGGGGCTGCAGGCACAGGGAACCTCTGGATCCTGGCCCCAGCATGATGACGGGTGAGTACCAAATTGCTATGAACAGATGGGGACTGCTTATAAGAAATTTGCCACTGTTTTTAAGTTTACTTTATCCCTGTGCCTCTATGGCACTACTAACAGACAGCAGCCTCAAGATTTAAATTTAAATTTAGAAGTACTCCATAATGAGTCTGTCAGAAAATTTCTAATAATTTTCAAATCTGCTTTCATTTTTTTAAAAAATATGTCTCAGGATATTCTGGGTAAATAATGTAAATCAAATCTGATCTACTCTACTATAAAGAGCTAATTCAAAAAGCCTTTTGAGAAAAAACTTAAATGGTCATAATAATGGTCTTATAATAAGGACAATAAAATTTTTTGTTGGTAATTATAAGATAAGCTGACGAAAGAAAATAAACTGGAGAAAAAACTACAAACGCTAGGTATTAAATGTCTTATGAAAAAGATCGTTACAGACTGGTTACATAGATTGTAGAGCAAAAGTATGTAAATGAAGATATGAATAAACAAACAGAAGAATAAAGACAAAGTTGATTAACTAAAGCATAAAGTACTTGAACAGATTACACACTTCTTGAAATATAAAATGACTATTAACCCAGGGCTTACATCATACTAACAAAGGATGGCCTTGGCTGGTAGCAAGTTGCTATGGGATTCAGGTTGTAAACTTAACTTTAACTCACTGATGTTAATCTGGTCATCATAATGGTTGTGAAAGACTGACTTTAGAACACTCAACCAAGTTAGCTAGGATCCTCTATATGTCGACCTTTTAACTAAATCTCAAGGTTTAAATTGGCTCATTAATATTTAATTCTCTTCTAAAATTACAATATCTAAAACCCTGTCTCAAAAAATCCCAGAGAGGAATTATTTACTTTGTTTTCCTATTTTAAAAGGCAAATAGAGGACATTTGGACACACCAAACAACCTTTATCTGTCATATGCTTAAGAACTATTCCTCAATTCTTCCAACAGTCACAGTCTTAATACTTTAAATTTAACTTATGTCATTACTAAGTAAGTTGCCACAGGGCCACAGGCAAAATTATAAAGTTGATTAAGATTTAAATAGTTATAGATTATGTCATGAAATTTTGTGTATATTTGAATTCAAAGGTATTCTGATTCTGATGAACTTTAGAAATTGTGAAATTTTTCATGTCTTCATATTTAAGCCAAAAATCTTACTGCATAATATAGATTTTTTTTTTGTTTATTTTGGATTCTGTTAGCAGATCTTTTGTTCATCGTTTACTCTCTGTAGCCTCATGTGCCTTAAATATGTGCACTCTACTTTTTGCCAATATCAGACTTTTCCAGATATCAGAATATTGTAATTTGGTTTACACAAAGTCCATGATGTTTGGCTATCAATAAGAAAAACTATTCAGCTGAACCAATTAATAATAATAAAATATAAAAGAAAATGAAAACTTTTGGACCTTACATTTTAGTTGCTTAATGTTATTTTTGGCCAATAAGATCATTGAAAAAAAAAACTTTGAAAATTATTTAAAGTTTTTGTTAATGTCTTTTTTTCTCTTAAGATATGAAAGGCTAGGGTAATTTTAATTTATTTACTTACTTTTTTGAGGTGGGAGGGTCTCATTATAGCTCAGGCTGACATGGAACTCGCTTTGTGGTCCCAGGCTGGCCTCAAGCTCAGAGTGATCCTACCTCTGTCTCCCAAATGCTGGGATTAAAGGCATGCACCACCACAACTAGCTAATAATCTGTAATAATCTGGAGTTCGTTTGCAGTGGCTAGAAGCCCTGGCATGCCCATTCTCTCTCTCTCTATCTGCCTCTTTCTCTCTCTGTCACTCTCAAATAAATAAATAAAAATGAACCAAAATAACATATAAAATGATAAAAATAAAATAAAAATAAAATATTTTAGAAAGGATGTGCTCAGTTCAAATAACAAGGGATTGCTATTATCATTTGAATGGATGGGCATCCAAAAGCCCACTAGGACAGGTAGCCCCCTCCAGATGTACACTGTAGAGCTCCTCCAACTTCCCCCAATAGCCCCACAGTCACAACCACTGGTCTCTGATTCCTACAAGGTGAGGCTTCAATGTCGCCTGCTCAAGCATTTTCTCTTCTGTCCTTCCCACTACTCTCCATAGGTGCTGGCCATTACTGGTCTGAATTAACATCTACCATTCATGTCGTATTGTTTTAGGATGACGCACTGTGAGAACAAAATGTTAAATTCACTGCGGTCTGCTTAGGGGAGAAAGTCAAGAGTTCAGTGCACCATTTTCCTTAAGCTTCTAGAACAGTCCTCTCTGGGGAAGGGTACAGTCCTACTGTTTTTCTGCCTCACCTAGATCACATGATCACACCACTGTGCTTCTGGTGATTCTCTCAGGGGACCACGTAGCATAAGTTATTGGTACCTGGAATAAGGCCAGTCAAACATAAACTGAGTATGTACTTGGCATGAAGATGAACAAGGAACAAGAAGAAGCCACCACCACCTGGCCCTCTGTGGAGGCCTTAAAGAAGTATCTTTAAACTGGCATTTAAGTGATTCTAATCATTTGTGATATGTTGTCATAGTAATTGGACACTTAACTAGAGTCCGAGGGAGTGTAAGATACTTTCTTAAAGCACGGATATGCAGTGAACTTTAAGGAATAACAGTTTCCCTCCAAGCATCTTTAAGATGGAGATGCAGCAAAGACAGAGAGAGAGAGGGAAGTTTGAGAAGCAGAGTACCTGTCAGGCAGTGTGGATGGCTGGAGAAGATGGGGCATAGAAAACTCCACGGGAAGCTGGAAACCGGCAACCAAAAACACAGTGCCCTCTATCAAGGTCACGTGGATCCTGTAATTCAAATGGTCAGATAAAGGGGATTTCCTTGTATAGAGGTCTTTCAAAGATTAAAGAGTAAACTAAGAGTGCTTTGAAAATTGAGAGTGTTTCTTCCCCAGACTAACCCTCAGGACAAACCCTCCAACCTTCCTGTGGTTTAGAAGTTACTGGGCTTGAGTAGCCTGTGGCCCACAAGTCCAACATTTTGGGAAATGCTCATCCACCAAAAAGCCCTTACACATGACTCAGTGAACTAGCTCTCTGAGGTACTTACTTTGCTTTAGAATAACATGTAATTCCAAAACTAATGAACTGAATGGAGTAGTGAAAATCATCTTAATCTCAGAAGGTTCAAATGCTTCATCCATATTGTGTTAACCCAGAATTCACGAGAATAAAGACCACTGTCCCCAAATTATGGCCAAATTGAAGTAAGGTTTTAAATATTTTTTGGTTCATTTTTATTTATTTATTTGAGAGAGAGAGAGAGAGAGAGAAAGAGGCAGATAGATAGATAGAGAATGGATGTGCCAGGGCTTCCAGCCACTGCAAATGAACTCCAGACGTGTGCGTCCCCTTGTGCATCTGGCTAACGTGGGTCCTGGGGAATCGAGCCTCGAACCCGGGTCCTTAGGCTTCATAGGCAAGCGCTTAACCGCTAAGCCATGTCTCCAGCCCATGAAGTAAGCTTTTAATTGTGCACAACAGAGCCAGTCAGGGGGCTGCCTCCCTAAGGCGGAGTGTAGAAACAGCCCTGAGTCAGCTTATCAGGCTTTTTTTATAGGGTGAAACTATAGAAATCATTGGGTAGGGGGGTTTTGGAAGCAAGCAAGCGTGGTGACAGAAGCAGACCAGAGGTTACAGTTAAACTACTTCCCAGAAGATTATGAATACATAACCCTGGGAACAAGTACGCAGGGAACAATTTGTGGCCCCAGCTCATAGAAACTTAGAGAAACAGAAACTTACCTTAGTCATGATATCAAAATGGCTCTTGCTGTTAAAATGGAGTCAGCTTGACTGTCATTCCCCCTTTTCCTTTTTTTTTCCTGTCACATCTTTGATAGGGGGTTTCTATTTCCACTGGCTGTATTGGTTGATAATGTTTATGAACAGCAAGTCTTTTAGTAGTTTCCATCCGCCTGGATACAAGATTAATAATGCCCCAGAAAATGCATGGCCCGATTGTCAGGGCAAGTAAGACAAGCCATAAAGGTCTCGCTGCAGCTGAGGTAAGAGCAGTTAACCGGGGACCAACTGAACGAAGATTGATACCAGTTACCTCGTTGGGATTTCTTCAGCTACTGACAGAGATGAGTTCAGCTTCTTAGCAGTTAACTCTTATAGTGACTTTACATTTCTCTTATTTTTCAAGTTACAATCCCTTATATTCTGACATGTAATTTTTTAAGCAAGCACAGTGCATATCATGTTCACATTTTTTTTTTTAATCTCTTGTTGAATTCCTCAAGCTTCTGCTGTGCATAGACTAGTCAGCTTCTGAAATGACTTGGAGCAGAGCTGTAGTCTCCCTGTCAGGGGCAGGTATCCTCTGTAGCTCGACTTGAAGGGACCCTCTGGGTTCCTGGTAATCTGTTAGCTGCAACAGCCAGCTGAGGACACTGGCCTCTTGACTCTGGTGTGATGGATTTATACCCCTTGGTTGATGGGTATGGGCCCAACTTCCTGAGGGAATGTGGGTCCCCTTGTGTTACAAATTTTAATATGGCAAGTGAATCTGATTTACTTCTGTAAATCTGATCAAAGAGACACATTAAAACAACCAGCACCACCCACATAAATAAGTACAGATAGCTAGAACTCTAAATTGCTTTTAGATGTTAGGATGGGGGTCTGAGATCTGTCCTTAGTGATATTCCTCCTTTAATAATGCATATCAAGGATAGATTGGATTAACACAAATCAATAACTATCAGGTGAACATAATCAGTGAGGAGAATTTTTTACAATTTTTTAAATTATTTTTATTTTAAAATATTTTAAATTATTTTTATTTATTTATTTGAAAACGACAGCGAGAGAGAGGCAGATAGAGAGGGTGAAAGAGAGAGAATGGGTGCGCCAGGGCCTCCAGCCACAGCAAACCAACTCCAGACATGTGAGCCCCCTTGTGCATCTGGCAAACGTGGGTCCTGGGGAATCGAACCTGGGTCCTTTGGCTTTGCAGACAAACGCCTTAACTGCTAAGCCATCCCTGTAGCCTTGAGCACATTCTTTATGAGCTAAGTTGGAGGGCTCTAGTAGAGGGACAGAAGCCATCAGATATGTTCATAGCAGTGCCCTTACAGTTAAAGTTTTCAATCTAGGGCTGGCCCCTGCTCTGGCAGGAGACAGGTTTGCAACTGACACTGAGCCAACTGCTTTCCCTAATTGGTTAAAGTAAATACAGGTCTCTCAGTTATCCAGCATACAACTTCAAAGCATTTCTTTCTAACGCAAGATTGAGTGGACAGAGAAGAGAAAGGTACAAGGACAAAGGACCAATACCCTGAGTAAGATGAACAAAACCTTAAAATAAAAATGTCTTGAAGAATCGGTAGAATAAAAGAAGAGAAACATTTAATTTTGAAAACAGTGGAACTATCTAGGTGTGGGTGGAGAAAGAGCATGCATTCAGATATTGGCTCTGTAGTTATTCTGTATAATATTAGACTACTTTATTATAATAGAACCTGCAGAGACTGGATTCATGGAATAAAAACATCTAATTATATCAACAGGAATATCACTATGCTTTAGGGAGTGGACCTGTTCCATGGAAAGGCTTTTGTGTGATACTTGAGATTACCAGTCCCTCTAAGAGGTACATGGACGTTCTCTTTCATTCATACCTAGAAGCTACTGAGGCACCCAAAGGGCAAGAATTCAGAGTCATCTATTTTCTTTCAATGACATAATCAAGCATATTTTTTTTCCAGAGAGAAATGAATCTCTAGCATAAATGGCAACTCTAGTCCTTTTCGTATCTAATAATGCTTTCAACTAGCTAGAATTTTTCTAATAATTGTGTCCCCTTTCTATCTCTTCAGAGCCTTCTTTTTGCCCCTTCTTCCCTGACCTGCTTCTTGATTATGGTTATTAAATTCAATCATGTCCTGAAGGTTAAATCCAAAAATGTGATTATGTTTCAAGGATCACCTTACATGGGAACACTGGATCAAAACTTGAACAATTATTAGACCTACAAAAATGCATTAAATCCCAACCAAAAGGAGATGCCTTGCTGACAGGCCAGTGGGAAGTTCTGCAGAAAAAGGTTGGGTCTCAGGCCTCTGTTGGCTGCTCAGTATAACCGCGCTGCTGTGTAAGCAGAGAGGGGGTATTTTGTTGTCGCTGTTTTTTTTTTTGGACAGAAGAGGCTATGGCTATATTGAGTCAGAAATATACATTTGGCCTTCCCCAAAGTGAAGAAAAACATTTAGGCTCAGCATTATCTAGCCTCTCCTCAACTAGGCTTACAGGGTTTAAATCAGAGCTCATAACTCATTTGATCCCAGCAGGACAAGCTCTCTGGAAATATAACATCTGTTCACCTAATGCTCTTCTCTCCATGTAAGTCTCATTGCCGGAGTACTTGAAGTAAAACTGAGAGAAATTCAAGAAGGGGAACCAAGCATGAGCTCTGACTGTGTGGGGGCGTACACATCCAAACACACACACTACTTGATTCTTCGTGCTTCTGCCTTTTAGACCAGAAAACTCCCATTTTCTATCAGGATTTCTTTGTTTTCCTATCTAATCTCTGTCTCCTTAATCAATCAAAATAACTTCCTCTGCATATTTCTATTATGTCAACCAGTAAATAATTACAACTGTCTTCAGTGCTTTGGGCACTATGATTGGTAATACAAATGAAGTGGTGAGAAATTGGGTACATTCCTTACCCATCGTGACACTTACTGTTTAAGAATAGTCGAACATTACACAAATATGCAAAGGTGCCATCACTTTGTGCAGCACACTTTGTAGGTTTAGCCTTTGTCAAACACACACTGTCTTACTGGTAACAGCATTATCCGTTAGTGAAGGGGTCATATCTCTCTAATTGGGTCAGTTGCAAGACTCTGCTTCTCAAAGCACAGACAATTGTTCTAGGCCAGGACAACTGGTTTGCTATAAGACTGATGTCTTATAGGCATCTTGTTTATTGGCCAGGATTAGAAACAACAAGCCATTTCTTCGTAGATTCATCACAGACTTAATTTAAGGGTTAAGTTTTACTAAATTTTGGAAGAGTTAAAGTGGCATTATGGCCCCATGAATGAATCTAAGTGCAATAAAATATGAGTTAAAAATAATTGCATACTGGACTGGAGAGATTGTTCAATGGCTAAGGTACTTACCTGCAGAGCCTAATGAGCTGGGTTTGATTCTCCAGTGCCCACAGAAAGGTACAAGATGGCATACACATCTGGAGTTTGTTGGCAGTGTCTGGAGGCCCTGACCCACCCATTCTCTCTCTTTCTCTCTTAAATCTCTTTCTCTTTCTCTTTCTCTCTTCTATCTTTCTGCCTGCTTGTAAGTAAATGAAATAACTAAATTATTTAAAAAATTGATAGCACATATTGGACTTTTTCTCTATATGTTACCTTCATAGCCAAAAGGAAGATTACATTGAAAAAAAAATACTATACTAGCAATTTTGCCCATTAGGAAAAGGGTCTACTACTGTATGAATATAGATTACAAACACAAACATCCAACCGGTACCCAGAGTGTTCCTAAAATAAGTGATAGATGCAAAATTTAAAAAAAAAAAGAAAGAAAACATAATTTTTGAAAATTTGGAACATAAGAAGGCAAAGGGGGAAAATAAAATAGATTACACTTCACTTAAAATACTCAGATATCATTTCAGCACATATCAATTTTCTTTTTTGAATTCTAGAGGCATATGGCCATAGTCACACACCAGAGGGAAAAGATGTCAGTGGCAATTCAATGGGAATAGATATGTCTTGAAAGAAAAAATAAACATTAACCAGGAGCATTATAAAAAATTTTAAGACAAAAATCATAAACACAAGCCTGCTTACTTTATTTTATTGCCTTGCATAAGTCATCATTGCTTCATATAAAGGCCACAATCACCTTAAAAATAACTGACTGATAACTTGCAGGAACGATATAAGAAATCACAGCTGTGATATTTGGTTAGAAAGTGTAGTGAGGGCATCGTTTTTAAGGTACAGGGACTCTTCCTCATTCAGGCTGTGCTAGAAGCCACCAGTGAGAAATGACTGACAGCCTCAACATCATGTCTAGCTGCACGTTAAATTAAGGAGTCCCTCCAATTATTACTGCTATCCATATTCCTAGACGTTCTTATTAACTGCATATTTCTAGGCTCAGTGTCTATATTTAGTACTGTAATATCCTTTATTAAACATTTCTTTTAGTTTAGTAAATGAACCTGTCACTGAACAGTGGTTGTTGGGACTGTTCTAGTCCATTCTCTTCAATTATTTATGACGTAAACTGTTAGAGTCAAGGAAGCATAAAGAATTGAATTTTCCTTTTAAAAATGGGGAAAACCTGCTGCTTAAATGAAGGAGGCTGGTTTCCTTTGAAGTCTTTGTGGTACTGCTTGGTTCTGCTAATTCAAAACACTCATTAGCATCCAAAAGCTTTAATGAGATGCTTAATCCATTGTTCTGAGTACCACATTAGTGTCGAATTTTGTAGGTCATGACCCCTCAGTTACTTGTAGTTGAAAATAGTTTGTCTTCTGAGTGGTCTACATGTTTCTTAATCCTCTGGCCCCTGTCTGTCTCATTAAGCTCATCTTTGCCAGCCCATTCTCATGCCATGCTTACTTATCCGCAGGTCCTCAGATACCCACAAGACACTTTTCTTCTTTGATTTAATTCCTGATCTTTCTTCCAAACTCACACACTTATTCAGGAAGCTGAGCAGAGGTTAGGTATACTCCTTGTAATCTACCTATCACAGCCCTCTATCATGTCGCTGGACATTTTATTTAATAAATTTCCACTGAAATTCATTGAAGAACTACAATAGTAAATGATATGTGAAAGAGGAAGGGACCCATTCCTTAATAAAACTACAAAAATAGTACTAATATCCTAGGAATGAAGTGACTCACAGTAACTTTATCCTAAAAATTTCCCACTTAAGGGCTGGAGAGATGGCCTAGCAGTTAAGGTGCTTGCCTAGCAACCTGGGTTTCTTTTTAAATATTTTCTTTTATTTAAGAGAGAGAGAGAAAGAGAGAGAGATGGAGAGAGAGAATGTGCCTCTCTACCTGCTGCAGACGAACTCCAGATGCATGGGTCGCCTTGTGCATCTGGCTTACCTGAGTCCTGGGGGATCAAACCTGGGTCCTTTGGCATTTGCAGGCAAGTGCTTTAACTGCTAAGCCATTTCTCCAGTCCCACAACCAGGGTTTTATTCCCCAGTACCCATGTAAAACCAGATGCACAAGATGGCACATACATCTGGAGTTTGTTTGCAGTCACTAGAGGCCCTGGCATGTCCATTCTCTCTCTGTGTCTCTTTCACTCTATCTCTGTCCTCTTGCAAATAAATAAATAAATAAAATATTAAAATTTCCCACTCAGGTATTACCAAACCAGATGCTTAAATTTATGTTGCTATTTCTTATATTGGTAACTCTTAAAAGCTATAAGTTCTTTTAACATAATTAACACTAAACATTATTGAATTTCCTTTTATCTGATGTGAAAAACTATAATAATTTAATATTTTTTTCTTTAAAAATACAACCAAAATGTAGCAATATGCTCAGAACTGGTAATCTTTCTTTGTGATGACACTCTAGATAATCTGAACAATTTACTTTAAAAATTTTTTAAAACAATTATTTATTTATGAGAGAGGGAGAGAGGCACATACAGAGAAAATAGGCACACCAGGGCCTCCAGCCATTGCAAATGAACTCCAGATGTATGTGTCACCTTGCACATAAGGCTTATGTGGGTCTTGGAAAATCGAACCTGGGTACTTTGGCTTTGTAGGCATGCGCCTTAACTGCTAAGCCATCTCTCTAGCCCACAATTTACTTTTGAAAAGGTCAGACCATCCAATCAATTAGTTATTGAGGGTATATATCATTCACAACAGATTCTATTGTATGCCCTTGACTTTGAGCTTGGAGGAAGCTTCATAACTCTCTTATCTGGGTAGAAATTACACTGAAGAACAATCCAGCTGCCTGCTTCAGCTCCCAGTAATGGCATGGTGAAGCAGCATGGCTTTTCTCGCCACTAATGGGCTGGGAGCAAACTTGGAAGACTGTATGCGCCTATGAGACATGGGCAGGACTTCACTCCAACTTTTCCCCGTAGGCTTTTAAAAAAATTGTCATTATTTTTTAAAGTTTACTATTTAATTATTCTAAGGATTTTCTCTATTATTTTTTAGTGAGCATACAATAAAATGGGCTTCACAATGACATTTTTTATACATATTTATCACTTTATTTTGCCTTTATTTACCTCTCTAGTACTCTCTTCAGTTCATCTCGTTCCTTGGCTGGTCCCCTCACATCTCACAACTGATCCCTGCTTCTGCTTTCATGCCACACACGTTAATTACACTCTCATTCTCTTCATACATGTATATTACACACACACACACACACACACACACACACACACATATACATATATATTATTGTTATGAATAAGTAAGAAATTATTTTTGCAGAAAAATTGAACTGGTGATTGTTCTGTTATTATTTGTGTTTTTATTGGTGCATGCTTATAAACATCTGTGAGAGACAGTGGGATATTCTTTTTCTTGTGTACACTGGGCACTGACAAATTGTGCCAGGCAAGCAGCTATGAATTTTGCTTGTTGTTTCTCTTTCCCAGTTCTTCTAAATAGCCAACAGTTAAATAATATATGATGGGAAAATAGTATATTTCTGCTTTCTTGGTACGGATGTCTTTACTAATTTTTTTGTTGTTGGTGTGACAGAATACCTGACAGAAATAGCTTACAGGAGTGACTTATCATGGCTCATGTTTCAGGGGATAGAGCCCACCAAGGCTGGGAAGGCAGGGGGGCACCATGGCAGTGGACCTGTGGCTGGTTATACTGTGTAGCGGTCAGGAAGCAGAGAGAGCAGGCTTGGGTAGGGACGGGGGCATAACTCATAAGGTTCGTTTACTTCTTCCAAGGAGACCCACCATCTTAAATATTCCATAGCCTCACAAAACAGTGCTACCAGCTAGGGATTAAGTGTTAAAATGCATGAGCTTGTGAGGTACATTTTACACCCATGTCATAACAGCACCTTTCAATAAATTACATTGTAGTAAGAGTCATTGTGTCTTTTTTCCCCCATTGATACCCAGGTGACTTTTTTTCTTTCAATGTTCTAAATGCTACTTGCTCATTGATTTGAAAGAGAAGGTACTAAAATTTAAACCAGTTTAAACTACACACCAGTTTGAATTTCTGTATGTTTGGGGAAATGATTATTTAAAAACACTGTAATTATATTATAAAATAATTACAATTGAGCAAGCCTTACTCTCTTAATGTCCCTTTCCTCTTGGTGGTGTTACATATCAAACCAGGGTCTTGAGCATGTTAAATAGACACTCTTTCCAGAAGCTGTCCTCAGATGTCATTTCCTTTTCAGACTTTACTGCAGCTCTTTTGCAGTTGTTATGAGTCACTATTTCACTTAAAAATATAAATCAGTTTTCGCTGGCTACTTATCAAGCCATGGTTTGTAAAATGTAAGAAAATGGGGCCTGTTACTAGTGCAAAGTGATGCTGGACAACTCTGATAAAAGATTAATCAGGGGGCTGGAGAGATGGTATAGTGGTTAAGATGCTTGCCTGCAAAACCAAAGGACAAAGGTTCAATTCCCCATGACCCATGTGAGCCAGATGCACGAGGTGGCACATGCCTCTGGAGTTCGTTTGTAGTGGCTGGAGGCCCTGACCTGACCATTCTCTCTCTCTTTCTCTCACTCAAGTAAACAAATAAATATAAAATAAATTTTAAGAAGATTAATCATCTGGCACACATGTGTATTGGAACATTATGATGAGTACACTGAAATTTACTTCTCTAGGTGATAGAAAATTGGCATTGAAATTGTAGAAAATGAGTTCTTCATTTGCTTTAAGACCTTGAAAGTCACTTAAATGCTTCAGGCATTGGTTCTTTTGCGTACAAAATGAAAAACAAAACATAGCAGTACCATCATGGTTGAATGTGAGCATCATTTATAATGTAAGCAGTGTTTAAAACATAGGCTTTATATTTAGTAGCAATTTTCATCACTGGAATCTTAAAACCATGTTTATTAAGTGTGTGTTACTACACTGAAGCATCAGTGTCCTTTCATGATCTTTAAGAAGGTGAATACCGAGTCAACCCACCAATCCAGAATCAGAGCTTTCGAAAGTGATAGCTCTGACTCTGAAGATTGAGATTTTTGTTTGAAAGTCTTCTCAAATATGTATTGTGTATGGCGTATGCAGATGTGCTGCCTCCTACACAGGGGAAGACAGAGGAGGACATAGCATTCCCCCCTGCATTGTTCCTCTGCATGTTTCCTTGAGACAGAGTCTCTACCTGATTCTAGCAGCTTTTCATTTTGCTAGCTCCAGTGATGCTCCCATCTCTGTTCCCCACAGGCATGGGGTTATAAATGTGTATGCCTGTGCCTAGCTGTTTAGATGGGTGCTGGGGAGTCAAACTCAAACAAGCTCTCAGCCCCTCCACTCCTATGGGAAGCACACTTAACCAACCTTCCATGTCTCCAGTCCATTGGACTCTGAAGCTTTAGGAAACATTCTGGCTGATATTTATTTAATTTACATCTGAGTATTAGTTGCTTAAAGCTATAATTCAACTTTAATATGATGAACAAAATGTATAGAATCAAAAGGTGATTGGATCATATGAACATTATACTTAATTTTATGAGATTATGTCCATAATTTTATGTAGCCTCACAAAATTCTGATTAATACGGTCATTTCAATATAGTTTCCTAAATGTGTGCTGAGGAAACAGTCTTGTAGAACACCAACCTTCTCTATGTTAATACAATTTACATGGGCACTGTAAATCACATCACAATGAGCTATCTAAAACTTGCTATAAGAATGTTCTGGGTGGGCATGGTGGTTCATACCTTTACTCCCAGCACCCAGCAGGCAGAGATAGGAGGGTTGCCATGAGTTTAAGGCCAGTCTGAGACTACAGAGTGAGTTCCAGGCCAGCTTAGACTAGTGTGAGCCCTACCTGAAAACACACACACACACACATGAGAATGTTTTAATATATTAATCTGTGCTAGGCTGGAGGTAGAATAGTCTTGACACAAAAAAACAAAAAACAAAAACAGGGCTGCTAGTGTGTTATAGCTTCAAATTTGTATTTCTGATGCATCCTTTCAATGTATACACTACATATACAGGACAATTTATGTTGTAGCTTAAAGACAAACTCTTTAGTATAATGTCTCTTAAATATTTTAGAATGCTCTTTGCTGAGACCCAGGAGGCATCAATTTAACGGTGTTGTCATTTGGAATAGGAATTTCTATCTACCTTGTAGCAGGGAAGTCTTGGTCACCTCATTGGGTGGGAAGAACTCAATTGTGAGAATTACACAGGATTAGCCAACATTTTACAGACCTTTCTGTAATGAAATCTAGAAAGCAATTATCCATTATCACATCTATGCTAGCACTGGGAAAAAAATAAGCAGCTAAGATTAATGAAATTGTAGGCATTGAGTAATCATTCATTTTGGAGTCATATTTGGCTTTAATGGTGAAGAAGAAAGCTACCATCACCCAATTTAATAAGGGCCTTTTCTCCTGCTGGTTTTATTATTATTATTAATTTTTGCACCTGTACTTGTTTCCATCAGCTAACTTCAGCTTCAACTGGCGCATTCCTCAGAGACGATTGCATGCAGAAGCACTCCGCTGAATGTACAATTAGCCTATTATCTGCAAACTGCAGAGCGCAGATCATATGTTAATACACACTTCTGGATGTTTCTCTCCTAATGCTCATCAAGCCTTAAAGGTTAGCAGGGAGTTCAGGAAGTTGCTAACACCATCCCTTTCTGTCCAATTAACTTCAGTTTTAAAATATCCAAAGGGATCTGGAGTATTAATTTCAAAGATATTCTATGTGAAATGGGGTTTTATGAAGCCAAACAGAGATCAAGTTCATCTGACCTAGTTCTAGTCAAATAGAATGATCCGGGAGGCTTAGCATCCCTGCTTGTGGCCAACCCCAGGATATTAGTACTGATTTTTGAATAGAAATGTTTTGATTTAAAGACAATCTTTGAGGTTAACACAAACAATCCAACTATATAGATTCGTTTTGGAACATTTATACATTATACCCCTTATAGAACAGATGAGTGCAGGTTGAAATTTCCCCATGGTCTTTAAATATAACCCTACAGTTTCAGTTCTTAACTAACATTCCTTTTAAACCATATACTTACCTTGATAATATGTCCTTAACTGGTACAAGAATGTTTATAGGTTACCAAGAGTTTAAATAATATAAAATGAGTCCTTTCCCCCCACCACCTCCTATTCTTAGGATTTGTTCAAATTTACTATCTGATTTCTAGCCAGCTTCTTGGTAGTTCTCTACTTTTGTAAAATATCTGTGGTTTCTTCTGAAACTATTTTGGACCCAACATTAACCCTGTTATTGTGATTTTTTTTTTTCAAGGTAGGGTCTCACTCTGGTCCAGGCTGACTTGGAATTAACTATGTAGTCTCAGGGTGGCCTCAAACTCATGGGGATCTTCTTACCTCTGCCTCCTGAGTGCTGGGATTAAAGGCATGTGCCACCAGGCCCGGCATTGTTATTGTGATTTTTGGGAGCTATATATGTAAAGTTTGTACCAGCATCTTGTTGAAGTCATCACATAAGAAAAGGAAAGCTGGGATTAAGTGCTTGATTGTGAAGTTTAAGAACCCCCATTCAAGGCTCGATTCCCCAGGACCCACGATAGGCAGATACACAAGGGGGCACATGTGTCTAGAGTTTGTTTGCAGTGGCTGGAGGCCCTGGCGTGCCCATTCTCTCTCTCTATCTGCCTCTTTCTTTGCCTGTCACTTTCAAATAAATAAATAAAAATAAATAAATTTTAAAAAAAGAAAATGAATGCTATATGTGACAGTGATTCAAATACTATTCCTAATGTGACTTTAAATGGTTTTGTTTTGTTGTAGTGTCTGTGATTCCTGGGATAGAAAGGTTGTTCAGTGGTTAAAGGCATGTATGTGGTGGTTTGATTCAGGTGTCCCCCATAAACTTAGGTGTTCTGAATGCTAGGTTCCCAGCTGATGGATATTTGGGAATTAACGCCTGCTAGAGGCAGTGTATTGTTGGGGGTGGGCTTATGAGTATTATAGCCAGTGTCCCTTGCCAGTGTTTGGCACACTATCCTGTTGTTACTGACCATCTTATGTTGTCCAGGGGGTGATGTCTACCCTCTGCTCATGCCATTTCCCCTGCCATCATGGAGCTATCCCCCCCATCCCCAGTCTGTAAGCCAAAATAAATCCTTTTTGCCCCAAAGCTGCTCTTGGTCAGGCGATTTCTGCCAGCAATGCAAACCTGACAGCAACGAGGCACTTGCCTGCAAAGCTTGATAGTACTGGTTTGATTCCCCAGTATCTGCGTGGAACCAGATGCACAAAATGGTAATACATCTGGAGTTTGTTTGCAGTGGCAGGACCTAGCACACCTATAATCATTCTCTTTCTGACTGCCTCTTTCTCTCTGTCACTCTAACAATAATTAGATAATAATTAATAGCAATATTAAAAACACTATGATTCAAATTTAGGGCAATTTCTTTAATTGAAATATTTTTTTTAAGCTTCAGAGTTATTATACTTTCTTCCTTAGGATAAGAATTCATAATCGTAAAATACATGCCATAGTGAATTTTTAAAAAATATGTGAGTATTTACAGAGGCTTCTAAGAGCCCATCACTGAAGTAGACTTACAACACACCTAAAATGGCTCAGGGAACTTTGCGGAAGTGGGGCAGAAAGATTGTTAGAGCCACAAGTTGGGACATTATGCACAGGGACATTGCCTTTCCCGCATAACTGATTGATGCTTCGACAGTTCGTGAACTACAATCCCCATGGGGTTGACCTGCATCCCCAATGAGGAGGGCCTCTTCAGAAAAGAGGCAGGGATGCTGAAAAGGATGGCACCAACATGTATTGTTTACATACTGAGTACGTCCATATCTAGTAAAAATAGATTTAAAAAATATAAGTATTTAAGACAAAATTTCAGGTAATTTTTAAAAAATATTAGATAAGGAAAACATTATCTTAAGTAAGCTCAAGGGGTTGGGATTCCAAGATAGATGTGATATTATAAAAAAAAAAAACAGATAAAGAACAATGTAAATACTAGAGGAAGGATTTTATGGTATTTTCGGGCCTCATAAATATCTCAAGAGGCATTAAAAGTGAGATATGGATGGCAAAGAGATGTATGAAGCAGAGAAGTATGAACTTCTTTACTTTTCCAGCTTTCCCTGGACACTAACAAAAGGGCAATGATTCAGTTTTGGGAACTAAAGTGGCCAGCATAAATACACTGCCTTGATTCCCAACCAAGTCAAATAATTAGTGGAATGCATACTTCTTTCTCGTAGTCCACTCGTTGTTGGGCTTTTCTTTTATTTTACAGGGTTGGTGGTCTTGGCTGGCCAATTTCTGTCTCCATTTATATGATATATGATTTTTATGATATTAAGTCATCCTACATGGCTCCAGCCACTTTGCTTTCCACTAAAATACACATGTAAGCTCCAAGACAGCCTTCTCCCACCCATGCCTTCAAATCTCACTTGAATGCCACAGGCCTTGCTCTGTCCAGAATAAACTATCTCTTATGCCCGTTGATAAAAACCCAGGAAAGTGTCTGACACGGTTGGACCCACATTCCCTTTTCTGGCCTTGTCTCATTGGCGCCTTATAGAATTGCTGGAGACGATTCAACCTATCAATACTTATTTTTTCTCCTGCCATGGCATACACTGACCTGAATTCTACTGATGTACTCGTGTTTTTCGCTTAAGAGGCCAAGAGTAAGATGGCCAGCATCCCGGGCTCTGGGAACAGTGTTCCGGGTCCATGCCCTAGCTCTGCTCCCGTGTGTATCACGATTTGTCCAAGAGTTGAATCTATTTCACTTTCAGTTCACTTTAAAGAAACCATCGCTGTCTGTTAGAATACTAGGTTTGGAGGAGTTTTCATGGGCTGATACATTTAAAACACTTAGAATTATAAACCATACATATTAAGAATTCATAACTGACAGGGTGTGGTGGCCCACACCTTTAATCCCAGCACTCGGGAGGCAGAGGTAGGAGGATCGCCGTGAGTTTGAGGCCACCCTGAGACTACATAGTGAATTCCAGGTCAGCCTGGGCTAGAGTGAGACCCTACCTAGAAAAATCCAAAATAAAAAAAAGAACTCATAACTGCAACTGTCCCTATTGTCATTTTTGCTACTACTTTTACATATAGTAGTATAATCTACCTTTGTCATTCATATATACCTTAAATATTATCCAAAGATTTAATATACTTTTAATTTTTTAAATTTCTATTTATTTATTTAAGAAGGTGAGAGAAAGTGGCAGAGAGAGAGAGAGAGAGGGAGGGAGAGAAAGAGAGATTGGGCATATCAGGGCCTCCACCCACTGCAAACAAATTCCAGATGCATGTATCACCTTATGCATCTGGCTTATGTGGGTCCAGGGGAATCAAACCTGGGTCCTTATGCAATTGCCTTAACTGCTAAGCCATCTCTCCAGCCTTTACCCAAATATTTTTATTACTTCTTCTGGTAAGAGTAAATAATATTTCTTTATGGCATTTTCCAACACACACACACACACACACACACACACACACACACACACATATATAAAATGTCCTTGGTTTTATTTCCCCAGGACCCACATAAGCCAGATGCATCTGGAGTTCCTTTGCAGTGGCTAAAGGCCCTGATCCACCCATTCTTTCTTTCTTTCTTTCTTTCTCCCTATCTGGCCCCCTCAAATAAATAAATAAAGTATATATATATGTATATATACAGTGATTGTACTTTGCTCATATTCACCCCCATTACCTCCCATTCTGAACTAATCCTCTTGCTACTTTCATGTCATACACATTTTTAATATAGTGAAATATAATATCAACATATGATTAATATACTAATGTGTCATATGTACTAATATGACACATTAACAAAAATTAGACTTTACATGTAAGAGGAAACATGAACCTTTTGTTTTCTGAGCCTGACTTTTTATGCTTAGCATGATGGCCTCCAGTTCTACCCATTCTCTTGAAAATGACACAAGTTTGGTATTAGTTAAGGATGAATAAAACTCCATTCTGTACATATATACAATATATACATACATATATATATATATTATACCCATTTTCCTTGTTATAGACAAGCTGATAGATACCACAAATACTGTATCTTGGCTACTTTGAAACACTGATGACCAAGTGTCTCCACAGTCCGCTGACTCAGATTCCTTCAGGTTATATCCAGCAGTGGGATAACTGGACCATATGTTAGTTCTTTATTTTTTTTTTTGTTGTTGTTAATTTTTATTTACTTACTTGAGAGTGACAGACAGAAAAAGAAAGGGAGAGAGAATGGGTGCACCAGAGCCTCCAGCCACTGCAAATGAACTCCAGATGCATGCACCCCCTTGTGCATCTGGCTATCATGGGTCCTGGGGAATCCATCTCTCCAGGCCCCATATGTTAGTTCTTACTTTAGGTAAATATCATCTTTCATTATTTTAAAGTGTCTCTGTTACTTTATAAATAACACCATGTTTAGATTTGTGCATAGGGCTTATCACCATCAGATTTTCTGTTGTTTCATTAGCATACTATCAACTCATACATAGAAATTAAAACTGAGTGAAAGAAAATATCTGGAAAGAAGGGCTTTGGAGAGGGTAGGAAGAAGCCTAACCTTAACACATTTGGCTCTGACCTGTAACACCCAGTAGCAGAAATTGGTTGCTACCCACATTAAGCAGTTGGTCAGAGAGACCTACAAGGTTCCTAAAACAAGAAGGCTTCTATCAAAGCACTTGATTACCCACTTGAGGCAAAATTAAGACCCTAGTGAATTCCAGGTCACCCTGGGCTAGGGTGAGACCCTACCTCAAAAACAAACAAATAAACAAACAAGCAAAGGTAAGACCCTATTGCTCAAGACACCATATGCAGTTGACACAGAACATGGACAGACCTGGCTGGTATTGGGAAGAGATCTAGTTCCCAGACAGTTAGCCCATCTAGTGTTGGAAAATGCTACATGAGCTACTGGGAAAAGTGGCCAACAAGGTATGAGCAACCACCCTGGCAAGAAGAACACCCCAGTGCAGTGGTGGCGTACAGCCTTGGTGGGTAACCGAAGGCTTTCTGATTAGCTAAGAGATCCTCTCAGTGGAAAGAAACCCAGAGCTGGAATCGGAACCAGGTTAGAATCCTATGGAGACAAAGATTGTGGTCTCCAACGACAAGCCATTAGTCTTTAGCTCAAAGAGGGCCACATCCATCAAAATCTCCCTAAATTAACAATGCTCATCCCATTTAACCTAGGCTGACATCATCTGTTTTTCTCTTTTAGAAGGTAGAAAGATCCCAGGGGATAAACCACTCCCCACACTTCAGCCAAGGCCCAGGTGAAACCACAGAGGAAGTGGGGAGATGAGCAAGAGCGCTGCTTCCATGGCGAGCCTGATAATCAGCACCAGGGTGAAGGAGACAGAAGCTGAGGAGACTCAAAACACACCAAAGCAGAGATACAGAGGTTCCTGGGAGCTTGTCACTGAAGTAAACTTAGAACATACCCACTACAGCTAAGGGATCTTTACAGAGGAGGGACTAGAAGGATTGTAAGAAGGTTGGAATGTCATAACCAGAAGAATTCCCCTTCCCCAAATAACTGACTGCTACTCTAGCAGTACAAAACCTATGGGTAATACCAACAACCCTACTCAGGAGGGTCTTCCATAGAATGGGGAGGGGGCAGGGAGGAGGGAAAACAAAGTACTGACACATGATCTAGCCATACAAAGTATGCTTTTAATAAAAAAAGAAATATCTGGTCCAGATATTTTGTTCATTCTGGCCATTGCTGCTGACTCTGTAGAACCTACTATATTCCTGGTCAATACAAATTGTAGAGCAGACAAACAAAACTGTCCCTGCACAGTGTCCAGCACTTACAAAGATTCCATGGATTGGTCTCGACTGAGAAAACGGATTGACTTTACTCTGGAAACGAACCACTCTTCCCAGTTTAGCCCAGTCGATATGAATTTGGGGGCCAATGCTTACTTGTACTTCCTTGGAAAAGAGCATAAATTTTTATGCAACTTTCTGTAGTTCATTTTCAATATTTCTACTTGTTATGTAGGAAAGAACATGTGTTTGAAGTGAGACCTCCATAATAAGGTTTACCAATCCCAGTGATCTGTATTTATGTAAATGAAGAGAAATAAGGAGCTTGACTGGATATTAGCACTTCAGTGGTCACTAAATCACTCATGATACCTAAGATGTGGAAACAACTTAAAGAGCCAGTGATGATTGAACAGAAATGTTGTATACGCATGCAGTAGAATTTTATTCAGCCTTTAAAGGGAAACTCTGCTATGTGAAACTGTATTGACGATCCCTGAAGTATCATGCCAGGGAAAATGAGTCAGCGCAGAATGATGAATACTGTATGAATCCACTTAAAATAAATGCTAAAAATAGTCAAATTCATAGATTTAGAGATTAGACTGGTAGTAACCCATGCCTGGAGAGGAGAGAGAGACAAATGGAAGTTAGTTAATGAGCATAATGTAAAGAAAACAAGTGAGTATTTCAGGGAAGAACAAGATGAAGATAGACATAAAAAAAATCTATAATGAAAATCAAGGGAAGGGACGTTGCTAAAGGACAGGAGGAAGTTATCTATGGAGATCCTGGAGTGATGGATTATTTTTCAGATGTGATGAGGATATCGCAACCTTTTCACGCTGTCTTAACAATGGAGACAGTTCTGTGGCAATGCCACCTGTACCTTCAATTTCATAAGATGGGGGGAAAAATACTTAGAACTTCCTGGACCTGTCAAGTCCCTGATCCTCAGGATACAAGCCACTTCCACTAGAGTGACTATGAATCTTAGAGTGGAAAGGAGAATGGTGAAGCTGGAGTCTGAGTCCTTGTGAAAGGCAGAGCATTGATGAGGAGGTGAATGGCAAGAAGGCATAGGACAAAACCACCAGAGGCTCAGGCTCAGGCTGAGATCCCGATATGCTGAATGAACCTCCAGATTCAGAGCAGAACACAAAGTTGTTGTTGATGTTAACGAAGAACACAGGCCTTGTGGGGCCTGATTCATTTGCAGGTGCCATCTCCCGGTCTGTGGTTCTTTGATAGGAAGATGACAGACGCAGGTTGTCCCAGAATCTCTTTCCCACAGCTGTTTCGTTCACTTTTAAATGCCAAGTTTCTGCTCACTGGGGCTGAACAGCAGCTCAGAAACAGAAGTCATGGCCAGGCTCCAACAGCTCACAGCTGCGAGGCATAGGCCATTGTGTTTCCACCTATCTGGATGCAGAAAGCAGGTAAGCAGGCTTGTGCCAATTATTGGATAGGATCAGTGAGTACTTGCTGTCCTGAAGAAGGACCCCAAACAGAAGACACAGCGTATCAAAGAGCTGGAACAGGCGAGAAGGACAAGCCGGGGACTCTGGGGGCCCGCACTGAACAGGGCTGGGTGAACATCTTTGGCTTGGGGGAGGGTGTGTCTGAAGACTTCACTGTGATTGACGAAGCAAAGGTGCTTGAGTTTCTTTCTCTAATCAGAGCATGGTATTTTGGACATAAAGGTATGAGCCCACAATGGCCACTTGCCCTCCTGAAAATCCATAACTGCCACTACTTCTTTTTGTTACTTTTCATACTTTTCACACTCCTCACACTCAAAATGTGCTATCCCTGGTTTTAATCACCAGCAGCCAGTTGGTTTCTTTATCAGAGCCTGGTTTATCCATGGGAAGTGAAACTGAGTCAGGTATACTAAGATTCAAATTTGTGAACTTATCTTGCAGTATCTCACACTGTGTCAAAGTCCTGTTTTTTTTTTTTTTTTTCAGACAAAAATTTGAAAGGAATGAGCATAAAAAATTCACAGTAGACCTCTCTGACCACTTTGGAACTTCTAGCTATTGGTGAGTTTTTCCCTCTGTTGGGCCTGGGCTGGCTCTGCCTAGACCCAGCCAAACTGAGCCAAGGGAACAGCCCCCTCCCCCAGCCCTTACTCTCCACATGGGTTCTTTATCCCCTCCAGCTCCCCACATGGCAGGAGCTACATGAACTTTTTTTTCTCTTTTATTTCCACACTTTTTCCAGGCCTTCCACATGGGATCTAGATCCCCATGAGTGCCTTTCCTGGGCTCTGTTCATCCCTCAGTAAATATGATAAGTTTATTAAAAAAAATTCAGAGTAGAGGCCAATATTAACCATTCTGTAAATTAAGGATTATAAATAAATAATGAAAACCATAACACATGTTTCAAAAATAGATGTTTTAAAAGGGTTCTCAGATTTCCTGTCACTTTTCCTGATAAGTTTACTACTTTCCCATTGGTTTCCCCAGATTCTACTAAATTTTTTTGCTCCAAGTCATTACTATTTATGAGAAAAATGTGGTTTTTTATCACATGTGGATGAATGTGTGTATTTATGTATGTCATGTGTAGATGCATGTGAGATGTGTTTGTGATTGTGTGAATGGGTGGGTGGATCAGATGGTGAGATGGTGCCCATCTGATATGAAGGTCTGAAGACCTGCTCTCCTTTCACTTAGGTCTCCACGTGTGCCAGTCTCCATGGCCCACCAGCTTCTAGATTCTCCTTGCTCCACCTCCCATTGCCATAGATAAGTTGGGGTCTGCATCCAGCTTTTTGTTGGCACTGGGGAATTGAACTTGGACTTGAAGTATTTCAAGTAATTGTCTTTAATGAATGAGCCATCTCCCCAGCCCAGGCATTTTTTTTTTAAATAGAAGTCTATAATAATCACTTTCTTATCTCCAAATAACTAATTTTCCTACCTTTTGGAAAATACGTCCCTCAAACGTGTCATATCTTCTGGGGACCCTGCATATGCCACTCTGCTTACTGCTCCCCAAGTCCTAGTCAGGTTTCAGATGAGCACCTCTGCAGTGAAGTTTTCACTGATTTATCTTGTGTGTTCAGGTCAGGACTTCTAGTGTATGTTCCTTAAGTATCCTATGCACTTCTTTATTTTCACTCTTATTTTTTTAAAGCTTATTTTTATGAACATATTAATAGAACTTGTGATACTTTCACACATGCATACAGTGTTCATTGACTTCTTACCCCTTGCACCTGCTCCAGTCTCTAGAACCACTATTTTACCCTCGTGTAACGCTTCTTTCCTCACATGAGAAAGATCATATGATGTTTGTCTCTCTGTGTTTGACTCATTTAGCTTAGTGTGATGCCCTTTAGTTCCATCCACTTGATGCAAATTATAAGATTTCATCCTTTTTACGGCTAATACTGCATTGTGTATATATGCTAGATTTTTCCTTATTTGTTCATTTGCTAATGGACATATACGATGGTTCCCTATCTCAGCGGTTGTATAGCGGTGGGATAAACATGGTCCTGTAATAATAACCTTCATATGTTGACTCATTTCTTTGGATATATTCCCAGGAGTAGTACAATTAGATCATATGACAATTTTATTTTTAGTTTTTTTGAGGAATGTTCTTATTGCTTTCAAAGGTCTGTCCTAATTTGCATTCTCATTAGGAATGGGTAGGAGTTCTTTTTTTCTCCATATGGTTGCCAGCATTTATTTTGATAAAAGCCATTCTAACAATTGTGACAAAATCTCATTGTAACTTTGATGCTTACTTTCCTGATTGTTAATAGTATTAAGCTTTTAAAAATTTATTTTGTGACTTTGTATTTTTTTCTTTTGGTATATATCTATTCAGATTATCATATCATTTTTAAATTGAATTATTTGTTTCTTGCTTAGCTTTAAATATCTTTGTATGTTCTGGATTCAGTTTGCAATTGCTTAATGTCTGAAGAGACTCTGGGAATGATCTTTATGTCCTCCTTCCACTCTAGAAATTCAAGAGGACAAGCATTCTATTTGATTTGCTCAGCATGCTGCATAGCATATAACAGAAACCATTTCTCACTGAATTGCTTCTTGAGTAAATGAAAGGAAAACCACAGACAACATTGTTCTGAATTGCATTTTTTTGCGAATTCCTGGACACTATTCACATTTTAGCACCATCCATTATCTTAGCATGGCTTTCCAAGGAAGCAGAGATTAAGAAAAAGGCTCATATACAAATAGTGACTATGAATGATCTCAAGGAATGGGATTGAGGGGTCAGCAAAGCTGGAAAGGCTGGAGAGCAGTGCTGGGGCTCACACTTGAAGATTCTGAGCAGTGCTAAGAAACGCAGCTAAACTCAGTCCGACTTGAAAGCAAAAGAAGCAGAGTATTTCCACGGGCTTTTGGCTCTCATTGGTCAAGACCGCCTCCTCTGCACTTCTGCGGGTGGAAGGGGCATGAAACGTGAAGAAGATCCAGCAAGACATTCCAGATGGGTAGTGCTGACTACATCCAGGGAAGCCTAAGAAAAAGGAAAAACCATGGGGACAGGATGGAGGTGATCCACTTCCAAGCCCGTGTGCGACTGGTTGTTGTATAAACGTAAGCCTAGGTCTGAGGACATGAACGCTTACCCCTTGATTCTCAGCCTACAGTCCCATTTTAATCTCTACTCAGTTAAGTGTGTGCACACATAGATTCCTGTGATGGTTCCATTGGCATTTAATGACAAGCTCTCCATTCGTCCTAGGATAGCACACAGGGCTAGAGATCATAAGCAATCATGCCATGTGAAGAAAGGAAGGAAATGTAATGTAAATTAAGATAGATGTCATTGTCTTTTGCATGATACTAATTTTGTCATGAAAAGTCATCAAGGGCTAGATGGATGGCCTAGCTTTTAAGGCTCTTGACTTTGAAGCCTAAGAACCCAGGTTCGATTCACCAGTTCCAACTTCAGCCAGATACACAAGGTGTTGCATGCATCTGGAGTTCGTTTGCAGTGGCTAGAATCCCAGTGCACTCATTCTCCCTCTCATTCTCTCCCCTTCCCCATCTTTCTTTCTGTCTGTCTCAAATTAAAAAAAAAAGAAAAGTAATCAAATCAGTCCAAAATAATTTTTGTTTAATACCCAACTCACTAAATTACCAAATTAGGTTGAAAGAGTCAGGGATTTGGTATACAGTTTTACTCCCCTACATACTTCCTTATTAAAATTAATTTTTTTTCAAGGTAGGGTCTCACTCTAGATCAGACTGACCTGGAATTCACTATGTAGTCTCAGGGTGGCCTCAAACACATGGCGCTCCTCCTACCTCTGCCTCCCAAGTGCTGGGATCAAAGGCATGCACCATCATACCTGACTAAAATTGTTTTTTTTTTTTTTTTTTAAATATATTTTTTTAATTAATTATTTATTTATTTATTTGAGAGCAACAGCCACAGAGAGAAAGACAGATAGAGGGAGAGAGAGAGAATGGGAGCGCCAGGGCTTCCAGCCTCTGCAAATGAACTCCAGACGCGTGCACCCCCTTGTGCATCTGGCTAACGTGGGACCTGGGGAACCGAGCCTCGAACCGGGGTCCTTAGGCTTCACAGGCAAGTGCTTAACCGCTAAGCCATCTCTCCAGCCCCCTAAAATTGTTTTTTTGAAGCTAACTTTTGCTTTGAGATTTAGGACTACCTTTCTTTGCTCTTTCCTCACATCTACTAGTGAGAACAATTAATGTACTATTTTCTTCAAGAATACAGAGGTGTGTGGTCTCAATGAATGTGAATGTGATTTTTCTGTCATAGTGAATCTGTAAGTGTTCCCCTTTCCTGAAGCAGTGGAAAGGAAAAGTCAAACTGTAAAAGAAACAAAAATTAGTAGTACTGTTCTTGGAATTGTAGTTTAGTAAAACCCACCTGCTTCCCCATAATATTAATGGTTTTAATTGCAAGTTGTTAGACTAGTTATCACCTTTCTGAAGGACTACCAGTTTGTGTAATATTTTGAATTTTGTAGAAGGTTTACTTTAAATATTTTCTGATCTAATATCAATGTGTATATGATTTGAAATAGTTTCCTGTGCTAATTGTAGTTACAGCCAGTGGGCTGACTGAAAGCACTTTCATAAATGGGGGAAAAAACACCTTATATATAAACTCTTTTATTAAATGGATTATCTTCTTTTTTCCCTTCCTATGCATTAGATTTTGGTTACATTCTTCATTTCACAGTTCAGTTCAAATTGTTGTAGAATTTTAGATCTCAAGCTAACCACGTATGGTAGTGCATGCCTGAAATCTGAGTACTCAAGAGGTAGCAACAGGAGGGGAACATATTGAAGATCATTCTCTGCCACACAGATGTTCGCAGATATTCTGTGCTGCATCCTAAGACCTGTCTCAAAAGCAAGATGAGAAAGAAAATACAAACACAATGGATCCCACATTATTCTTGAGTTATGTTTTAACAATATATTTCTTTATATAATTGTATAATTCTGTTAGGAGCATGCATGCACATGCCTGTGTGTGCACATATGCACACACACACACACACACACACACACACACACACACATACACACTCACTGATAGACAAATATGAAGAAATAAATGAAAAAGTGGAATGCATGGTCATAATCAGTAGGGAATTTATAATAGTATACAGTATGAAACAATGTTTCAGGTATTGAAAAGCCAAAATGAGTATGCTACTAGTTAAAAATGACTTATTAAGTAACGTCTACCTTATTGGAAGAAGACAGGATGCTCTCAGATGTGCTCTTCGATTAGGCACACACATTATGTCACTGGGATGGTCATTCTGGTTACAAAGTAAATCACTTTAACATGTAGGTGTGAACTTTAGTAGCTCCAAAACTGTTTCCGTTAGATAACTGCTAGCTTTCAGCATCCTTCCCAGATTCCCTCATCTCATTAATATGCTTGAGGACCCATAAAACAGTTCATCTTGGATAACTAAGATATTCCCCGTTGTGTATGTCCTTGCCCCTGTTTATATTTTATATAGCTCTGAAACTCCAATGTTCTTAGCCCTGAGCCACCAGAATGGGTGCCCAGCCCCGCTTGTGCCCATCACTTCTAGTCAAGCCTATAGGACAAATTTGTGTGGCTTAAAATGCAGGTAACTATTACAGTAAGAAATATCTCCAAATGTGGTAAACAGATTAAACTTAAGCCACTGAAATGCTTCTTTAACCAGCAGCCCCCACCGAGATATTTAAACACAGCACTTAGCAAGATGCATCAAAATCAACATTCTCAAAGCCAGTTGTAGTAGATACTTTTCTAATTGTTGTGACAAAATACATGGCAAATGAACTTAAAAGGAGGAAAAATTCATTTTGGCTCATATTTTCAGAGGGTTCAGCCCCTGGCTTCTTGGTCCCATGGCCTTGGGCAGAAGATAGTGGCCCCAGCAGTGTGTGGAGAAAGAAGCTGTTGAGTTCTTAGCACCCAGGAAACAGAAGGGGCTGGGAAGGGTAAGGGCAAGATAAAGCTCCTAGAACCCCCTTGTCACCATGTGATCTAATTCCTTCAATGAAGCCCCACCTCTATTTTTACTTTTCACCACTTCCCAGTTTTTTGCAATATTGTGAGTCCACCAAGGGATTAGACCATTCATTAAGTTAAACACTTATGATTTATGACTTTCTGGAGAAGACCTCAGAGACACACCCAGTGGTGTACTTTATTAATTTCCTAAGCATTTCTCAATCCAACCAAGTTAACAATCAAAATTAACCATCATACCAGTGATAAAAAAAAAAAAAATCAGGGCTGGAGAGATGGCTTAGTGGTTAAGCGCTTGCCTGTGAAGCCTAAGGACCCCGGTTCAAGGCTCGGTTCCCCAGGGCCCACGTTAGCCAGATGCACAAGGGGGCGCACATGTCTGGAGTTCGTTTGCAGAGGCTGGAAGCCCTGGCGCGCCCATTCTCTCTCTCTCCCTCTATCTGTCTTTCTCTCTGTGTCTGTTGCTCTCAAATAAATAAATAAATAAATAATTTAAAAAAAAAAACAAAAACAAAATCATAAAGCAGACAAGAACAAAAAGGTGGGTTATATACAGAGGGTCACCAGGAAGGATAACCTGAGATTAACTGTTAGGCAATAGGTGGTTGAAAAGACAGTAAAGCAATTTTTAAGTTCTGAATGAAAAAAACAGCTATGAACTTCGAATATATGTCCAAGAAAATGTCTGTCAAAAATAAAGTTAAAATTAAGACTTTTTGAGGCATATAAATCAAGAAAAAATGATCTCACTTGAGGTGGGCGTGGTGGCTCACACCTTTAATTCCAGCACTTGGGAGGCAGAGGTAGGAGGATCACTGTGAGTTTGAGGCCACCCTGAGACTACATAGTGAATTCCAGGTCAGCCTGGGCTAGAGTGAGAGACCCTACCACAAAAAGCAAAACAAACAAAACAAATTATCACACTACCAGAACTCCGTTAAACGTGTTAAAGGAAGGTCTCTAGGCAGAAGGACAATGAATCAAGATAGAAATATCCACAGAGTTATGAAGAACATTGAAAATGATAAATAAGCAGGGATTTTCTTATTTTATAATTCATATTTTAAAGAAAACATTTTTGTTCAAAAGAATGTAATGCTGGGTTCATGGGCCATTTAGAAGTAGATGTGTAACAACACACAATTTCTTTGATTGCAAAGATGAAAATACTTTTATTTTAAATTTTATTTATTTATTTTCAAGTAGATAGAAAAGAAATGGAGAGGAGGTGGGAGAGAGAGAGAACAAGTGAACATGAGCATACCAGGACCCGTTGCTACCACAAATTCCAGACACGTGTGCTGATTTGTGCATCTGGTTTTATGTGGATACTGGAGAGTCAAATCCAGGTCATCAGGCTTTGAAAGAAAGAACCAGTAAGTGCACTTTTGGAAGATTGTTTTATTTGAAAAGCTATAGGATTATGTGAGAATAGGCTGTTACAAGAAACAGGTTGTATTGTAAACCTGGAAGCAACCACATCCACATGGAACAAACAATCCAACAAGGAAAATTGAAAATTTTTTTTAAAAAAAAGCTAAGCTGAATAAGCAAAGGCAAAAAGATGAAGAATGACAAAAAAATATAAGGCACATAAATGGCACATGTAGACCTAAATATACTAATAATCACATTAGATATAAATAGTCTAAACATGTGTCTTCAGAGATTGAGGTGGGTTACTCATTTACCTTTCTGCTCCCTATAAGAAACACATCTTAAGTACATACAAATACATCTGAAAGCAAGAAATAAGAAATACAAATAAGTGGAAAAAGTCATGTGAACGCTAATGAAAACAAAGCAGGAATGGTTACACTAACATCAGAAAAAGAATATTCAATTAGTGTCAAGAATTCAAGCAGCATTTCACATAGTTAAGGAGGGATACTCGGAGCTCCACCTCTGCAGCTACGTTGAAGTCATTGTCCATGCTGTGAAGAGACCTTCCCTGCCGCAGGGCATCCACGGCCCTCCTTGTCTTTGTAGACAGTCTGTCACGTAGGCTGTCAGGTCCAGAAGGGCAGTCATTGGCTATGTGTTAATTAAACACCATACAATGGAAGCACCATGAATTTTGAGATAATTGACTGGCTGACCTGAAAAGGAACGACACTCTTCTTTCTGAGCAAGATCGCTAAAATGGCTAATGGTCCATGCCTTAAGTTCGCCATCCTTTATGCCCTAAGTATGAATAAGAATGCCTTTGATCAATGTATCTGTAATAAATTTTCCCTATTCTACCTATGTCCAGAATGTACCTAAGAGTCACTTCCTTCAAGGACAGAATTCTTTGGATAAGAAAATAATTATATCAGCATATAGTAGCTAAGTTTAGTCGCAGACTTAATCTCTTTATAGCTCTAAAGCCGTGAGTCATATACCAGACACTTCCAAGACACTTAGCTGTGTGTCTCTTTTAGTGCCTTGTACATGGCTCTCTTCTGGAGTGCCTTGTCTTTTCCAGTTAATAAAGTAGATATTTGCTTGAAAAATATTTTAAAAGGAAGGAAACACTTTACAAGGGAATAATAATTGTAAATCATTGAGTATAAAAATATAACAGCTTGAAAATATCTGACATGAATCTGGTACAACTCCAGGTAGAGGCAAAATCACAGTTGTGGCTGGAGATTTCAATATCCATCTCTCAAAAGCAGAAAAAAATAGGGAGAAAATATTCTAAGAAATATTACCTGTAATCAACAATATTAAATAACCTTACCTAATTGTTACGTATAGATACTGGTATGCAGGAACAAAGAAGACATATTCATTTTCAGGAATATTTACCAAGACAACCTTTATTCCATGAAATATGGACAGATCATAAAGCAAATGTAATTTAAATTAAAATGGTGAGGGACTTCATATCATAGCAAGCTTGTCCTTTGAGCACAAAGAAATTACATCATAAATCAATAACAGGAAGCTCTCTGGAAGACTTAAATGTTTGAAAACTACTTGACTAGCATGTTTCTATAAAAACTTTGGTTTGAAAAACAGTCAAAGGTGAAATTAGAATGATTTTTGTGCTAAAAATGAATGAAATCACAGCATTCATTAAATATCTTTTTTGGTTTGTTTATTTTTTGTTTCTTCAAGGTAGCGTCTCACTCTAGCTTCGGCTGACCTGGAATTCACTATGCAGTCTCAGGGTGACCTCAAACTCTCAGTGATCCTCCTACCTCTGCCTCCAGAGTTCTGGAAGTAAAGGGGTGCACCACCATGCCTGGCTAATTTTTTTTTTTTTTAAGGTGAGTTCTCACTCTAGCCCAGGCTGACCTGGCATTCACTATGTAGTCTCAGGGTACCCTTGAACTCACAGTGATCCTCCTACTTCTGCCTCCCAAGTGCTGGGATTAAAGGTATGCACCACCACACCCTGCCTAAGCATCTTCTTTTAAAATATTTTTTGTTTATTTGGTGGGGGGAAGAGGCAGAAATATAGAGGGAGTAGATGTGCCAGGGCATGCAGCCACTGCAAACAAACTCCTGACATATGTGCCACCTTGTGCATCTGGCTTACGTGGGTCCTGGGAAATTGAACCTGGGCTTTGTAAGTGGGTACCTTTACTGTGAAACCATCTCTCCAGCCCAAAATTTGTTAAATATCTTTGAAGCCATATTTTCAGGATAATTTCTATTGCACAAGAAAAGTGGTCACAAACTAATGACCTTTTTCCATATCAACAGTAAGAAAACAAAAGGAGCAAATTGAAAACAAACAAACAAAAAGGACAGGAAATAGCTAGGTATGGTGGCTTAATTTTTTTTTTTTTTTATGGTGGCTTAAATTTTTAACCCTAGTCTGAGGTAGTTGAAGGTCAGCCTGAGCTACAGAGTGAATTCCATGTCAGCCTGCACTAGAATGAAACTCAAAAATAAGGGGGGAGGGATGAAAATAGATAGGAAATAACAAATATCAGAGTAGAAGCCAACGAACAGAAAAATTAAAGAAAAAGCAATGTGAACCAAATAGTTTTTAATAGCTATAAGATGCACTGACACAGTAAAACTAAATAGAAAATAGGGGAGATAAAATTACTTATGTCAGGAATTGGAGAGGTAGGATCACTATGATTCTATGGATATAAAAGGGAAAATTAGAAGATATTATGGTCATTAAGGAAATAAATTCAGTAATTTAGATAAACTGGACATATTTTTAGAAAGACAAATTAGTACTAAAATTCACTCAATGAGAAATGGTTTGTAAAAAAGAAGAATTAGTTTGAGAACTTGACACCTCTTTACTAATAGATAGTTTTCTTCCCACAGATCAAATTCCAGACTGAGATGTCTTCACTTATCAATTGCAGCCAATATTTAAGGGAGAACCAATACCGTTTCTATTTCAGAGTGGAACCATGGTGATGTAATCATGTGGATATCTGGTGCAGCCAACTTTGCATTGCTGGCACAAAGCACCCAACCAAAAGCAGCATGTGGGAAGAAAAGATTTATTTTGCCTTATAGACTTGAGGGGAAGCTCCGTAACGTCAGGGGAAAATAATGGCATGAACAGAAGCTGGGCATCACCCTCTGGCCAACATCATGTGGACAACAGCAGCAGGAGAGTAAGCCAAACACTGGCAAGGGAGAGCTGGCTATAGTCGGTCCCCAACAATACAGCACCTCCAGGAGGCTCCGATTCCCAAATTCCCACCAGCTGGAGACCTAGAATTCAGAACACATAACTTTATGGAGACACACAAGTCAACCACCACAACTTCCAAAGTGAGTTCCAGCTGATGGCAGGGGTAAGGACTTTGGCATAACTGGAAAGACAGGCTGAAAGGCCATTAAGTTTTACATCCGAAATGCCTCCCAGAAGTTCATATTGCTATGACACGTTTTCTAACCTAAGGTACAATTTGCAAGGCAGTAGAGATTTTAGAAGGTGTAGCCTGGCTAGGAGAACAGGCCATTCAGAGCAGGCTTTTGGAAGTTAACACGCCCTACGGTTCCAGTTGGTGCATTCTGCCTCCTGATCCCCTAAGATGTGAGGACCCTGGCTTCACACTCCTGCTGCAACGGAAGCAAGCCACTGTTAACACCATTCTGTCTCCTACGTCACTGACTAAAATTTCCCAGGAAACCATGGGCTCAAATAATCCTTTTCTTCCTTAAGTTGTTTCTGACAGATATTTTGCTATAGTGATGGGAAAATTAACAGAACAAAAAAATGGGGAAAATTGCTGACAGTTATGTAAGGTAATAAAGGCAAAAAGATTTTTTTTTCTAAAAATTACTTAGAGGGAGTACAGGCCTCCTTGATTTACAGTGTCTAAACATGAGAATAAATAATAAATGTGAAGGAATAAATCTTGTCTCAAGATACCCAGGATATGGGAAATTGTTGTGACAGACTTAGGATGCTAACATAAATTTCAATGAAAATATATCTCTTTCTTTTTCTGTTTTTTTTTAGGAATTGGAAAACTGATCCTAAACTTCATAAGGATAGGCATAAGCCTATGGTCCCCTAAAAAAAGTTGTTATATGCAACAACTTTAAAAAATAGTAAAATGATACTTCATTTTCAGACATCTAGAAGATATATCAGATCATATAGATCTTTAGTGTATCCAAATGACGTGTAGAAACATGACCCATAGACTTTATATTAGGTGTTTTTTTTTTTTTTTTTGGATTTGTTGCTGTGACAAGACACCTAACAAAAACAACTTAAGAAAGGATTAATTTGGATCACAATTTTAGGCTACTGCATATCATGAAGGGGAAGGCGTGACAGCAAGAGCTGCCGGCACTTGGTCACATGGCATCTTCAGTCAGATTTCACTGGCAAGGCGAGCTTGATCTGGTGTGTGTGTAGGGGATGTGGTGTATGGAGATGCGTGTGCTCCATGTAAACAATGTGCAGTCAAGAGGAGGATGTCAAGTGTTCTTTTCTGTCATGTCAGCATCTCTCTCTCTTTCTCTCTCAATGAGACGTCGAGCTTACCAGTGAGCCCTTGCAATATTGCTGTCTCCGATCTCTTTACTTCTGGGCTTATGTCTTTTTCTGAGAGTGTTGAGAATTGAACTCAGGTTCTCATGTTTGCACAGCAAGCACTCTTAACCTACTGAGTCATGTCCCTAGCTCCTATGCTTGAGATCTTGAAGATGAGATTTTGTTAGTCAGGCTAACATCGGGTGTAATCAGGATTTTAGCCAGAGAGAACAGTTAGGGCATGGCCTCAGACGCAGTAATGAAATGAGTATATGGAAAATACCCACATTTTGGGTCTTTATTTATGTTTGCTGGTTGACATGAAAAACAAGGAACAAAAGCTCCAATATCTAGAAGACCATTTTAGATCCCTGTAAAATTTCACAGAACAAGTCCAGCACCTATCCTGCATTGGTATTTGAGGTAAATAGAATGAGCCTGTAATAACCAGGCATTCATTTAGGGCTGTTACAAGACACAATATTAAATGCTCTGGCTAATCATGGGGACATATTAGCTTATTCAAAAGGCTTTTCCAGTGGGGAAATACCACAATATTAGTACAACAGTTGTATATAAATACAGTCATATAGATTATAAATTCTTCATGGGAAAATACCACATTTTATCCACTTTTCTTCACCTACTAAACAACTATGTGAATAATATTCACTAACTGCTTGGTCAAAAATGTGATCTTTCTTTGTCATAGACAAATGTTCTTTGTGCCACCCTGATTTGCTTTTCACTTATAATGTTTAATGTTTGTTGAAAGAAAAATTGTCTTTTTCAAAAAAAAAAAAAAAAAAAAACTTCCTGTGCTTGGAATGCATTTCAGCTTATTTTTCTGAGATTTCCAATGACAAAATCTGCAATTAAGATTGCTTCCACAAAATGCTGAATGATTAATAACTTTAATAATATTAAACTGCTTTTAGTAGAATGCTAATGGCATCAGGATCAGGATATGAGCCAAAGCAGCTGGTCTTAATCACTTATGTAGAAAACATGTGGCTTTAAGTTACATATCTTCTAAAACAACTAAGAAATTTTCTTGAACAGAAGCACTTAGAATAAACAAGTTAGCTAGGAATGGTGGTGCACGCCTTTAATCCCAGGATTTGGGTTGGCTGAGGTGAAAGGATGGCTGTGAGTTCAAGGCCACCCTGAAACTACATAGTGAATTCCAGGTCAGCCGGGGCTAGAGTGAGACCCTACCTCAAAAAAAGTAAATATATATATAAATCCAAAATATGGTATTCATTTGGAAACTATATTAGTTTGGAGCTATGTGATTGATTTGAGATAAATATCTTGGGCTGAAGAGATTGCTTAGTGGTTAAAGTGCTTCCCTGAGAAGCCTAAGGACCCATGTTTGATACCCCACTACCCATGTAGACAAGCTGCACAAGGTGATGCATGTGTCTGGAGTTTGTTTGCAGTGGCTGGAGGCCTTGGCTTGCTCATTCTCTTTCTTTACCTGTCTCTCTCTCAGTCTCTCTCAAATAAATAAAATGTTTTTAAAATATCTTAACATTCATTAAAATATGTATCTTTTAGACAACCCAAAGAATTTTATATCTAATAAAAAAAATCAAACATCAATTTTGTCCTTTAGGAATAGTTTCATTGAGAATAGATAAATCCCTTTGTTTTCACAAAATGTGATAAAATAAACAGTAACACAAAATGTACTTGCTCTCTGAGGTGACTGTCAGTTTCACAGGAGGTAGAACCACCATGGAAACAAGTCTCTTGGAATGTCCATGAGGGGTTTTCTAGGTTAGCTTAACAGAGGCAATGACCAACCCCGACTCTAGGCGGCACTGTTCCGTGGTTAGGGGCATGGGTCTGAATAAAAAGAGGAAGTGAAAGTAGCAGAAGTCAGCAAGCTAGAAAGGGAATAGAAAGGGAGGGGCCACTTAATGTGATGTTACTTTGTATATGCAAGTAGAAGGACAGATTAATGGGGGTGAAAGGGCCTAAGTGAGGTCAGGGGAAGAGATTGAGTACAGGAAAGGTGGAGGGAGGGCTAATCAAAATCTAAGAGGATATAAATAACTCATATGGAAACCTACTTTTCTCGACAATGGAACACTCAGGAGCCACAGGTTGTTATTAGAAAATTTTCAATTCCAGGGACGGGATACCTTCCAGTGAGTTGTTGGCCAGGGAGGTCCCTGATGCCTCCAAAACTTTACAGGCCATTGCCCAGGCCCTTGGTTTCCCACCAGGACTTGATGATAAGATCCTATTACTGAAGACTCCACATAATTGGGCTGCAAGCTCACTGAGAAATCCTGATGGAACTGAGCTGAAAACTTCCTCCATGTAGAACAGCTGACAGAAAGCTGGGAAAAGCCATGCTGCATTCAGGTCAATGGGAGAGAAATCACCAGTGATGATACTCAACAGTGGACACTACAAGCTTTAAATTTGGCCAAAGGGTGCAATAATGGCATGTCTGTTATGGGGGAAACAACTACCTTCTAATTTGACTGGAGACCTGCTCCATGGGAGGGAATATATCCCTGATACTGAAAACGTACAACAGACATAATCATGAGCCCAGGGGTGTAGCGTCTGCTGGTGTCTGGCTAAATGTATATACTATGCTCACCAAACTGCCAAGTAAGCACTTCTCTTAATGTTCATACCCATATATTAATGCTACTCTCACTTTTGGTTAGAGAAGTTTCTCTTTTCAGATGACAGTGACCTTGGGATGACTCAGAAGGCACCATGGTGCTGAGAAGAAGTGAAAAAGGAATGCCCAGCACTGAAATATCTCAGCACAACTTCAAGGCTCAGTTTAGATTGGGGAAGAGGTGGCAGAAAGAATGTAAGAGCCAAAGGAAGGGTAGGACTCCTTACAACGTGCTCCTCTAGACACAAAATGGCCTGGATATCCATGACCTCACAGTGCCTGACACTACCTACACAAGACCATCAGAATAGGAAGAAAAGATCATGACATCAAAATAAAAGAGAGACTGCTTGAGAGGGGGATATAATGGAGAGTGGAGTTTCAAAGGGGAAAGTGGGGGTGGAGGGTTTTACCATGGAATATTATTTACAATTATGGAAGTTGTCAATAAAAAAAAAAAAAGGAGTGAGCCACCACTCATGGTTGTCTCCTTTCTGATTGCTGATGCATGTAATCAGCTTTGCTTCACGCTTCTGTAACCATGCTATTGTGGTTTGATTAAAGTGCCCCCCATAAACTTAGGTGTTCTGAATGCTAGTTTCCCAGCTCATGGAGATTTTGGAATTCACCCCTTCTTGAGGGAGTGTATTGTTGGGGGTGGGCTTACGTGTGTTATAGCCAGTTTCCCCATGGCAGTGTTTGGCACACTCTCCGGTTGCTTTTGTCCACCTGATGTTGGCCAGGGGGTGATGTCCACCTTCTGCTCATACCATCGGTTTCTCCTGCCATCATGGATCTTCTCCTCGAGCCTCTAAGCCAAAACAAACCTCTTTTTCCCCATTAGCTGCTCTTGGTTGTGTGAATTCTACCAGCAATGCAAACCTGACTGCAACACATGCCTTCCGTACCATGGTCGACTCTACTGTTGAACCATGAGTCTTCCTGCCTTAAGTTGCTTTTGGTCAGGTATTTGTTCAAAGCAAGGCAAAAGTAACTCATTAATGCACTATAACATCCATACTTTAGGTGAAGAGTTCAAGAGTTTTATAAATATATATTCAAGTTTTTTCTAAATAGCTTCCAGGACTCCAGAACAACTCTCTATTTGTTTATCTATGCCTCTTGCCTCTGAAAACTACTATACAATTCTCTATCTCTGTGAATTGGACTTCTGGAAAGCTCCTGAAGTTCAGTCTCTACAGCTCTCCTGGAGGCGGCAACACTCATTAATCTACCATCTCTACTCTGCCATGGAAGATGCACTAGAGATGACAGAACTAGGCAGTTGGCTTTCTTTTCTTGTCATTCTTATGAGTCTTGGGTTTCCCCAGTATTTGTTGTCATCTGTCAAAAGCATATGCTGTAGCCAAGAGTAAGAGCAGGAGGGATAAACACTGAAAAACCTAGACATTTAGAAGACTTTTTGACAGGCATAACCCCTCCTTGTAGCCAACAAAGAGAGGAAGCTTCTCTGTAGGTTCTATGGCCTTCTAATCCACAGGCTTCTGACTTGGTTCTCAGGACCAGGAATGCATCCGCCCCACCCCAAGTAGGCCTCATATTCAACCATAGAGCAGTTGATTCCCCCATAACCTGTGTGTCACGATTGTACCAGTGGTTACGTCTTCCCTGCTGTTGATTTTGTAACTCACAAGATGCGCTGCAAGTTCACACTGCTGGTGCCAGTTATCCCAAAGCAGCTCTCACAGAATTTCCTAACACTATAAGGGCTAGCCAACAGGGAGCTGGCTTCCTTTTTCCAGTTCTAGCATGAGTTCTTGATTTTCTGTGACCACAGCCAGTGGTGTCCATAGCAACAGGGTCTTACCATTTAGTTATAGGAGAACTGTGGTAGTGTGAATATATGGCCCCATAGACTAAGGGTTTTTTTTTTTTAAAAAAAATTTTAAATTGAATTTGCAGCTTCATTCCCTACCAGACAGACTCATACATGTCACTGAGCAGAATTGAATTCTAGTCCAAAGGTATGCAGAGATTTTTGAGCTTTGGTGTGCTTTGTGGGGGCTGGTGTTGGGTCTTGCTGGTGGTGCTGGCTTGCTGGGTGGTATTTCTCTGCTTGGATTATGAATGGGAGCCAGCTTCTTCCAACATTGTTGGAACTTCTCCTGAATCTGTAAGCCTGAAATAAATACTGTTCTTTCCATAAACTGTCTGGTTGGATAATGTCTCAGCATCATGGAGCTGACTACAACAGAAATTTGATACTGAGAGTGAGGAATTGCTTTACCATGAATCTGACCATGTGGATTTTGGTCTTTTGAAATGTATTTGCTAGAGGAATATTGAAGGATTTGGTACCATGGACTGTAGAATACTTAGAGAGCGGTAAGCCAAGTGATATGGGTTATTTTGGTTAGAGTCTGAAAATGCTAAGTGCAGACAGAATTGTGTTGCTTTTGAACTTTCAAAGAGGAAGGAAAGACTGCAGAGAACTTGGAGGGCACTGGGCTATTGGCATAAGTGATGGCTGTGCCAATCCCTAAAAGTTTGATCAGTGTTGAATTAAAAAAAAAAAAAAAGGACTGGTGTTCTTGGCAGAAGTGATATAACTGAAGTCTACTGGAAGTATGTGATTTGTTTTGATTTCACAAAACTCACAGTTACAAGTCAGTCTGGAATCTCAGAAGAGACTTGGGACTTTGGGATAATTTTTAACTTGATAAATACCAAGGGGACCTTTGAAATTGGACTGAATGCAATTTGTATTATGATATGGTTGTTAGCCAGTGGGGACCAGTGACAGAACATGGTACTTTAAATGTATGTCCTGCATTGAGTCAGGTGTTAAAATTAAACTGGTAACATGGATCTCCAGTCATTTGGATGGAGAAAGTGTTCCTGGGGGCAGATCTTGGAGTTCAGCCCTAAGGTGTCACTGCGAGGCAGATCTGAGTTAGAGCTCAAAGGTATGCAGGGAGGTGAATTCTGGCAGATTCTGTGTTTGCTGTTTCTGTTGTTTGCTGTCTGGTGGTGGTCTCTCAATCCGCCCCTGCCCACCCCTGACTGGATCTATGAAAGTAAACAGCTTCTGCCATTGATGAAACTTTCTCTGGTTCTATAAGCTTGAAATAAATCCCTTTCTCCTCCAAACTGTGCCTGATTTGGATGTTCATCCTAGGATCATGTAATTGTCTACTACAAAATTCTATAAGCTCCAGAGACGAAAGTGCATTCTGTAGAGTTTGGATGGAATGTTCCGTAGATGACTGTTTATTTCCTTTGCTCTGTGGTGTTGTTTTGTTACTTTGCACCTCTTATTTTATGTTTAGATCATCTACATATTGACAATAGAGGGACATTAAAGCCATGCATTGTTATTGTATTAGGATTTATTTCTGATTTAATGTCCACCCAATTTTGCTTTGTAAAGTTAGGTGAACCTATGCTCGGTGTATATATGTTTATGATAGCAATATCCTTCATTTTCTTTGGGTGGACATAAAGTGGCCTTCTTTATCTTTTCTGATTACTTTTGGGTTAAAATTTCTTTTTTTCAATTATCATTATAGCCACACCTATTTGTTTCTTATTTCTAGCTGCCTAGAAAAATCCTTTTCTATCCTTACACCCATGGGTAGTACCTATCTTTAATGGCAAAGTGCATTTATTGAAGACAAACATAGATGGACCTAGTTTTCTGTCCAGCCTTTTAACCTATGTTTTTCTACAGTAAGATTATAAAATAAAGAACAATGATCTTATTTTGTTAATTCAACTTGTTTCATATGTAATCATTGAAAATTACATCATTTAAAATATGGTTTTCATTTAGTATTTTCCTTCCTTCCTTTCTTCCTCCCTTCTTTCCTCATTTCCTTCCTTCCTTCCTGATTTTTCTATTTTTCCCCTCATTTTAATTTTTTTTCTGTTAAAATAGTCTTATATAGGCCAAACTGGCATTCAGAATCACTATATAGGTAAGAATGACCTCGAACTCTTGTCCTCTTGCCTCTATCCCCAAATGCTGGGATTACAAATTTGAACTACCATGGCTGGTACATTAGTACATTGTCAATAAGCATTTATATATGAAATAATGGTGGAAGGAAATTGCCCCAGGAAAACAGAGCAGACAGTATCTAGTATTGCCTGATGGATAAAGATTTCCTTACATTTTTATTTGGATCAGTATGCCACTGGCAACTATAAACATTCTTATTGGAAAGAGGATGTATGAGAATTTTTGAGGGGCATTTCAGAAATGAACCAAATGACCAACGTGTTCTAAATGAAAAATATATTCTAAGGATGCCAAATAAGCTTACTGGGCCAGGGGTCAAGAGTATTGAAGCAAAAATATTTAATGATTAATTGAAGCTATTTCCCATAAGATTCTAGTTCTTCCGCAAGATGTATAGATGTAATTTTCTAGGCCTGAGAAAATTAACAGCTTTTTTAAATATAAGAATGACCTGATGTAGCTTTGGTTAATAACATAGTGTTGGGTCATGGAATTAAGATGCATAAGGGTTGATCATCATGGAGACTAAGCAAATGGCCTACGGTTGTTGAGGGCATAATCTAACACTCTCTAGTAAAAGTAATGAACAAATGTGAATGTACTGAACATCAAGACTGTATAGTGTGAGATGCTGCCATTGACTATCCTGTGGACTGGACATTTAGATGGGATGAAATTTATCTAATGACACCCCAGACTCATGAACCCCAAGCCTTAGGTTCTTGCAAAATTCGCTGAGCCATGTGAGGAGCATTTTAAGTCTACTTCAGTAATGGACACTTAGATGCATCTGGATCTCTGGTTTTGTAGGTGCTGAGTGTCCTCAGTGTCTGTCTCCTGCACCCTTGTGCTGATATCAGATTCATGGAGAAAGCAGCACTCTTGCTCATTTCCTCAATTCTTCTGTGGTTTCAGCTGGGGCCAGGGTGGAGTGCACTGGGTCATTTATCTCCTCAGGTCCAGCTCCTATCTGAAAAAGAGAAGCAGATTCTCCAACAGAGAGTAAAGCCAGCAGTGGTTAAATGGGATAACGATTATTAATTTAGACAGAATTAAAAGGGTTTAGACCCTCTTATAGCCCAAGACTAGTGAGAGCTTGACAATGGAAAGCAGAATCATTATCTGGATATGATTCTGAATTGTTTCTAAGTTCCAGATATGGTTTCCTTCCCACTGAGCAACTGAGCAGATCTGTTAGCCAATCCAAGAGCAGTTGGCTACCCACCATGGCTGTGTGCCACTATTGCACTTGTTTGAGCATCATGTTAGGTTGTTTGCTTTTGAGTCGCTTAGACATTTAGTTGCTTGAACAGATGTTGGCCACTTCCCCCGTAGCTCATGTAGCACCTTCCAGCAGTAGATGGGCAAATTGTCTGGGAACTGGCTCTCCTCCAGATTCCAACCAGCTTTTTCCATGGTCCATGCCAACAGGGTTTGGTGTCTTCAGCAGTAGGGCCTTAACATTTACCTCTGGTGGGTAATCAAGTGCTCTGACAGAAGTCTCTCTTGTTTGTTTTGGGAGATCTAGTAGGTCTCTCTGATCAACAGTTCATTTTGGATGTAGCCCACATCCTGGTACAGGGAATTATAGGGCAGCACCAAGAGAAAAGGAAAATGAAAAGCCAGGAAAGAAAGTAAGAGAAACAGGAGAAATTTGAGGTTACTTTTTGTCTCACTCTCTCCAGGGCCCTTCAATTAAGGTGCTCCCTCTAAGGTCTTTTTGAGGGTTCCACCTTTTAGTCCTACTTCCAGGAACTATGATTCTATGGTAGAGTTCAATTTGGGTTAAGTTTTGTGTCACCCCTACCTTTCCTTTCCCCCAAGCACTACAGTCTCTATTGCCCAAACTTCAAGATGCTATACAGTTATGTCAGCAACTTGGGCTGATCCACGGACTGCAGATCAGTGAGATCATGTGACGGTTGTCTTTCTGTGATTGTGTGAGTTCACTTAGAATGATCTGTTCCAAGTTCAACAGTTTTTCTACAAATGTCAATGTGTTGTTTTTTTCTTACTGCTGAGTAGAATTGCATCTTGTATATATATACCACATCTTGGTTATCCATTCATCCAATTATGGGCAACTGGGTTAACTCCAGTTTCTAGCTATTGTGAAGTGAGCAAACATGGTTGAGCAAATATTTCTGAACTGAGATGTGGAGCTTTTAGGGTAAATGCCCAGCAAGGGAATAACAGGGTCTGTTGGTAACTCTATATTTGTCCTTTTCAGGAGTTTCCAAATTGATTTCCACAGTGGTTGTACCAGCTTACATTCCTACCAACAGTGAATGAGTGTTCCTTTTTCTCCACAGTCTCACCAACATTTGCTTTCATTTGATTTTTTAATGTTTGTTATCCTTACTGGAGTAAGGTGGAATTTCATAGTTATTTTAATTTGCATTTACCTAATGTTTAAGGATGATGAACATTTTCTTAACTGTGTGTTAGCCATTTGTAATTCTTCCTCTGTGAACTCCCTATTTTGATTTTGTTATGTACTGTTTTGATCCATGTTTATTTTGTTATTGTGATCTTCTTGTTACCTCTTGAGATTGGTTGTTTGCTCTATTTGGCATATTCCCTCAAGGATTCTCTGTAGGTTTGGCTTTGTATTCATATAATCATAGAGCTTTTCATGGGAAGTTTTCCTTTTACCATCTACTATGAGGGATACTTTTGCTGGGTAAAGTAGCTAGTGTTGGAAGCCCTAGTTTTTTAGACTTTGAAGTGTTTCCTTCCAGGCCCTTCTAGCTTTCAGGGTTTACATGGAGAAATCTGATGTTATTCTAATGGGACTTCCTTTGTATGTTGTGAATTGCTTCTCTCTTGCTGCTTTTAACATCAAGGTTAAAAGGTTAAGCAAGGTTAAGTTGAGGTCTTCCATTTCGTTTTTTTTAATTTCTTTTTTTATTTTTATTTATTTATTTAAGAGTGATGGACAGAGGAAGAGGCATAGAGAGGGAGGGGGGAGGGAGGGAGGGAGGAAGGGAGAGAGAGAGAGAGAGAGAGGGAGAGAATGGGGAGCTCCAGGGCCTCTAGCCACTGCAAATTCGAACTCCAGACGTGTGTGCTCCCTTGTGCATATGGCTAATGTGGGTCCTGGGGAATCAAGCCTCAAACTGGGGTCCTTAGGCTTCACAGGCAAGCGCTTAACTGCTAAGCCATCTCTCCAGCCCTCTTCCATTTCTTGAGTTACCTACTGGTAAGAAAGAAAGAAGAAACCTTTTTTTTTTTTTTTTTTGGTTTTTCTAGGTAGGGTCTCACTCTAGCCCAGGCTGACCTGGAATTCACTATGGAGTCTCAGGGTGGCCTTGAGCTCATGGCAATTCTCCTACCTCTGCCTCCCAAGTGCTGGGATTAAAGGCGAGTGCCACCACGCCCACGCCTGGCTCTGAGATTCTTTTTTAAGGAGACAGAATAAAGCAGAGAGTGAGAGAGAGAGAGAGAGAGAGAGAGAGAGAGAGAGTGAGTGTGGACAGGCCAAGGCCTCCTACCATTGCGAATGAACTCCAGACAATCTGCCACTCTGTGCATCTGGCTTTTGGTGGGTACTGGAGAATCAAACACATGTAGTTAGGCTTTGCAAGCAAACACCTTTAACCACTGAGCCATATCTCCATCCTGATTTTCTTAGTAATGTGATGCAATACCATTCTTTCCATTATTTTAAATTCCAAAAAAACCCACTTCTATCATAAAAGCACATATTTACTTTATAATTGCTAATTTTTTGTTTATTTATAATTACTATGTAATTTTTTTGTTTCAACATTCAGAAAAAAATTCTGGCTTATTTTTGGACATTTCCATACATACATCAAAGAAGCCAAAATAAATAAATAAACAGCAATCACATAGACAATAAAATAAAATTTACTTTATACTGTTTGCCATTTTAACCATCTCATACAAACCAACTGGCATAGGAGTTGGCAGCCATGGGCTGCCAAATGGGCTGGACTAGAGTGGCTAAAGCTCCTAGAAGAATTAAGGAATGCAAACTAGCTGGAGAAAAGGGCAAAAGTAGATTTTATTAAGGAAAACAAGGAAAAAATTCTCCCAGAGTGGGAGGATTCTAGAAAGGAGGAAGACTTGTTTCTGTTGCTGCTCTCGATTTTCTTTCCAGGAGTTTTTTTCTTTTTTTCTTTTTTGAGGATATAATGAACACGACAACCTCAAAAATGAATCCTGAAGCAGGACAGAATACACTTTGGTCACCTCCAATAATTAAATATAGCTGACCCCTAACGATATGAACAAAAACATAGAGTGAAACTAGAAACAGAAATTGTCCTTTTAAATTGTGTTTAAGAAAAAAACAAACAAACCAACAGCAGGGTCTTGAGATCTCTTTTCTTCCTTCCCTGTTGTCAGTGCATCCTGTGGTTTTTGGGTGGGTGGCAAGTGGTGTCATTTGGACTTCGAGGTCTGCCTCTCTGCTTCCTGCTGACCATGCGCAGATTGTGAGGTGTGAAGTGGTGTCATTTGGACTTCGAGGTCTGCCTCTCTGCTTCCTGCTGACCATGCGCAGATTGTGAGGTGTGAAGTGGTGACATTTGGACTTGGAGGTCTGCCTCTCTGCTTCCTGCTGACCATGCGCAGATTGTGAGGTGTGAAGTGGTGACATTTGGACTTGGAGGTCTGCCTCTCTGCTTCCTGCTGACCATGCGCAGATTGTGAGGTGTGAAGTGGTGACATTTGGACTTGGAGGTCTGCCTCTCTGCTCCCTGCTGACCATGCGCAGATTGTGAGGTGTGAAGAGGGCACGGTGGCCTTTTGTTGTTAAACTTTTCCTTTCTTGCCCTGGAGTCATCCTCATCAGTCTTCTTGGAATCAGCAGCAGCATCCTGGTCTTCTTCAGCTGCTTGCATATCAGTAGCTGTCTCAGCCTCTCACCTCTGTCTCCAGCCTCTTTATCATCCTCTTCCTCCTTCCTCACCCTCCCTTCTTTTCAACTAAGCCAACCTCCGGCTCCCATTCTCCTTGCCAGCATTCCCCATGGCAGGGTCACCTCTTCCATTCTCTACCTTCTCCACAACTTCCTTCTTTTCTGTCAAGTCCTGGGTGGACATCTCAGAACTGGCTCCCATGGCCACAGGGTATGTGCTGAGGCATGTGGGGCGGATTGACCGAGAGGGCAGTGAAAAGGAAAGTGAGAGCTCAGGACCCTGGTGAGCAAGCTTACTGGAATCTTCAAAGATGATGCAGATCTGTGAGAGCGTGGCTTTTCTGAGCACGCAGTCTTGATAGATACTATATTTTGGATTTCAAATAGGGCAAGTGTTGAAAGCAAAAGTTCAATCACAGTTTCAAATTTTAAGCAGCGTAAGATTCTTGATACCGGCTGGGCGTGGTGGCGCAAGCCTTTAATCCCAGCACTCAGGAGGCAGAGGTAGGAGGATCGCCATGAGTTTGAGGTCACCCTGAGACTCCATAGTGAATTCCAGGTCAGCCTGAGCTCGAGTAAGACCCTACCTTGGAAAACAAACAAACAAACAAACAAAAAATTCTTGATACCCAAATGTGTAAGAACTGTTATTTCTAGCTATCTATCAATTACTGTCAAGCCTAGTGACACTCCTGAAGGGACTGACCTGAAGGCATGAATCACACATCTTCCAGTTGCCAATGTTCAAATCCCACTACCACTTACTACCTGTGGAATTCTAGCAACATACGTAGCTCTATGCCTGTTTTATCAAGATGGCAATGGTGATAAGCTACCTCCAATGTATCTGAGAGCTATAAGGTATGTCAGCAGGAGGGTGGTGGAAGCCATCCACCTCCGATGCAGGCACAGTCTTTGGAGAAAGTCAAGAAAGTTTACTAAATGTCCTATCACTATGTGTGATCATTACACACTAGGCAGTATAAATGATATTGCATTCACTCCCCAAATATCTTTTGTTGGATTAAGTTCTAAATAGTTGCCCATACCCAGGAAACAGAACTTAGGCTATGTCATTCATGCACATAATTTTGTAACTCTTTCCAGCCCAGAGATCCCCATGGCTTGGGCCTCAGTTCAACTGCATCATTGGTTAAACCCTCCCACTGTTCTGGTGCAACTCATTTCTGCCACTGACTTAAAGACGTTGTCCCTGACAGTCTTTGCAAATCAGCCCCTTACGTGCAAAACTCCAATATTCTGCTTCCCGTGAAACTTAGTGACACTGAGTTTTCACATGAGGACCCGAGTTCTGGCACCTCTGTTTGTTACACATACTTAGATTTTTGGAGCTCGTTAGCTAGTTCCCTATGTCTATTCCCAAGTCTCCAATTTCTGAAAAAAAATTAAGAAAATACAAAGAAGGAAAAGAGAAAAATGATGACCCATCATTACTGTATTAGATCATCTGTATTTTCCCTGTGGCCCTAGGTTCAGCTGAGAACAATTATTACTGATGATTAAAAAGACAATTGCAGGGCTGGAGAGATGGCTTAGTGGTTAAGCACTTGCCTGTGAAGCCTAAGGACCCCGGTTCGAGGCTCGATTCCCCAGGACCCATGTAAGCCAGATGCACAAGGGGGCGCACACATCTGGAGTTCGTTTGCACTGGCTGGAGGCCCTGGCACGCCTATTCTCTGTCTCTGTCTCTTTCTCTCTCACTCACTCTCTGCCTCTTTCTCTCTCTACCTGTAGCTCTCAAATAAATAAATAAAAATAGACCAAAAAAAAAAAAAAAAAAGAGACAATTGCAACCTACTTGAAGAATGTGAAGGCATCTTGAATGAATATACCTTCTCTCTACAAAAACTCTGACATAATGACAAGGGAAGAGATTGGCATCTCATTCAGGGAGTCAACATCTGCATTTTACCTCATCAGCAAAGCACCTTCCTCGATTTTCCTGCTCACCTGTCTTCTGAGTGACAGCTGCCAAACCCACACTTATTTCCCAGAAAGATAACAGAGGCTGAGCACTTGTTGACCCTGACAAGAGTATCAGACGTACAGCCAGGCCTTTGTGTGACTTCAGGCAGAATACCTGCTTCCCATCTCCATGCATTTAAAGTAACATACATTTCCTAATACTTAGTGGCAAGAGGTTAGAACTTTTTTCTTTTACGTTTCATAAAACTACTTACAGTAAAAATGCCAATGTGCCTATTTACTCCCTAACTGAACTTTCTTATTTTCTTTTCAGCACTTGTCATTATCTACTTTTCAAATTTATTTGTTGATGCCTTTATAGCTTTTCTCGTTCCACGAATGTAAACTTTAGCATATAAGTACAGGGTATAATAAAGTTTCTAGAATGGTGTACACCACATAGATGTGAGGCTGTTTAGGGTAAATAAGCTCGCAAAATAAAGCAAATAATGGCCTCGAGCTTACACTTTCAGTGTCTTCCTTTTTAGAAGTCTGAGAAGAATATGGCTTCTCCTTGTCTTGCTGCCTAAGGAGTTCCCTAGATCTGTTTTTCCTTAAATTCAACCGGAGTCCTCATAAGAAAAGAGTTTTCTTTTCCTGGAATTAACATTCCTGCAAGGATTAAATCTGAGCCTGGCACCCTGGCTAGTTAGCTCTTCTCCCATTTAAATGAAGAAACTTGCTGTGAGGCTGGTCAACTCAACCTCTTCTGGAACCTTTTGAGCACAGTCTTTCTTTTCTTAAGTTCTATCTACAGTAAAATTTGTAAACTTTGCCATCTGGTCTGCAGATGTCAATTCTTTGGAATTTATAAGACAAGAATTTGGGACAACCCAAAATTCTCATGTCATATGGGTGCAATGATATTAGTACTTGGCAGAGGGACCCAAATTCCTGTATCACATGGTTCTCAATAACTGGTTTTGTTGCATGGGTATGTGTGTGTGTGTGTGTGTGTGATTATGAGCACATGTGTATTGTGTCTGTATGTGTGTGAGTACACAGGTGTGTGGACGCATGTGTACATGGGTGTGTCAGCATATAGAGGGCCAAAATCAGTGTTGAGTTTCTCCCTGTACTGTCTTCCACCTTATTTATTGAGACCGGGCCTCTCACTGAGCACAGCAATTACTTCAGGAATAATCCCCTCGGCACTGCGTTACAAGCCCATGCCACCATGCCCACTGCTTACATGGATGCTGGGGATCCAAATAAAGGTCTTCACACTTGCATGGCAAGTACCTCACCAATTGCCTACAACCTCAGACCCTCAATACATGAGTTTAGAGATTGTATATCCTCAAAAGAAGCAGGAAGTCATCCATTACCGATGGCATTTATTCAGAGAACCTTCTTAAGGGTTTGGAATAAAATGATGTGCTTCCTTATTCATTTTTAATCTTCAATTTATTGAATTACATATCTGTGTCTCAGGTGCAGTATTTTGGGTTTCCCAGAATTTATGAACCCCAAGTTTTGGGTTCTCTCCTACCGTTAATAAAGAATTAATAAAGATGGACTGGAGAAGGATAAATTATGAACCATGAAGTTTATTTAGGGAAAATCACAGATTGTGGGGTTTATTTAAAGGAGATTGGGGGTCTAGAAAGAGAGGCTAAACACATGAGAAGAAACATGCTGTCATGTGGAAAACACTGCATACTTGATATGATTCCTTTTAAGAAAAATTGAGCTTTTTTTCAGAGAAAGACTGGAGAAGAGCTGCAAACACATGGGAAGTAGATTCTAGGAGCTTGTGTAGGGAGATTTAGAAGGGGCATCCATAGTATCTACGCTGAGTTTCTCCATGGAAGAAGGTTAAAATGGCAGATGGTGGTGACTTAAGGAGGGCTAGCAGAGACAAAATATTAAAGCAGAAGCCAGGGATTCAGAGGAAAAGAGGGTTACACTCACGGTTACCCTAGGTTTAAAGAAATCACATGGGTAGCAAACCTACAGTTGGTGAGAGCATCCATGTGATCGGACTGGAGTATAAGGGAAGTACACACGCGGCACATCTGGAGACCATAGAGAAATCATACAAGTAACCAAAGTGGGGAATTATTCCAAACTATACAACGGAGGCCAGCAGAGTTCAGATCAGGAAACACTGCTGCGCTCTCCACCCCCACCCAGCTCGGCCAAACAAGGTGGGAGTAGAGGCCAGATTCACATGTATCAGAGCAGAGATGAAAGAGAATCCAGGAAGACCCTCCCCCTCACTCACTGAGGGTGCACACTAAGAGAGAGGAAGTGGCCTGAAGGCTGCAGCGTTTGTAGAGTCAGATTCAGGTATGCAAGGTTCATAGATTTGGAGGGCAGATTCCAGGGCCAGCCCACCTGAGCCAGCCCATCCAAGCAGTAAAAGGGTGTGGGCAGCGAGAAGCACTGTAGATCAGTCTTGATCAGATGCAAGTTCCATTCCTGCCAAGAGTTCCATTCTTGTGTCAGGGCAAGGTGGCATGTGGGCGGCATCTCCTGGTTCTCTTTCGGCCCCAATCTCTAACTGAAAATGCCTAAAAATGCTAGCTTTCTCCTATCCTCCGTCACTATGATATGCAGCAAATTTGAGGTGACAGATGACATAGACATACACCCTGTCCTAAGAACCTCAATAGAGTACAGAGTGGCATTGTTGTGTTTGTGTTAAACTGATAGGATTTTGGCAAATAAATAAATAAATAAATAAATAAATAAAAAATCAAAGGCTAACATATCAGGACTTTTTGTGACAAATAAAAAAATTCATATGTATTAGATTGATGCAATGTGAAAGACATTGTACCAAATTTCAAAAAAGTGTTGAATATCAGTCCTGAAATAACACATACATATTATCACTATTTTTCCAAAGGAAAACAGTCATTTATCTAATCTATGTGTGATCAATCATAGATCCACTGGAAGATATATTGAACAATGTTTAGAAAAGCTTATTTGTAAGAATTGTATGTTAGACTTTCCATCACTATGACCAAATCTAACCACTTAAGGAGGACAGATTTATTTTGACTCACAGTTTCAGAGGTTTTAGCCCAGTGCCCTTCCTGATGCACAGCACTGTGGCGGCAGAGCATGTGGAAAAACCTACTGGTCTCATGGCAGACAGGAAACAGAAAGAGAAGAAGGAACTAGGAATAAAATACATCCTTCCAAAACATACCTCTAGTGACTTACTTCTTCCAGCTAGGCTTAAAGTTTCCAGAATATTCCCAAGTATGAGCTAAGACTGAACTTTAAACACTAGAGGCAAGGGGGGTTTCATATTCAAATCAAAACAGGTGAAAAAAAATACAGTGAAGAATGGAAAGCAGACTAGACTGTTTGATGCCCTAAATCCTAACCATCAAATAAAGGAGCCATGAAACATAGTTGAATCTCCAGTGGCCAGTGTTTGGAGTAAAAAAAAAAAAAACAAAACAAACATATAAAATATGATATGCAGCATAATTCCACTTTCATCTTTCATAAAGACAGTCAGCATGATGGTCTCGATGCTTCCATGGGAAGCAGAGAGAGAGAGAGAGAGAGAGAGAGAGAGAGAGAATGGGTGGGCCAGGGCCTTTAGTCACTGCAAACGAACTCCAGATGTGTGCGCCCCCTTGTGCCCATGTGCAGCATTGTGTGCTTGCGTCACTGTGCATCTGGCTTACATGGGACCTGGAGATTAGAACATGAGTTCTTAGGCTTCACATGCAATTATTTAAACTCTTAAAGTAATATCTTTAAAATCTGCACATGTTAGTGCAGGTTCATGTCACCTAAAAAGTAGAAAATTTGAGCTTCAGTTACTGATGTACATACTAAGTACCTAGAAGCAAAGTGAGCATGTGTTTCCAACCTCTTTTGCACTGCACTGAGGAATAAGGATTGATGAATCATAGAGGGATGCATGGGTAGGTGTAATTTCTTATTTAATTGTTTCAACATTTTTATGCATTTGAGAATCCTCATATAATAAAATGGTAGAGTAGCTAATATAGGATTTACCTTGTTCTACAATATTAGAATTCTTGAATAAATCCTTCATGGTGAATTCCTCCTAACTCTTGCAGGCAGAAATAATCACATGCTCTTTTCTATGTTTAGGAGATATATTTTGAAACATCAGGAATTAGTGTACTAGAATTACTTGGACCATTTTTATTCCAATATACATTTACTACTTAACTATGTTACCTAAATGATGAATCAGTATTGTTTTATGAATTATTTATAAGTCTATCCATACTGTGGCTATTTAGTGCTCTGCCATGCAACTACAGTAAGTTAGATTGTTATATTAATGTCTATGATGTTTCTTGGCTCTTTATTTTTTGAAGCCATATATTATTTACATTAATTGTATTATCTGTGTCCAATATATTGCACACTGTTTTGTACACAATTGATGTGTCTAAAATATATTTTTAGATTTTTTTTTTTGATGCTTATGTAGGGTCTCACTCATTGTGTCACTCCAGACTGCCTGAAATTCACAGCAGTTCTCCTGCCTCTGTCTCCCAAGTGCTGGGATTAAAGGTGTGTCCCACCATACCTCAAAAAGTATGTTTAGCAGAATTTAGCTCTGGTCATTCCTATTTACTTTTATTTATTTATTTATTTTTTATTTTTTTGGTTTTTCAAGGTAGAGTCTCACTCTAGCCCAGGCTGACCTGGAATTCACTATTGAGTCTCAGGGTGGCCTCGAACTCATGGTGATCCTCCTACCTCTGCCTCCCAAGTGCTGGGATTAAAAGGGTGCGCCACCACGCCCGGCTACTTCTATATTTTTATATGTCATCTTTTTTTTTCTTCTTTTCACAATTATGTTCTTCCATTCAGCCTTTTTAACCATGTATGATCTTCCTTTATCAGTATTTGGTAAAAATAGAACTGGGTTTCTGATTAAAATGACAATTTGGATTTTATGCCTATGTAGTCTTGATCACAGATTGTCCCCTGTGAGAAATAACGAATGCATGTATTTGCTCAGGTGATATATTATCATAAAATATCATCTGTAGGTACCCCACCAGTTCTTTCCTAAATACTTTCCTTGTTTTAGTTTAGAATTCTTGTCACAATATTGATTAAACTCTAGTTTTGATAAAGACCCTGAGGATGTCATTGCAGAGCCAGCCACTGGTGCATCTCCTGTATTGTCCTTGAGGACACTTAAAGTCATCACTGAGAGATTAAACTTTAACACTGATGGCAGCATGAGAACTGTGTGAATGGCTAAAATACTCAAGTAGAGAAGAAACCATGATCATCGTAATTACAATACAAAGGAAGTTCTTATAATAACCTGTGCTCACACATTTAAGTAAGAAAGTAAATGAGTAAACACATAGGGATATGCTCAATATCTGTACATTCCTTTCATTGAGGATAATGCGTATAATATTAAAAAAATCATGAAACATGAACTTTTCCCTTGAGGATAATATTACAGTGGCTGGGGAGAAAACCTTCATTTGAATGGATGATGAAGCTGCTTGCTGCCAAGGACTTTCTCCTGGACCCACTGACAACTTTCATAGAACATATTGTCTTTTGATTAGATGAAGATGTAAGAGTATATTCAGATGTTACTATGTAGATGAAAAGATTACACACCCTCACAATACTGCCTCTGAGCAGTACTCCTAGGAACAGCATATCCACCCTAGAAAGTAGCCCAGAAACTAACTAGAGGGTGTACCCATAACCTCTAAGAGGTGGCGCTGTGAGCCCAGAAGAATTTTTAATAAGAGGAAATCAAAAAAGGAGAGAAGGAACGGTGGGACCAACTTGGAAAAATACTAGCAAAATAGCTCTAATTTCTTAAATACTATCACTCCTTAGTAATGATTCCAATTGACAGCTCATCACATAAATATATTATTTCAGTGAGGCTAAAAGAAAATTATACTTCTATAAACCTATAGGGCTATGTTCATGAAAGTTTTATTAATAGTCATTAACATCTATCTATCTATCTATCTGTCTATCTGTCTATCTATCTATCTAGTTTTTCAAGGTAGAAGGCTGACCTTGTAAGTAGCCTCAGGGTGGCCTTGTACTCATGGTGATCCTCCTACCTCTGCCTCCTGAGTGCTGGGATTAAAGGCATGCTCCACCACACTTGCTCACATCTATATTTTTTGTAGATCAAAATAAGTGTATATTACTACTTTAAGTATTTTAAGTGGTGTACCTGTTGAGTTTGTGTAAGGCCCTTAGACTGATCCCTTCTACTTCTGAAAAAAGTATTTTAAATAATACAAATAAACACATAAATAGAACCTGATACATTGGCATCTTATTTAAAGTTAGTCCATGCATCATAGTGAATAATAATGTAATCTATAAAGCCAAAATTCATTATTATTACTTTTATTTATTTATTAGAGATAAAGAGAGAATGAGAGAGAGAGAGAAGAGGAGGAGGGAGAGAATGAGCGCACCAGAGCCTTCAGCCACTGCAAATGAACTCCAGATGCATGTGCCACCCTGAAGCCAAAATCTTCAAGTTTTAATTCCATTTAGTCCCTTTAAAGATTTGCTGATTAAAAAAAAAATTGCTAGTTTGACTTAATTTATTTTCCTATGGTGAAATATTTTCAAGCAAATTCCTTTAGCCATTAAGCCATCTTTCATGTCCAAAGCAGAATATTTTCATACATAATAGAATGGGCAATAATGATAATTATTGGATAGCTATATATGATTATATAAGTAAATATATGTGGGTGCACATAATATTTACCATTGTATTTCATATATATATATATATATATATATATATATATATATATATATATATACACATACATATATATCATCAGAATATTTGTTACAGTTACATTGATACAAAAATATTATGTGTACATATGTATGTGTGTGTGTGTAGGAAAATATAAATACATTAAAACATTGCTTAGCTCATTGATAAAGCCTTTTTTGTTGTTTTTTTTTTTTCAAGGAATAGTCTTGCTACAGTCCAGGCTGACCTGGAATTCACTATATAGTATCAGGGTGGCCTGGAACTCATGGAAATCCTCCCACCTCTGCCTCCCAAATGCTGATATAAAGGCATGCACCACCACACCTGGGTTGTTATTTTTTGTTTGTTTGTTTGAGGTAGGGTCTCATTCTAGACCAGGCTGACTTGGAATGTATTCTGTAGTCCCAGACTTGCCTCAAACTCACAGTGATCTTCTTACTTCTGTCTCCTGAGGGCCGGAATTAAAGCTTTGTGCCACCATGGCTAATCAATAAAAACATTTTCCAGCTATTGAATGTTAGTAGGATAATGAGAAGAACACATATTTAAAAATGTTAGTTGCTTTAAACATTTTATGCAAGCATAATGATGCAATTTTGGTCAACACAATAAGGATTATTCCCATTTCTCCTTTTTGTAGGTTTTAGCAATTTGAAATATACACTTCTTTATAGGGTAATGATATTAAATATCAGCTATAAACCAGGCAAGATGAGGCAAGCCTTTAATTGCAGCACTGGGGAGGCAGAGGTAGGAGGTTCCATGAGTTTCAGGCCATCCTGAGACTGAATTTCAGATCAGCCTGGGCTAGAGTAAGACTGTACCTTGCAAAACAGATCATATATATATGTATGTATAATGTGATAATGTTGGCAAAATTTAAACTACCAGGTACACTGTTGGTTTGCATCAGATGTCTCCCATAAACTCTTGTGTTCTGAATGCTTGGTCCTCAGCTGGTGGCAATTTGGGAGGTGCAGCCTTGATGGAGGAGGTGTGTTGCTGGAGGCAGGTTTATGGGTGTTCTAGCCAGCTCCCTTTTGCTAGAGTGGGGTTCACTCTCCAGTTGCAGTTTTCCACCTGCTGTGCCAGAGGTGATGTCAGCCTCTCTTCATAGCAGGATTTCCCCTGCCACCACCGAGGGTCCCCAGGAAAGAGAAGGAAGCTGCAATAACACTTTCCCTGCAAGTGTATATATAAATATCTGCTTGCTGACTTGACATCTACTCTTCATGTATGAGAAGTGCTGCCAAATTAGTCTGTCTGAAGCTTGAGGACTCCTGGTTCTTGGGACCTGTGGCCTCCTTTTCTTTAACTCCCTTTTCTTTTGATTGGCACCACCATCTGTTCAGTCTGTTGGGTACAAGCTACTGACTCTTCATTCCTTTGATGAGCAAGAAGTAGCTTTCTTTGTCCTTTTTGATTAATTTTGGCTTGAAGTCTATTTCATCAGATATTAATATAGCAACACCTGCTTGTTGCTTAGTTCCATTTACTTGGAATATCATTTTCCATCCTTTTACCCTGAGGAAGTGTCTGTCTTTAGTGATGAGGTGGGTTTCTTGAAGGCATCAAATTGAAGGGTCCATTTTTCCGATCCACCCGGTTAACTGGTGTCTTTTGGTGGGTGAATTAAGACCATTAATATTTAAGGTTGTAACTGTGAGGTTTGAGTTAATCCCTTCCATGTTGTGTGCTTTATGGGTTTTCATGATTTTTTTTTTGTTTGTTTTTGCACATTGCACTGTTTTAAGCCTGGTCTAGTTTTGGTTATTGTGATCTTCTTCTTGGAGGCTCTTGAAATTGGTTGTTTGACTGTTCTGTGTGAAGAATTCCCTTGAAGTATTCTCTGTAAGTTTGGCTCTGTATTCATATAATCATAAAGCTGGCTTTTATCATGGAAAGTTTTTTCTCATTACCTATTATGAGGGATACTTTCACAGTGTACAGTAGCTTGGATTGGAATTCATAGTATTTTAGACTTTGAAGTGTTCCATTTCAGGTCCTTCTGGCATTCAGGATTTTCACTGAGAAATTTAAGGTAATTCTGATGGGGCTGACTTCTTATGTAAGCTGTTTCACTCTTGCTGCTTTTAGCACTCTCTTTTTTTTTTTCCATTGTTTAGAGTTTTGACAGTGATGTGCCTTGGAGAATTGCTTCTTAGGTTCAGTCTGTTTTGAGTTCTGTTAGCTTCTTGTCTCTTGATGGGACTCTCTTTTGAGAGGTTAGGTACATTTTCTTGGATAGTTTCCTTGAATATGTTCTCCATGTCTTTGGTCTGAATTTCTTCCCATTATGGTATACCCATGATCAAAATGTTAGGTTATTTGAAAGAGGGAAAGAGGGAGAGGGGGAGAGAGAGAGAAAGAGAGATAGAGAGAGAGAGAGAGGGAGAGAGAGAGAGAGAGAGAGAAAGAGAATGGGCATGCTAGGTCCTCCAGCCACGACAAACGAACTCCAGATGCATGTGCCACTTGTGCATCTAGTTTACCTGGGTACTGGGGAATTGAACTAAGGTCCTTTGGCTTTGCAGGCAAGCTCAACTGCTAAGCCATCTCTCCAGCCCTAGAATTGTATTTGAAAATATTTTCTATAGATATTTCCCCTGATTGTCTCAATACCTCACTCCCTTCTCTGCTCAATCAGCACTCAAATCTTCTCTATAATATTGTCATTTTCAAGCTCATGCCTTAAGTTCATATCTTATTGTTATTCTTATTAATGGAATATTAGTATTTATTTGTTTAATATCTAGGTCCCTTCTTGAATATAAATTGACCTGTAGGTAGCCATAGCTTAATTTTACTTATTGCATTGATTCCATGCTTAGTGAACTCTCTAGCCCATGGTATATGGGAAACAAATATTTCTTCACTGAATAGATGATTAGTCCATTCTTGAGCTAGTAAGACCATTACAACATTGATAGATTGTTCATTGAGTTAGTGGTGTGATTGGGATTAGCAAAACTGAGGAAGTCCTGTGAATTGTAATTTCTACTAGTTGGGGTTGTTTTTCTATACTTTTAAAGTTATCTAACCAAGAAGAATTAACTGACTTTTGAAAACAAATCTGTCAGATGGTTTATTCCCTATATTTGTACATTTTCCCTTGAGAGTAAGTGAACAGTCACTAGTGAGAGTAATTTCAACACAGGAAAGCAGGAGTTGTTAAAAGGTTGCCTGTTTCTTTTTTAGTCTATTACATTTCAATATTATTTCCTCGTGATAATTAATAAACTTTAAAATTTATTATATCTGTAAATCATTTTTTGCATTGTGTTTAGTTGTTAGTAATATTTTAGTGGAGCCAATAGCTGTTACTGTAAATATTTTCAGTTTGATCGAAATGATCGAAAATGATTTTACCCTGTTTCTGTATAGGAAATGTAAACTCACAAGACATCCACCCAGGTTTTTAGATTTGATTTACATGCTTTGATGATCTATCCCCTGGAAAGCACCGCTGTGGAAGGGGTGAGGAGAATAAAAAATAATCAAACCACATATGCTTACACTTTGATTTCATGCACAATTGTCACAGTACATGAGAGCTGAGGGAGGAAGTGAGATAATGCAGTCAGATAGATGAGAGATTAGAAAAGTGTCTTCACTCACTTATCATCTTATTCTCTTTCTTCAGAAGGCAGAGAGAAAAATACCAGCTCTTTATCTTCAGCTCAATAAAGTAAGATCTGAATGATGTCACCCTGAATGACAATGATTTCATGGAAACCTTCACAAAATGTTCTGAAGAATAATCCAGGGAAAGGGAAAGATAGCCTGATTATTCACTGGATCAGGCAAAGGGTGGGTAACTATTTCCTTAAGCATATTCCCTTGGGAGAGACAGAGGCTAATTTGAGATTTATAAATCTTCTGAATTCATAGCAGCAATGTGATCTTGGGAAGTTATTTTCCTCAGTGTGGTAAAGGATAATGGCTTCAGGGTGTGCACATTGTATATCTCTCTCTCTCTCCTTCTACATTTTAACTATTAAATAGATACCCAAGAAGATCAAAACACTACTATCTTTCCTTACCCAACTGATCTATCAAGAGACTAACAAAATAATTTTTAATAGAGTTGTAATTTTGTGGCATTTCTTGGTGATTACTAGAATCTAATACATATTTTTCAGCTTAACCAATTATTTTATGAGATGTCTATAATCACATATGAGCAATATATGTATTTAGAAGTAAAGAAATAAGACAAATTAAGGTAAATATTACTCTAACTGGAATTTTTGTTTTAATTTTTATTTAACTAAAAGGTGTTACTTTTATCCACCTCAAATAAAAATTAAATTAATTTTTTTCAGAGGAAATATCTACAAGTAATTTTTTAAAAGGGGAAAGACAATAGTTTTCTTTCAAAGCAAGAAATGTTCTGAAGTGTCCTATCATTAATAATTAATTTAGAATTCTCTGTCAAAACGTTAGTCACATGTTTGCTATTAATGTCAGCTTAATTGGTGCTTTCATGTGGAAATCTCCAATTTCTGCCTGATGCTGTCTTTCTAAGACAGTGCTGGAAGAAAGAGGAGAGCTGGGGGTGGGGGTAGTTATTAAGAAAGGACTAATCTTTCTTTAATTACCATTTAAAATAAATGACACTCAAACAGAAACTGTGATGAAAAGTAGATTAAAATAGATATGTTACTCATAAAAGATGACAGCTTTTTTTCTCTTTCCATTTCATAAGACAGCCCCTCACAGATGGGCAAGAACTCAATCAAATCAATGAAATATTTACTCATGTTCTTAGAAAACTCTTGTAAATATGGTGAGTGAATGATTAACTTGTATGTGTCATTTGTATAATGGGTATAAGAGTGAAAAATCTTTAAAAAACAATAGCAAACCTCTTCATTTCATCATTCAGGTGTTTTTTTTTTTCATGGATTCTTGTTCATTCCTTTGTACTTTTCATATCTCATTAGCAGTATGCTTAAAGAAAGTAGATTGATGTTAAGTATTTCAAGGCTGTCCCCTTTGGTACATACATGTTGGCTAAAAGAAAAGCATCATACCTGAAATTATGATGTTGTGATCCAAACTGTGACTGTATGATGTAAATAAAGTTAGATTATAATGTGAAAAGCAAATTTTCTATCCAAATGTCAATTTAAATTTTGATTGCAGCATTTACTAGGTATGTACCTTTGGATATATATTTAAAAAAATTAATCACAGAATCCTCATAGGTAAACTAGGCAAAATAACACATATCTCTTATGATTGTTTGAAATGAAAACAGATATATCTAGTATGTTGCCAGGGGTGTGTGGAAATATAGAAAAGGTTAATTGAGTCAGAAAAGGAAAGGAATTCAAGTCACTGGGCTAGGACCAATAATTTTCTAAGCTGCTAGAACAATTTGCAGTCATGAACAGGGAACCCCTGCCAGTAAACCAGACACACTTCAAAATAAGAAAGGATTTAGGGGCTGGATTATAGGTAATAAATCTACCATCCATTTCTTTTTCAAAGGGAAGACAATGGGATTCATTTCCTATAAATTCATGAGCTTGATACCTCTGAGCAGCCACAGCCTATGAAGGATGAAATGCATTGTCTGAGCATATATGGGAGGAAAGGTGATGATCAAGGACCACTGAATATTCATTAAGCATATTATTATCAGGTTGATAGGCCCCCTTTACATATTTTATAAGTTTTCAGACAAATATATTATAGAAATGTGAGTGTTGGCCAAGCATTTACAAGACATTTACCAATATTCCTATGATCTATCAGATCTGATTAATGGATGGCATAATGAGTTGGATTTCTGGTTCCTTTCGGAATCATCACAGAGCAGGATTACACAATGCATCTATAGGGATGGTGAACAGTGTATAAAAAAATCTTTATTGTCCATCTTAATTGTATTTGATATTTTTAAATGAATGATTCAAGAAAGAAATGGGAATACTACCTAAAAGTTCTATTTTATTCAAATACTTTTATGGTTTAAGATAACAAATGGGGGCTGGAGAGATGGCTTAGTGGTTAAGATACTTGTCTGCAAAGCCAATGGACTCATGTTTGATTCCCCAGGACCCGCATAAGCCAGATGTTCCAGGTGGTGTATGTATCTGGAGTTTATAGCAACTGAAGGCCCTGGCATGCCCATTCTCTCTCTCTCTCTCTCCCAAATGAATAAATAAAAATAAAATATTTTAATAGAAACTATATCACAATATCAAATTCAGTAGAAGAATCTGGGAGAACATGATATCATAGAAGGAAGATTCTCAAAGTAGGGTATGTGTATGGCAGTAGTGTATTAGTGTGCTTGCACAAAGGCCTGTGTTCAATCATACCAACCAGAGTAGGTCATGAAGAAGATTCCAAATGAATACAGTGTAAGAAAAGGAAATGCAGAGGTAAACTCTATTGGGGTTTATATGTTCTTTATATACCCTTTGTGCATGCAAGAAAAAAAAAAACCTATGATATATTTTGTTATAACTAGAAGTCAGAAGGTGTAATTACATTTGTGTTGCTGGGACAAAAGTTCTGACCAAAATCCGCAGATGGTAGAAAATACTTGCTGTGGCCTGTAGTGTTGAGGGAAGCTTCATGTGGTAGAGGAGAGGCTAGACAACATTTCCTTGCCACCGCAGTTAAAAACACAACAAGAAGAGTGAGCGGAGCTCTGCCAACGGGGAGCTGGGCTATAATAGCTGGTCCACTTGAGGACAAAGCATTCAAAGCACGTGAGTCTATGATATACATCTGATTCAAACCACCATATTCTGCCCTTGGCCCTCACAGACTCAGGACCACCTCAAGATGTAAAGCTACATTCAGCCCAAAAGTCTCCCGTCATTTCCTTTTCAAACCAATCTCAACCTTATTCAAACATCCCCATAGTCTACTCTTAACTGTGACCTTATGAAACCAAAACACAAGTAATACCCACATAATGGCACAGAATAAATACCTACACAACAGAAGATGGCACTGGGTATTTCACGAAAAGACTGAACCCATGCAAAAACTTAAAACGAACAAGAAAAATATCAAATCCTGTAGCTACATCACCCAGGACCTGTAAGAAAGTCTCTGGGGATTCCAATTCCACACCTCCAGCTGGGTTGTTACAGTTTAGGAAAAATCCCATCTTAAGCCAGCAACTGTGCTTGGCAGACTTTTCACAGTCTCAGCATCTCCAAACTCCTGGGATCTCCACTGCACCCCACAATCCATCTTCAGGGCTCCACCAGGTCTCCATGCAGGGACTGCAACAACTCTGCCTCACATGCCCAAGGACCGTTTCCAAAGAGGGGGGCCCTTTCTTTTCAAATCCAGTGACACTTTACTACATTTGTTATGCTTCCATAGTCCCAGGTGGGATACAAATTTGTTAATCCAAGGGGGAATAAAGCTAACTTTGAAGAGCAGGAAAATTCCTTCAGCAGTCTTCCTACTATTTCAGTGCATAGTATCTGGACATGTGGTGGTAATTTCCCAAACAGTTGTTGCTGAAGCACGCTGTAGTCTCCATCCAAAACCATTATTTCTTTCTGTGCCACATCCTTATGCTCACACCAGTCCATATCTCCTAAACTCAGCCCTGCTTAAGTTCTCAGAACACAGGCAGAATGCTGTCAACCTTCTGTCTCAGCCAGTCGCATGCCTTAGTCTACTTTTAAATATTTATGTAATTTTTTTTCTGAATACGACTCATTTTTATTTATCTTTTAAAATTATTGATATAACATAAATTCTTAATCATTGTCATTATTTCTTTGCTTTTGGTGTTGAACTTAGATTTTTTATGACTTCACTGAAATTAACATGTTTTACCAAAAGTTTCTTTTTAATGTTCATAGTCTTGTTTATATGGATATACATATGTATTTGTATATATGTATGTGTGTATATATGAGCATTTTATAATTAGGCCTTTAATCCAAGTTTTACCTAATTTATTCTTTTTTTTTTGTTTATTTATTTGAGAGCAACAGAGAGAGAGAGAGAGAGTAAGAGGCAGAGAGAAACAGAGAGAGAATGGGCACGCCAGGGCTTCCAGCCACTGCAAATGAACTCCAGATGCATGCGCCCCCTTGTCATTCTAGTTAATGTGGGTCCTGGTGAATTGAGCCTTGAACCAAGATCGTTAGGCTTCACAGGCAAGCACTTAACTGCTAAGCCATCTCTCCAGCCCCTAATTTACTCTTATTATAGGATGAGTGCATCAAGAGCGGCAAACCTCATATGTATTCTCTTACTTATGAAAACTAGATTTTTCTTAAGGACATGCAAGTAGAAAGAGACTCGGAAGTGGAAGGTGATCAGAGCAAGGTAAGGGAGAAAGGAGACAATGTCATAATAATGCTCATCATTTTGTGAAATTAACATATACAAAAAAACTTAAAAAAGCTTTTGATTTGCTTAACAATCAGTTATACTGTGAATAATTAGACACATTTAAGGAGACACTAGGCAACTTGTGTATAAATAACTAAGAGTTTACAGAAAAGATTTTTGCCTTACATATATACATAGTAAGTTGGAGTTCTAACTTACAGAATCTATGATTCATCTGTTAAGAAATGCATAATATTTGGCTTAGCCTAGCCAGCTGTAAAAAGCTAGTTAGTTTTAATCTTATAATAATTATACATGGAACAGTCTATATAGGAAAGCTATAAAATCCTGAGAAATAAGAAGAGCAGAAGTACATCCGTGATATTACCAAATAATCAATAATCAATTCATTTAATATATATGTATATATATATATATATATAATTCATTTTATATATATATATGTATATATATATATAAAATGAATAGTCAAGTATAAAACGGTAGCACGGTATAATTACAAACATATAAAGATGCTTTATATATATATCTGTGAATATATTTATATACATAATGTTTATATTCTACTTTCTTGGTTATACCACTGAATATGTTTGTTTGCCAATTTAGTATATGCCCAGATCATTTTTAGTGATGTCATAATATCCACTACAACAATTGTATATGTTTTAATTTTGACATGAACAATATTAAGGTGCCTCCATTTTTCCTTTTGTGATCAACTAATGTAGTCATTCTTTTACCTTCAGGAATTTATGCTTGTTCTTCACAGTTTTTCTTTTTTCTTTTTTTTAACTTAGGAAAGGATTGATTTTGGCTCGTGGTTTGAGGGCAAAGAGTCTGCCATACCTGGGAAGACGTGGAGTCTAGAAACTCCATGGTGGCCGAGCATGCAGCTGTGACTCCTTGCATATGAACAAAACAGGAAGCAGAAGAAGCCTGGTGTTCCTGGTTTTCTATTACTCAAGAAATATTCTAGTTTTTTTTTTTTTTTTTTTTTGTTTTGTTTTCCTGGGTAAGGTGATGGACTAGAAGCCCTTTTATTATGAATCAGGGAAGGAGAAAAATCAAAACAAGTAAAAAAAAAAAAAATCCACGTAAGCCAGATGCACAAGGGGGTGCATGCATCTGGAGTTAATTTGCAGTGGCTGGAGGCCCTGGCATGCCCATTCTCTCTCTGTCAATTCCCCCCCCCCCCTTTGGCCTCTTTCTCTCTCTGTCTGTTGCTCTCAAATAAATAAATAAAAATAATAATTTTTAAAAAGCCACAAAAAAAGCAATACCAAAGAAAGAGAGAGAGATTTAAGGAATCATGGGAAAGTGGAGATTGCAGAATGAGATCCATTGCCCAGTAAAACCAAAGGTGTTGAGTGTCCTGAGTTCAGCTCCACGTCATCAGCCACTGAGTTAATGCCCAGAACTTGAAACAGAACTACAAACAGGAAGCTAAAGCTATAAGGTCCCTACATCACTCAGGCCAGCACCAGGTAAGAGGTGTGGAAATTAGAAATTAAAGAGATTTCTATTGCACACAATTCCCTTCTCATGTCCCACCACGGTCTAAAGAAGAAAACATCCAGTTGCAGGCATCACAGAAGAAGGAACTTATGCTGTGTCCAGATCAAGACAACTGACTGGAAGAGAGAAAGAATATGGTGTTAGCGGCAGCGTGGTAAGGACTTTTGCCCACTTCCTTACCTGTGCCAGGCAAAAAATTTGCCAAACAACTCACAGAAGAGTTCTGACTTCAGAACTGAAACCCACCAGGGCAAATGGAACTGTTCATCCCAGAGGAAGTCCCCAGAGGAGGAGACAGCATCCCAGGAGACGAGGAAGAAACTAGTGACAGCACAGGCGATTACCAACAATCAGGTAATATTATATCTTCTTTTGCCACCACACCTGTTCCTAATGCCACTTCAGGAGGCCAGCTCTGCACCGCTCTATTCTTGCCTTTAATTGTCCCTACATTGCTGGTGTATGTGTGTGTGTGTGTGTGTGTGTGTTTGGTTAGTGTTTGTTTCCTTTATCCTTTTTTTTTTCTTTATTCTCTTATTTTTTCCTTTATTCTTTCCCTTTCCATTTTCTTGTACCAAATAACATAGTCTATTCTGGTTAGCAAGGATTCTTAGTCTCAGCCTCCTCCATAGACTCAGGTGTTTTATGAGAACTTGTAACCTGGGCCTCTAGTAGCCTGGCTGGGATCCAGCCTGAAGATGTGCTTGGACTGAACCTGATTTCCACCCCAGAGCTATGGAGAGAAAGCTGACCTCTGGTGGGATCCCTGCTGTTCGCTACAGTCTTGTGCATGCTGCTTTTGGTGTTTGCTGCTGTCTGTTTGGTGGTTTCTCTTTGCTCAGATGTCTGGAAGCAGCTGATTCTGTCACTTGCTGGAACTTCCCCTGGACCTGTAAGCTTGAAACAGATCTCTTTCTACCCTAAACTGTGCCTGGTTTGAATGTTCATCCCACCATGTGAAGCTGTCTACTACAGCCTCTCCCTGAATTAAGTACATTTAACTAATGGTATAGAGAATGATGAAAAGCCTTGGTGAGGATTAGGAGGCAGAACACATAATATGAAAAAAAAAAAAAAAAAAAGTCCAGGGCTGGAGAGATGGCTTAGTGGTTAAGTACTTGCCTGTGAAGCCTAAGGACCCCAGTTCAAGTCTCAATTCCCCAGAACCCACGTTAGCCAGATGCACACGGGGGTGCATGCATCTGGAGTTCGTTTGCAGTGGCTGGAAGCCCTGGGGTGCCCATTCTTTCTCACTATATATGCCTTTTTCTCTCTCTCTGTCTGTTGCTCTCAAATAAATATGTAAAAACAATTAAAAAAAAAAAGTCTAGAGAGCGTCTACCAATGCCAGATTAATAGCTATTAGTGATAGGATTTAGCTGACGTTCCAGACATGGAACTCAAAAAAAATGATGATTAATATATTCAAAGATATAAAATAGTCCATAGTGGACACACAGAACCACCTGAATGAAATATGGAAGTAAATGAAAATTATAAGAATGAAGTTCAATCAAGAGTTAGAAATGATGAAGAAAACATGAACTGAAATGATGCTAAAAGTGAAAGCTACAATAAGTCAAATAAAATCTCGATGGAAAGCTTTGTGTATAGAACAGATCATGTGGAAGAGAGATTATCAAGGCTGAAGTACAAGGCAGATGAATTTTCACCTTCAATCAAGGTCAATGATGAATTTTAAACAATATAGTAGCAAAACATGAAAGATATTTGGGGAAAAGATAAAAATATCAAACCTATGAATTATGCTAATAGAAGAACTGTATGCCAATAGAATGGCACACAGCCATTGCAGAAAAGGTTTCCAAACCTAGAGAAATAGATGCCCATTCATGTATAAAAGGTGTTAGAATACAAACAAACTCAAATGCAAAACTAAAATATATATATATAAAATAGGAACAGAAAATAAACTCCCTATGTCATATTATTGTTAAGATACTAAATATACAAAACAAAGATAAAGTTGAGAACTATATGAGAGAAACATTAAGTTGCGTATAAAGATAAGCTTATCAGAATATTAACTGACTTGACAAGGAAATATGTATTTTTAGTTCTAGAAGATTACAGCTGCCAATCTAGACTATGGTGTCTGGAGAAACTATTGGTTATAATTATAGGTGAAAGAAAAACTTTCATTGGTAAATGGAGGCTGAAATATATTATGAGCACTGAGGCAGATCTATGGAGGATGCAGGAAGGAATACTCCAAGTCAAGAGAAGGATGCACACGGGCTGGAGAGATGGCTTAGCGGTTAAGCGCTTGCCTGTGAAGCCTAAGGACCCCGGTTTGAGGCTCGGTTCCCCAGGTCCCACATTAGCCATGCGTCTGGAGTTCATTTGCAGAGGCTGGAAGCCCTGGCGCGCCCATTCTCTCTCTCTTCCTCTACCTGTCTTTCTCTCTGTGTCTGTCACTCTCAGATAAATAAATAAAAAAATGAACAAAAAAAATTAAAAAAAAAAAAAGAGAAGGATGCACACATGTAAGAAGCTACATGGCAAATAAATGATGCCAAGGCATTTGTTAAGCAATTGAGGAACAAGAAAATTTGAAACACTTCAAAAATAATCAAAGTGTCAAGAATTAATACATATCTCTCAAAAACAGCCATCAATATTAATAATCTATATTAAAAAAAAAACCCACAGACTAGCAGGTTGGATTAGAAAACAGGATCCAGCATTTTGCTGTCTCCAAGAACTACAGCTCACAGTGAAAGGTATAAACTGTTTTAAGAGGGGAAGAATGAAAAAGATATTCCCAGCAGATGGAACCAGGAAACAAGCAGGTATCACTACAGTAATATCTGACAAAATTAATTTCATACAGAATTAGAAAATATTTTATTTGTAATGAGATACACACACACACACACACACACACATGCACACACACACAGAGAGAGAGAGAGAGAGACAGAGACAGACACAGACACAGAGAGAGAGAGAGAATGGGTGCTCCAGGGTCTCCACTGCCAATGACTTCCAGTTGCATGTGCTGATCTGTGTATCTCAATGATGTGGGTCCTGGGGAATTGAACTCATGTTGTTAGGCTTGGCAGGCAAGCACCATAACCACTGAGCCATTTCTCTAGCCCTTCATATAGAATTTAATCAGTACAGATAAGAAAGTCAGCTCATATTGACAGAAGGAAGTCACTATCAAGGCATCATTAAAATGCTAATCATATAATACACCAACACAGGTGCACCTACTTTCAATAAACAACTTCTACTAGCTATAAGGTCATAGACTAACCCCAACACAGTAGCCATGGGTGAGTTCAGTGCACAACTCTCAACAACGCATGAGTCGTGTGGACAAAAATTTAAGCAGGGATATACTGGGCTAAACAACATCATTAGATAAAATTACATTAATAGAATAGTCCAAACAAATATTACAAAATAAACATTTGTCTCAAGGGCCCATGGACATTTCTCTAAAATAGTTCACATGTTAGGACACATAGAAAATCTCAATAAGTATAAGAAAATTAAAATAACTCCTTGTATTCTATCTGACCACAATAAGATAAAGCTAAAAATCAATGGCAAGAAAAAACAGCAATTCATGGAGATTAAATGACAAATTTTTGAAATATGAATAAATCGTTGAAGAAATTGACAAGGATATAGAAAAGTTACTAGAACTGAATGAAAATGGAATAAATATCTCCAAATATATAGACTACAAAGACACAGTTATATTATGGAAGTTTATAATCCTAAGACACCTATAGGAAAACATAGATACCAATTAAATAATTTAACAACATATTTGAAGGCCTTACAAAAAACAAAAGTTAGCCGAGTAATACTAGCAGAAGGAGATAATTACTATCAAAGCAAAGAATTATCAAAATAGACATAAAAACAACAATGAAATAATTAAGGAGACAAAAAATTCTCTCAAAAAATAAGCAAGATCGATAAATCTACAGCTAAATTAACTAAACGAGAGAGAACACACAAATTAATAAGATTAGACATGAAAATTCAGCAGAGATCAATGAATATGAGAGAATTTTGTAAATATACTTTAATAGCCTGTATTTCACTAAGTTGGAAAGTCTAAGAGAAACAAGGGATTTCTAGATACATAAGATTTACCAAAGTTAAACCAATACTAGATACAACATTTTAACAGAAAAATAAATAGCAATGAGATTTAAGTGGCAATAAAATGTCTCTCAGCCAGAGCAAGGGGCAGTAACTCTCACCAATAATCCTATTCCTCAAAAGGTGGAGCAGGATTGCTTTGAGATCAAAGGCAGCTCAGAGCTACAGAATGAGTTCCAGGCTAGACTGTCTCAAAAATGGACAAACATACAGATAAACAGACATGCAAATTAAATCTTCCAGCCAAAAAATATAGATCTAGTAGGATTAATCAGAGAAACCTACCATATCTTTAAGAAAGAACTCAAAGCAATGCTTCTAAAAAATAGATAACATAAATTAAAAAAGGAACAATTCATAACTCCTTTTCAGAGCTGGCCTTAAACTCATAGCAAAACCAGATAGAGGAACTCATCCAAAATTCATTCAACTTGATCAAGTTGGCTTCATCTCATAGTTTAACATATGTAGATCAGTAAATGTAATGCATCTCATAAATAGTTAAAAGGACAGAAATTACACGATTATCTCAATTCATGCAGAAAATGGCTTTAACGAAATCCAACATCTCGTCATGATAAAAGACCTGGAGGGACTAGATAGCGATTTCAAGACATTATTTAAAATATTAAATGCTATATATGGCAAATCTATAGTGATCTTATACTAATTTGAGAAAACCTAAAAGCATTTTCACTAAGATCAGGTACAAGTAAAGGGTGTCTACTCCCTCCACTTCTAGTTAATATAGAGTTTGAGGACTTAGCTAGAGCAATATGAGAAAAGAAAGAAAGAAATGATATTGGTAGGAAGAAGTCAAACTATTACTATTTTCAGATGATATGATAATATTTGTAGAAAACCGTAAAGGCTTCACCAGAAAACTTCTACATTTGAAGAATACTATCAGGAAAGTGGTAGGATACAAAACTAATATTTAAAAGCCAGTGACCTTTCTATGTACCAATAATAAACATACTGAAAAATAAACAAGAGAAACAAGGCCATTGACAATTGCCACACACACAAATTAAGTACTTTAGAATAAACTTAAGGAAGTAAAAGACCCCTACATTGAAAATTCAAACACAACAGGAAGAAATTGAGAAACACTACAAAATATAAGATCTTTACCTTCATGGTTTGAAAATATTAATATTGTGAAAACCCATCCTACTCAAAGTAATCTACAGTGTAATGCAATCCCAATCAAATTTTAGCACCATTCTTCACAGATGAAAGCACAAAAGAGCCTGCATGACCACAGACATTTTGAGCAAACAGAATACTTGCTAGAGGTATACACCTCATTTCAAGTTATACTACAGAGCCATATTAGTAAAAATAGAATATTACTGGCACAAAAAAGATATATGGATCTATGAAATACAATAGATGACTCAAATTTTAGTCCACGCAGCCACACTCTCATAATTTTTGTCAAACATGCCAAAAATCCACAATGAAAAAGTAAGAGCATCTTCAACAACTTGGCCTGGGTAAAACGGATATCTGCATGAAAAGAACGGATCTAGATCCTTATCATCCACCTTGAACCAAATCAAGTCCACACGGGATCTTAGATCTCCATTTAAGATCTGAAACTCGGAAACTGCTGAAGGAAAAAGTAGAGCATACAAGATGTAGGCAGAGATTAGTATTGCTTTCAGCCTTAATCACAGAAGTTTCTTTTTATAGTGAGCAGGAGTTAATGCAGAGATGCAGTGCTGGCAAAAGTGCAGAAAATGGGCCAGAGAGATGGCTTATAAGGACCTAGGTTGTATTTCCCATTACTCACATAGGTCAGATGCACAAGGTGGTGCATGCATCTGGAGTTCATTTGCAGTGGCTAGAGGTTCTGGCATTCTCTCTCTCTCTCTCAAAGATAAACAACTTTTTAAAAGTGTTGAAAATAAATAACTATTATATGCTCAGTCCTGAATGGGAGAACCCAATTTCCCCCACTACGCAAAGAATCGGGAAATCTCAAAACATGGGGCAGAAAAAAATGTGAATGATGGTTAATTGGGAAGAGTGATGTGAAACACTGTCTTTTGAATGCAACAGAGCAGATACACTCAAGAAGTCCTAGCAATTGCAGCTCCCTATACGAGACTGAGGCATCAATATTTCATCCAGCATGGGAAGGGGCCCACAAAGAAACCCTAATCCCCAGCGTAGTTATCGGCAGTTAATAGTTACTGGGGGAGGGGAAGTCATGCACTTCAGAGAGGTAGCCACTGATTATAATTTACCTACACCCCAGTAAGTAAGCTCCTACCCACGCTCATGTAAGCAACCCCAGTTTAACTCAGGTTCTGCACAACCCCTTACCACGAACTCAAATCTCAGTCCACATAAGTACAGTCACATAATTTATGAGAGATGATAGGAGAATGTTGGGGCACTTAAGATCAAAGTACATTATTTTCATATATAAAAGTGTCAATAAATTAATACATGTCCCTTGAAAGAAATATTCTAATTCAAGAAATACTGAATAAAAGGGTTTGCACATTACAAAAGCTTTTGGTCCATATTGCCAATATCATTAGTAATACATTCAAAAATATTAATGGGCAATTCTGACAGGATTTGTGTTATTAAACAAATTACATGCACAATCCTAAGACTCACAAAACTTAATGTATTGCTAGGAAAATGGACATTAAGTTTAAAAAAAGATATATAAAATAAGATTGTCCTGGATTTATTGTGCTCATCTAGTTATAAGCACTATCTATCTATCTATCTATCTATCTATCTATCTATCTATCTATCCATCCATCTGTCATCTATGATTTAAAGACATTCATAACAGCCTTATTATGTAGAATACAATTAAAGACATACAAGGATGAATAACTTGCCTAAAGATATAGAGACTAGAGGTGGGAATGGTGCTGCATGCCTATAATTGCAGTTAAATCTGACATGTGTGGAATAAAAATAGAAAATTTAGACTCAAAATTTTGTATTGTAATCAGTAAATAGACAGGAAATTAGAAAATTTCTAAGGCCAAAAAATCACGGAAACGACTGAACAGAAAAGGGAAAAATTTTAAGGGTTTTTTTTTTTTTTTTTTTTTTTTTCCTTAGGTAAGGTCTCACTCTAACCCAGTTTGACCTGGAACACACTCGACAGTCCCAGGTTTGCCTCAAATCACAGTGATCCTCCTACATCTGCTACCCAAGTGCTGGGATTAAAAGCATGTGCCATTATGCCTGGCTCAAGAAAATATTTATTTAGAAATTTCAAATGACCTAGTTTCTTTCTTTTCTTCCTCTTTCTTTCTTTCAACAATATTTTATTTATTTAATTGAGGAGAAAGAGAATGGGCTTGCCAGGGACTCCAGCCACTGCAAAGGAACTCCAGATGCATGTGCTACCTTGTGCATGTGGCTCATTTGGGTACTGAGGAACAGAACATGGGTCCTTAGGCTTCACAGGCAAGCACCTTATCTGTAAAGCCATCTCTCCAGTCCGACCTAGTTCACTTCTAAAGGGACCATAATCCTTCTCCCATAAGAAACCCTGTATGGAATGATAGAAACTGCATAATTCAATTATGTACTATTGGTTGTTTTACTTGCCTAATATATCCTCAGTAAATAAAATATATTACCTACTCTATATAAACAGGCTTACCAAATCATTAAAGATGCTTTATTGTCATTGATCTGCTGCCTCTTTACTTTGTTGAATAGCTCTGCATGAGTAATTATAGGTCACTACTTGTAAAGTGGGTAAATTTACATAGATCACATTAATCAATAGTTATTCTTCTTTGAGAAATAGTGAAACACGTGGCCACAGCACTAGTACCATTGACTGACTTTTACCTCAATAGTCTGGGTGGATGTTCAGTCAAAAAATTAATTTATTTTGGTGATGATTTATTTTAGTTTGGAAACACCATCTCCTAACTGAGGTTCAATAAGTTAAATCTGGCTGGAGAGATGGATCAAAGATTCCCCAGTAAAAACCCAGATGCACAAAGTTGCATACGCATCTGGCAGCAAGAGGTCCATGCATGCCCATTCTTTTTGTCTCTGTCTCTTCCTCTTTTCCCTGTCTATTTTCTTCTCTCTCTCCCTGCAGATTCATAAATTTAAAAAATCATAAAAGAAATAACACCCTTTGAAATGTCTGCCAGGTTTCCCCCTGTATTTGCAATAGCAGATGCTGTCTTTAGCAATACATACTAAATGGGATATACCATGATAGTTTGTTTCTCATCAATACTAATTTTTCAGCTACTTTTAGGGCTCAGGTTGTAACTCTGCCAAATGTCACTTGCTTATGAGCTGACTTTGGTAAATGTTACTGCTATATCTTTAATTTACTCTTTTTAAAAAAAATATTTTTATTTATTTATTTGAGAGAGAAAAAAGCAGGGAGAGAGAGGCAGATAGAGAATGGGCATGCCAGTGTTTCCAGCCACTGCAATCAAACTCCAGATGCATGTGCCACCTTGTGCATCTTGCTTACATGGGTCCTGGGGAATTGAACCTAGGTCCTTTGGTTTTGTAGGCAAGTGCCTTAACTGCTAAGCCATTTTTCCATCCCCAATTTGCTCTTTAATCTGAGTTAATGTTGGTTTCATGCCTTACACTACTGGGAACATATTTTTTATTTGTTTAATTTTAAAAGTCATAGCATCAGCTCTATGGAAATATAGTTACTCTTTCATTGCCTCATTTTCATGGGAAAGTAATTCAAACAAAACATAGCTTGTTCTATTGGACATTGCCCTTGCTAATTTCCCTCATTTATTTGCTCCTTCACATCACTGTTGGCTTCCAGAGGAAAACAAAGGGGATTTATGTAACAAATTCATGGGCAATATCATGACAGGAAAGGTCAAAGTTGCATGCTTTTACAGAAGAAATAACAATGTCCTCAAGATTGACAACAAGAAAAATAAACTCAATGCAAAGACACTTTAGAAATAGTGTTCCATTGCTTTAAAAGCGAATTTTTGGCTTAACAATACCCTTTAGAGTAATTATGTTCTCTCAAATATATTTTGGTAATTTTATAACTAGAGTAGATTTAGTGACTTCAGAATCAATTTGCGAATATGCAGGTGAATGAATAGACCAGATGGAACTTCAAGTTCTCCAGTTCCATAATTCTATGGTCTTGGGAAAGCCCAAATTCCAATCTTCTCTTGGCATATTTGGTTGATTCCTGACAGCAAAGCAGCTGGTGTTTGGAGTTGTGTAATGAAACTTCAATAACCAATTGTGCTAATTGTAGTAAAACTTGAAGAAAGCATTCTGGTTTGGTAATTTTTACTTAACTAGTTCCCCAGCACTTTATATCCTTCATTTTGAATTGGATTATTAATGTTTTGTTTTAACCCCAGTCATTCAACACCACCAACAGCAAACCTGGGATGCTGTGCACAGATGGCTGGAAAAGGACCTGGCGATGTGTGTACACGTTTATGCCCCAGCTGAGGGGAAAGAAATTCTGCCGGCATTGCTGCATCTTGGAGTGGGTCCCCAAAATTAACAGTCTATTCTGACACAAAAGTCACACACAAGAGCAAAGCCAGTCTTTGAAGGTAACAATATGAAATCTATGTAGGATACTAAGTCTGTGGGACATAGGAGGGTTTAATGAAAATCATACCCATATCTGGGTTTGGAGGAAGTGAGAAAGGCAAGTTGAGATGTGCTCTTACTAGGATCAAAGCAATAGGTAGGGTGCCAAGGATAAGATGAGCACAGGCACTAATTCTCATTTCTAGGTTCCAAAAGTTGTCTACCATGTGTGCAAAAGCACTTTGGTATAAATGATGTAAAAGCCCATTTGCAAATGAGGGATTATCAGAAACAGAATGAGGTGTTTATGCAAAGTCCTTTAAATCATATAATTCCTTATGCTTGAAATTTATTATTCAATTGGACTGGCCTAAGGCACAGGTAAAATGTCAGAGAGCCTAGCTATGAAGATGATTAGAAACCTGGCAGAGTCTATTACAAACTTCCAAGAGAAGTGGTTACCTCAGGTGCACTGCCTTGAGGAGCGGCACTGTTCCTGGCCAAGATGAAGATGAGAAATTGAGACAGACAGAACCCAAGCAAAGTTTATGACTCCAGACGCAGCTGGGGCTGGCAGACACCAGAAATATGTGGTCCTTTGAGTGCAGCTGAATAAGCATAGGACAAGACTAATTTGTTCAGCTCCTGTTCCAGACTGTTGGCCACCTCCAGCAAAAAGAAGTGTTTAATTGCTTCAGAAGCAGCCAGGGACACTAGGATAGAGGTCTTTCTGAGCTGTGCTGTGAAGTATTTCAGAAGTGTAAACATAAATTCTAAGACCAGGGGTAGTGATTTTTTCTCCTAAAATCTATATTCTTCCTGAGCTAAATGATTATATTTGAATCATTACATTTCATAGGTACAAATTCAAGATAGTCATTCAAAAGTTCATGACACTGATATGGCCCAGGTATGAGCAGAAGATATTCCCATGAAACTACTACCATTTTGGAGACATACCTGTAAATGGCTGCCCTGTGGAGCCACAGCTTTCGCTCTGTCTTAGACTGATTAGCTAATAAAATCATGCTACTGTTAACTCATGTTACAAAGATGTGCACCTGCACTTTGTTCTCTGGGTTTAGGAATGCAATCTTATTATGAGTCACTCTCTGGTACCAGGATTTTCTTTCCATTTTAGTTTCTCTTGTAATTTAGTGTTACATTTTGAAGTGAAAATGAAAATATAGTTGAAAACATATTTTATATACCAAGGTTTCCTATTCATGCCCATTATGCAAACCAAGAACTATATATATATTAGATAAGGATGGCATGATGGCATTGATATTTTTTGGATAAAAATTGTGATATTTATTATGAAATGAGTTGAATTGCTAAGACACACAATGCTTATAAGCAAGCACCTTTAACCACTTAGCAATATCTCTAGCTTAATACTAACCAGTTATTAATGACATGTTATTTTTGAATCTACTCATTTTATGCTCATTAAAGTGATCTAAATTATCATACTCCGCCATATTTTAAATAGTTAATGTTATTGAAAAGAGTTATGTAAAGTAGGGAATGTATCTGTAATAAAACATTTTTTCTTTAGACAATTAAATTGTTTCCTTATGAGGTTTGGCAATGAGAACTTCTCCTCTGACACAAATGAATCAGATCATTTGGAAATCTGATAATTTTTAAAGTATTTTATACAGACACATAACTACTTTTTAAATATTTTCATAGTTTCAGTTTTTAAAACTTTAGAGATAGAAAAGATTTGGAATGATTTCAAGGGAAAAGAAGCATTGATATTGTATAGCTCAGGACAAAATAATTATGCTGTACTTTGTAATCATGTCTCCCATTCATGCTAATGACCTATTTTTAAGACTAGTGAACAATGGATACACATTGCCATTGTTTTATCAGTCTTGCTATAAAGTGAGATGAAAATAATTTTCATACAGACTGTAGATGGTAAAAATTGGCATAACCTAGAAACTGTGACACTACTCATTAATAATATTTTCTCTCCTGACCCTACTCCCACACACTTAAACTATATCTTCTAATGCCCCTGAAAATAAGGTGCAGCTTTAATTATTCTGAAATATGAAGGTGGAGTGTTAAGGCAGATTCATTTTGAACACAATATCAAGTTTAAAAACCAACCTCCTAACGACAAGAGGTGTTATTTCTCAAGAGGCATGCATTGCTTTGGGAAGGCCTGATGTTCCTCCAGCAGAATTTCCAATGGCATGGAAATTTCCTGGTACATCTATACATTAATTAAAAAGGAAGTTTATTTTAAACAAACACAGATGTTTATGGTTCTGCCTGACTGACAACATTTCTCTTTGCCAACCATTATTGTTTGGAGAGTCATTAAAGATCTGACTGGAAACAACTCTATATTCAAAGGAGAGAATTATAATTCAGTTTGCAGTAATTAAATCACTTCATAGTAAGTGGGGCTGAACTGGAGCTATGAATGGATAGTTTATAAACCAGCTCAAATGTCAGCATACATTGTCCAAAGAAGGCAGATCTCCCTGTGCATATGCATTTATCTGACTTTGAGAAAGTAATTAATTCAGTATGCTTAGCAAGAAAAAAAAAACCACCCTGGAAGAAAATAAAATCTTCACAGTGACCTCAAGAAACCCTCAAATAAGAAAAAATAAGGTTTTCTTGTTTTAGAAAAAAATTATAATAAACCAAACAGGATTTCTTATTTCAGCAAAATTATGAAAGCACTTAATGGGTAATTACATCTTGTAAATCACTAATAAATGACTATTGGGTCTCAAAATTGATCACTAGTTGCCTTTCTCTTAGGAGTTTTGGAGTTCCTTTCTGGATATGTTGTTTTGAAATTGCGTTTATTGGTTATGTTATCATCTCTGACTATTTGAAATGTATCACCTATTGTGTGTCCTTTCCCCAAATAGAAAATGACTCATAATACAAATTGAATTTTTAGGCCTTCTAGGTAAACTAGTCTTTGTGTGTTCACTTCCTGTTTAGCCCGGTCTTGGCCCCTCATGAATTTGTTACAATACCATAAAGGTAGGAAAAATGCAAGAACATCACCTCTGTCCAACCCCACTGCTCCCCTCCCTCCAAATAACCGGATTTGAACATTGACCTTCTTACCCTTCAAAGTAATCTAAGAGAACATTACCTATGTGGTCTGAGGTTGGGAATATTTTATAAAACAGGATAGAAAGAATTCATAGAAGCTAAGGTAAGAAAATAATAAAAAAAAGTATAGCTAACATTTTGGGGATTTTTTTAAACTTATTTATTAAGAATGTATAGACTAAGTGAAGGAGAAATCAAAGAAACAGAATATAAAATATCAGTCAAAATACATAATAAGAGCCATATAGAAAGTTAAGAGAATGAGTTATTCAGAAGCCTTGGAGAGCCAGATTGTGGTGTTGATGGATAGGTTCTGGAGTTACTAGAGGGACGAAGAACATTAGAATGGGAGTGAAGGAAATTTCGAAGGTATAAACTGCCCATTCTGCATTGGATCTTCCTTAACTCACCTGCTATTACTTTGAGTTACTGCACCATGTTACTGAAGTTAGGAAGGACAAATGATGGTATTATTTGTCAAAGTAAAGAACTGAAGGTGGGAGTAGAAAAAAAAAAAAGAAGAAGAAGAAAAGAGTTTAGAAGCTGGAGGTGGCTTGATGGTATATTACACCTCTTTAGAGAAATTCTCCCAGAGAGTGTGTGTGTGTGTGTGTGTGTGTGTGTGTGTGTGTGTGTGTGTGGTGTTTATTTTAATAGTCAAAAGAATAGAAGCCATCGTGAAGTATATAGAGGGGAAACTAAGAATATGTGCGGAGTTTCCCTGTATACAGTCAAGGTTTGGAGGCCTCTGTTCACACCACACCATGCTGAGGTTGACACGCTCTGAGCTCCACTATTTGCATAGAGCTCTTGATCCCACTGAGCCTGTGAAAAACTCAGCGATCCTATTCTGTGGCATTAACAAGGCATTTTTTATTGTTATAATTTTCTCTCCACTTCAGTGCCCTAACCTAAAAAAAAGTTAATTTCCAATGCCCTCTGCCAAATCTGCGCCCTGATTTATGTGTTTTGTGAGCATGGCATGCCTTTGTCTGGCCAGCATCTCTTTCCTCTAGGCAACCCATGTGGAGGCAGCATGCCTTGGAAATGCAACACATGCTCTACTCTGCTCCAGCTTGTTTGGCAAGAGAAAGCTAAATAGGGTCTCTTATTTATATATGCATTCTTGTTTATGTTAATGTTTGTGACTTTTCTGATAACTATTATAAGCTATTCAGACATCATCTGAGGGGTTCCTGTTTAAACATTGCTATTTATTTTATTTTTTTTTATTAGTTATGGACATACTCAGTGTGTAAACAGCACATTTTGGTACCATCCTTACCTTCCTCCTTGCCCTCCCCCCTTCAAAGGGACCCTCCTAGTTGGGGATGCCAGTTATCCCCATGGGGATTGTGGGTTGTGCATTGTGGGAGTAACCATCAGTTATGGGGAAGAGGCAATGTCTCTGTGTGTAATGTCTCAACTTATGGATGTAACAATCGTTTCACCCCCTCTTCCATGAAATTCCCTGAGCCATGTTGGGTTAATTTCAGGTCTACTTTAGTGACGGGCTCTTAGGAGCCTCTGTATGTCTGTATCTTTGGTTTTGTAGGAGTTGAGTGTCCTCAGTATCTATCTCCTTGTGCTGATATCAGGTACACTGAGAAAGCAGCACTCTTGCTCATTTCCCCAGTTCCTTTGTGGTTTCAGATGGGGCCCTGGTAAAATTTAATGGGCTGTTTATCTCCTAAGGTCCAGCTCCCATCTGAAAAAGAGAAGCAGATTTTCCAATGGAAAGTGAATTCAGCACAGGTTAAGTAGGATAACCATTATTAGTTTAGAAAGAATTTAATGAGTGTAGGCCCTCTGTAGCCCAAGTTTGGTGGGAGCTTGATACTAGAGAGCAAATTCATTATCTGGATATGATTCTGACTTGTTTCCCGCTTCCAGATACGGGTTCTTTTCCACTAAGCAGATCTGTTAGCCAATCCAAGAGAAGTTGGTTACCCACCATGGCTGTGTGCCACTATTGCACTTGTGTGAGCATCATGTCAGGTTGTTCGCTTCTGAGTAACTTAGAACTTGAGTTGCTCAGACAGATGTGGGCCATTTTCCCCCAGTAGCTCATGTAGCGCCTTCTAGCACTAGACAGGCTAACAGTCTGGAGACTGGCTTTCCTTCAGATTCCAGTCAGTTCTCTCCATGTTCTGTGCCGACAGTATATAGTGTCTTTTGCAGTAAGGTCTTACCATTAACCTCTGGAGGGTAATCAAGTGCACTGACAGAAGTCTGTCTTCTTTTGGGAAACCTTGCAGTTCTCTCTGATGAACAGCTCATTGTGAATGTTCACAACATCTGGTACTGGGAGTTATAGGCCAGCACCAAGGGGAAAGAAAGAAGAAAAAAAATTTAAAAAAGAGCAAAAAAGAGAAACAGGAGAAAATTAAGGTTAGGCTTCATCTCACCCTCTCCAGGGCCCTTTGATTCAGGTGTTTCCTCTAGGGTCCTCATGTGGGTTCAACCTTTTAGTCTGTCTTCCATGATATAGGATTTTATGGTAACTGTTCCTGAAAAGTTTTTTTTTTTTTTTCACAGACAAACATACCATAAGCAGAGCCAATAGGCTATCCACAGAATGGGAGAAAAATTTTGCCAGCTATATAGCTGACACAGGCCTGATTTCTAGAATCTGCAAAGAACTCAAAAACTTAAACAATAAAAACATCAAACAATCCAGTCACAAAGTGGGGCAGAGAACTGAATAGGGAGTTCTCAGAGGAAGAAGTACAAATGGCAAACTCACACTTAATAAAATGTCCAACATGCCTAACCATCGGGAAAATGCAAATTAAAACAACTATGAGGGCTACAGAGATGGCTTAGTGGTTAAGGCATTTGCCTGCAAAGCCAAAGGATCCCATTTTGACTCTCCAGGACCCACGTAAGCCATATGCACAAGGTAGCACATGCATCTGGAGTTCATTTGCAGTGTCTGGAGGCCCTGGTGTGCCTATTTTCTTTCTTTCTCTCTCTCTCTCTCCCTATTTTTCTCTCTCTCAAATAAATAAATAAATAAAATATATTAAAAACAACTATGATATTCTACCTTGCCACAGTCAGACAGCAAACATTCAAAAAATAAGATGAAAACAAATGTTGGCAAGGTTGGGGAGAAATTGGAACCCTCATTCAGCATTGGTGGTAATGTAAGCTGGTACAACCATTATGGAAAGCAATATGGGGACTCCTAAAAAGGTTGACTATAGAATTACCAACAGACCTACTTTCTCCCTTACTGGGCATTTACCCTAAAAGCTCCAGGCCTCAGTTCAGAGATATTTGCTCAACCATGTTTATAGTTGCTCAATTTATAATAGCTAAGAACTGGAATCAACCCAGATGTCCATTATTGGATGAATGGATAACCAAGATGTGGTATATCTAGATGATGAAATTCTACTCAGCATTGAGAATAAAATAGCACAATGAAATTTGCAGAAAAATGGCCAAAGTTAGACCAGATCATACTTAGGCCAACTCACTCAACCACAGAAAGACAACTGCTGCATGGTCTCACTCATCTGCGGCTCCTAACCTGGATCAGCCAGAGATGCGAACATACCTGAATGGCACCTTGAGGACTAGACAATAGAGAGGGTAGGGATTGAGGGATGGGTGAGGGTATGTGTGGGGTCATAAAATTGTTCAAACATTTTTGGATCCTGCTAAAAAGAGGTCAAACTTTTTTTTTTTTTTTTTTTTTTTTGCAAATGATTAACTACTTTATTTTTTTCTCTTTTGCATTTGGAGACAAGGTCTAACTCTATCTCAGGATCTCAAGTTTCATACCTTCTCCTCCTACAGATTTGTGCCACCATGCCTGCTTATATTTGCCTATTGCATACAGGATCATAGAGTTAGGCCCATGCTGTATTGCTTTTAAATTACCATAGGTACTACACTTTTATGTTTTTGCAAGCTAAAATGTTCAAATTTTATGACAATTATTTCATTGCTCCTATTATTATACTTTTAAATATGTTCCCTTCTTGTTAATTAGTTTTTGGTACATGGTCACAATTGAGCACATAGTGATGATAGATGGCTTTCTGAAGAGGATCATTACATGGTTGTTTTTAAAATTCAACTGGCTTTGTAATGCAGCAGACTGTGAAGTTCACATGTAACTCTTGACCATGGGATATATACTTCATATTTCCTTGACTTATAAGTGAGAATAATTTATTTTCCTTAAGAAACAATTGTTTGGTGCCCTTTCATCTTATGATTTATATGTTTTTATTTATGTAAGTTATTTTTCTTCATCATGTACTTTTTATACTTTTAATATTATACAAAGAAAGCTCATGTCATTTGCCACAGCTATCTTTCAGCTCAATCAGTGGCAACTATTCAGCTATGCAATTAGAATTTATACCCAGTCTAACAAAACTAATAAAAAAGAGAATTTATTCCCAGTCTAATATAGAACACATGCACCATAGTTTTTCCCATTCTTTATTTCTTACTAAACCTGCTTAATATGCCACAGGCAGTAGTTTGGAAAATTCAAAGCTATCCATAGCTTTCTGCCAATGACACTGGAATGTATATGAAAATAGGGATGGTGATAAAGATTCTTTCTCATCTTCATAGATTTAAGAAGTGCATATATTCTATTAAAATGAGCCAAGTATGTAATTGACAATTGAGAGTGAGAACAGAATGGTGTTTTATGCATTTGTCTGACGTGTCTTGCTCTGTTGAGCTGTAGGCATCATGTAGAAAGGGGCTAGCTCAACACTTCACGATGGCTAGACTGAGGACTCAGGAGATGGCTTGGGGGCTAAAGCTGATTCTTGAATATGAGCAGAGGGAGCACAGTCGAAGGTCATACAGCCTTTCAGGATAAGGAGCTAAGGAATAATCTCTATCATCAGTGGTAGAAGCACTGAGTTCCTCCTTTGTTTCAACTTCATCAGCCCATTCCTCGTTCTTCTTTCAACTTTTTCCTGGGTTAGATTTGGGAACAGGAATCACTGCCACACTCCACGTTTAAGCTTAAATGAAGGTTTTTCTCTCACTTAGAGATGGGGTCTGTGATCTACAGGTAAGTAGTTAATGCATCCATCAGTCAGTGCATTTAATTCCTATCTTAAATAGATAAAAAGCCTCGGTGAATCTTCTCACAGATCTTTGCAGTGATATATTTGTTTGCACATGTAGACCTTAGAAACGCTTGCTCTAGAGATACTGTGGTCATCTTGTGATGATGTTAGGGGGTCCTCCTCCCTGTGGATCTTTGTCTTGGGTAATAATGTGCACCTAAGGTAGAGATGATAGATGAAACAAGCCAAGTACTGATGGCGCAATCAAGAACTTGGTCTTATGGGCTTGATAAGGTGACTCAGCAGGGCACAGGTACTTGGCTTGTTTGCATAGCCTACCAGCTCAGGTACATTTCCAAGCCGCCTGTGTAATACAAAAAGTGGAGCAAGCATCTTGTGTTTGTTTGCAACAGTAAGAAGTCTGAGGGTACCCTGGTCCCACCCCACACAGGTACAAATACTGAGACAAAAACAAAACGAAACAAAACAAACAAATAAAACTCTGCTTAGGGTTGTAGAACTAGCCAGATCTTGAGACATCATAAGCTGTAGGAACAACAAATTGTTTATTTGCTTAAAAGATTTTTGGTTGGACTTTATGACTTTTGCACGTGAAAACTGACCTGAAGAGAAAAATCGTAGCTCTACTGTAAAAAAAAGCACACAAAATCTTCATTGCTTTCTTATCTTGTCTAAGTTGCCTTTGTCTCTTAGCTGTTTAGGCAGTGGATTGAAGCTAGCCAAAACACAGTACCAAAACAGGGCCTTAATGAGACACTACCAAGAGAAGAGATGGATAGGGTGAAAATCAGATTTCTAGAGTACTATAGTTCCACAAGAGATGACTTTTATCTCTGTTGTTTTTTAAAAGAAGACCTCTGAGACTGTGGTCAGTTTGAAAGCCACTGACTTATTTCTGAAACTAAGCAGGCAGTGGCAGAACTAAAAGCTATTTGCATTGCTCTTTTTTTTTTTTTTAAACAAATTAACTGTAACCAAATGTCTAGAACCACATTTATGTTTATAATCTCTAACCTTAATAAAAATTATGTTCTTCAGTGGTAATTGAACTCACCCTACCATTTATGACATTGTTTAAATTCTAGCAATCAATGTGTTACTTTTCCGTACTCACTCATTGAAAAATAAATGCTTGCTTTCCTTTGCATAATTTTAACATGCATGAAAAAGCACATTTCTCTAACCAGTACTTTATTAATTAAGCCAAATCAGGCATCCATTTATCCAGTGTGCTTCTCTTAAAATTTTATTCAAGGGCTGGAGAGATGACTTGGCACTTAAAGAAGGCTTCCTACACAAGCATTAAGGACCTCAGTGGCCAAAGATAGCTGAGGCTGATTCCTACAAACCCACTTAGATAACTGGTCTTTGCCCCACCTCTGGGACTCCAGTCCTGTAGGAAGCACAGAGCAGAGAATCCTGAGGGCTCATAAAAATGCCAAAGCTCTGAATCAACATCAAAGAAATATGCAGATGGGCAGTGGAGACGGACACTCGACCTTCTCCTCTGGCCTCTGTGTGCAGACAGGGTTCCACATCTGTCCACTCATGTGCAAGTATGTGTGCACATGCCTACATACACACACACACACACACACAAACCCCATAATACCACATCACAGCTAGTATTCAAATACACATGCAAAACACCATTTATTTCATTAAATGTTGTGAAAATTGAGACTTTAGTTGAAAGGTTGTTTGCTAGTCAATAAAGGTGACAAAGAGAATATTAACATGCTAGAGGTTTTCCTTCCATAAGACAGTTGATATGCAAAGGAAAAATGATAAAATACATGAATCGCATTATGCTTCAATCCCAAACTTATGTTAATTATTATTATTAACACAATCCTTATTAATCATCCCTACATCCTGAAATGACTTCATGGAGGTAATCAACCACATTCTGATTGGATTTGAGGATTGCTCCACTGGAAGATTAAACTCAGCCAGTCCTTAATTTCTAATGCTCTAAATACTACCTTGAAATTATATTCTATCCAAAGTAATTTTAGCTTTATAAAAAAAGTCACAAAAATAATACAGTCAGTTTCGATAGATACTTTAATTAGTGTAGACAATTAAGATGAATTGCCTACTATTCTCAGACTGGAGTGGGGGAGAACTCCTATCTGGTACTGGGAACCAAGTCATGTTCCCATGGACAGGAAACCCAGGGATTCCAGAGAGTGCCTCCACTGCTGTTTAGCTCAGAAGTGTGGGTACTTTCAAACAACTATGTTTAGTCCCTTTAATCCAAGCTGCTCTCACTTTTGGGTGGGAGAATCTGTTTGATCTTACAGATGGCAAAGAATACTGGAGAGGTACAGGATGCATCAGTACAACAAGAGCCGATGGCCAAGGTCCTACCACAGGATGGTCACCACGGCCATATACGCAGGGCCCAGGAGAAATTGCAGAGGAAGCGGTTACTGTAATACCGCTCTCACTTTGAACCTGAAAACCAGTTCCAGAGAGATGGCCACAGAAACTGTGATCAATCAAATCTCACCCAAGCAGAGACACAGAGGCTCTAGATAATTCAACACACACAAAATGAAATCAGATTTCTAACACACCCACCAAAGGTCAGGGAACATTGTGGAAGAAAACAATGGAAAGACCGTAAGAGCCTCAGGGTGAGTGGGATTAGCCTGAGCCCGGCTGGCTGCGGCAGGGACTTGGACAGTGAGGAGGGGCGGAGGGGGATGTAAGAGCATAACCTTCTTTAAAATAATAAGGTTCATTAAAAAAAACATAAGTGGCCTAAATAATTTTGTCCTCAAGGTATAAGACCTATAAATCTAGTCACTAACTTCTATAAAACCATCCTGTCTAGAAACTTCTGTTATTTGCACAGGCAAGTATGTTGTCTAAGTAGCAGAGAAGCCTAAAACAAAGAATGACACAAAAGTAAATAGTTGAATATTTTTAAATAGTTGAATATTTTCTGACATAGCATTATAACGAACTAGACTTTGTTTACAGGTCTTAATGAACTTGCATTTGAGTGGGCAAATTATCTAAAGTAGGATTTTAAAGAGAAACCATAGGCTATTTAAGAATAACCCACACACACTTATAAGTAACGAGTAATGTTCTACTCCCCTACTGGAAGGAGTGAAGTGTTTATGTGTGTAGGGGAACTTACAATACAGTGAGACTTTTCAATTACTTAAATGTTTTCTCAACCCAGTATTAAAAAATATGGAACATGTTGTCAAGAAAATTGGCCAAAACTATTCTTATGATATTTTTGTTCAATAAGGATTTTTTTTTTCTTCTTATAACCCTGAGTGAATTGATGCCAGAATGTGTAAATATATTTAAAAGTTTCTTTGGCTTAGTAATGTAGGAGACAGCTTAAGGTTTGCTGAGATGAATTTCCAGACCAGGCACAGTTATGGAGGAAGGGATATTTATTCAAGTTTACAGATCCAGGGGAAGTTCCATAATGGCAGAAGAAGCTGACCTGCTTTCCTGGGTCCAAACAGAGAGAGAGAGAGAGAGAGAGAGAGAGAGAGAGAGAGAGAGAGAGAGAGAGAGCCAAAAACCACACAACACACTCCAGGAACTCCAAGTGGAACAATCTACTTTGCATATCATTACATTAGAATTTCAAGCCCACCTCCACACCTTAAGATCTGCCCAGTGACACTGCCTCCAGCCAGGTGGCTGCAGATCCAAACTACAAACTAATAAAACACTGAATATATTGGAGGGGGGGATCTATTCAAGCTACCACAGGAATAATTTTTAAAAGTTAGTATTTCCATTGTGCCAGATACTCTGAGATCATTCAGCTTCAAAATGCCACTTGGCGTTACCATTAATTCCAATGACTGTACGTGTACCTTCTACTACGATGACTGTCAATTGCATATGGATTTGATTCACTTTCCAAAACCTGCTTGTTCATAGTAACCACAGCAACAGTTGTCTGGACATCTGTCCATGAGGAATTGGCTTGAAATGACTAACTCATTTCACAAACAGCAACAAGAGTTCTTTGATTGGAGTACTTTTCAACTCCCATGTGGACTTGGGCCAAATGCAAGCTCAGCTCTGTAAATGACTTTTCACAGTTTGCACTATCCAAACCCTTTGTTTGATATTAAAACTGCAATTTAGGCCTTCTCTTTCTTTAGTTTTTGGGATAGCTCTTTAGGGATAAATTGGCCTGCATATGTCATTTATTGAAACAAGTACTATGAGAGAATAAAAACTGCAGGAAGAAATTATTATAAATGGAGCATAATCAAGTATTCCTCTGGTTCCTGTAGGCTCCGCAGTGGACTGGCCGTGTACGCAAGCCTGCACCTGACCTGGAAGCATGGTATTTCCCTTTGACTAGTTTTTATTTATTTTCATGTGTGGGCCTCTGATCAGTTATTTTCTGTTGGGCCCTGAAATGCCCAGGCATGAGGCCCAGTGGAACTTCCCGAGCCTAGCTCAAGTTTGGCGACCTGTCTCTGGCCAGCTATGACTCAGCATGACTCCTAATGGTTTCTGGCCTGCTACCTCCGAGTGGCAATTATAATTACCATTTCAATAGTTAAAGTTTACTATTGGCCCTTACCTCTTCCCCCATCCTAAAATCCCCGCCTTCATCCCCAACATGATCTAGGCAACTGCTCAGAGTAATAAAGCGAGTTGTTTCTGCGAGTTCCTGCACTGCAAAGACTCCTGACTCAGTGTGGTTTTTCTCTGGTGGCCAGGAGAGGTTTCTGAGTCGTCCGGCGTTCATCATCCCTTCAACCCCTAGGGAGGAACCAGCAGGCCTGGTCCTTCCCTCGGCGCTACCTATCTGACCAGGAAGGAGCCCCACAATTTTCTCATTACTTGAAGAAAATTCCCGACAATAAACAACTCATGTGATTAAATGGTGCATTTCAGTATACTATTTTAAAGAAAAGTGCCCATCATGCCAGAGAAAACATAGCAGGATGGGGCGGTAAGCCCGTGTCACATGGTCACAGGAGAAGTGATGAAGGAGAGAAGAAACATGGCAAGTAAGGATGTAACACCTCAAGGTCCACCACCACACGTGACACATTTCCTCCAGCAAGGCTCCACCTCCCACAAGTTCAACAGCACATGAGGCAGCGCCATGTGAAGACAGTAAGTTATTCAGACACTTGAATTCACATTCGTGGGATTTACATCACCCCAGATACTTCAAAATAATTATATCATAGTAATTCATATCTATGTATCTCTCTCTCTCTCTCTCTCTCTCTCTCTCTCTCTCTCTCTCTCTATATATATATATATATATATATATATATATATATATTTAAATGAAATTTCAGTAATCCTTTTAAAATTTACTTCTGTCTATCTGAAAAGCAAGTACTCCAACTTGTGAAGACCCTCAGACTCATTTTATATGTCAAGACTTTAGCATTTGTATCTATTTCAGCCTCCAGTGCATTGTTTGGATTTTATCCTGGCTATTCCATCAATCTGCTACTTAAAGAGTACAATTCAAACTGATGTGTATTAATTAATTGGTAAGTTCCAATTGATTTGTTTAGTTTCAAGACCTTGAATATTTTCTTTTTCTGGAAGGATGCTTCCTGTTCCAAAGAAATACAACAGGAAAATAACCATAGCAGGATATACATTCTTCTTAGAAGACCACAAAACTTTCTTTAAAATCACATTTCAAAGAAAAATCTATGAAAAAAATTGAAATAACTTGTATGTTACCACAATAGAATAAAGCTAGACATCAAAACAAGAGAGTACATAAAACACATAAACTCATAGAGATTAAACAATATACTTTAAGTGACTAATGGGTCATTCAAAATTAAGAAGGATATTTAAAAATTACTAGAATTGAATGAAAATGAGAGCACAGCATACCACATCCTCATATAAGGACATAATATTTCATATATATATATATATATATATATATATATGATGAGGACAATAATATAATATAATATATATAATGAGGGCAATACTATCATGGAAGATTATAGCTCTAAGGGACTACAACAAGAAATCAAAGGGGGGCAGGAGGGATGGCTTAGCAGTTAAGGCGTTTGCCTACAAAGCCAAAGGACCCAGGTTTGATCCCCCAGGACCCACATTAGCCAGATGCACAAGGAGGTGCACACATCTGGAGTTCGTTTGCAGTGGCTGGAGGTCCTGGCACACCCATTCTCTCTCTCTGAAATGAATAAACAAAATAAAATATTTTAAAAAAGAAATCAGAGGGATCTCAAAAAAATAATTTAATGATGCATTTAAGACCTTGAAAAAACAAGAACAAACCAACCCCTGAATTATCTATAGGAAGAAATAATTAAGATAAGGGTAGAAATTAATGAAAAAGGAATAAACAACAACAAAGAAAACAAAACAAATAATCAATGCAATAAGTGAGTTGATTCTTTGAAAGAATAAACAGAATAGACACAGATCTCATCAACTGAGAAAATACCCAAATTAATAAAATCAAAGGTGAAAAGTAGGGCTGGAGAGATAGCTTAGTGGTTAAGCACTTGCCTGTGAAGCCTAAAAACCCCAGTTCGAGGCTCGATTCTCTAGGACCCATGTTAGCCAGATGCACAAGGGGGCACACACATCTGGAGTTCGTATGCAGTGGCTAGAGGCCCTGGCGCGCCCATTCTCTCTCTCTCTCTCTGTATCTGCCTCTTTCTGTCTCTGTCACTCTCAAATAAATAAATAAATAAACATGTTTTTTTTAAAAAAGGTGAAAAGTACACATTGCAAGAGATAATTAATTTTAGAAAAAAATCATAGACTTACTGTTAGGTTGGGACAGGTTCCCAATATGTATTCCATCAAATTAGATAATCTAAAAGAAATGAATGATTTATGAATGCAAATGACCTATCAAAATTAAACCAAGATGAGATCAATAATTTAAGTAGATCTGTAACACACAATGAGATTGAAACAGTAATAAAACTTCTCCAAAAAACAAAAAGCCCTGGATTAGATGTATCACTGCAGAATTATACCAGGCCTATATATCTCCAATTATTCCATAAAATATAAGGAGAGGAAATACTTGCCAACTTCTTCTACAAAGCAAGTACTACTCTGGTACCAAAACCAGATAAAGACACAGCAGAAAAAGGAAAGTGTAGACAAATATTCCTGATGAATATATATGTAAAAATTCTCAACAAGATACTTGCAAGACAAATTTCAGAGCACATCAGAAAGATGATATACCATGATTATATCAGCTTCATTCCACAGCTGCAGGGAAGGTCCAACATACATAAACCAATAAATGCAATCTATCACATAGGAAGACTCAAGGACAGAAATCATATGATCATCTCAATTGAGGCAGAAAATACCTTTAATAAAAATCTAACATCTCATAATAAAAGTTCTTGAAAGGCTAGAAAGGAGCATATTTCAGCAGAATTGTTGCAGTTACCTTTCCATTTCTTGGAAAAACACCAGAACACTATGAGCTCATGGACGAAGAAGGTTTGTTTCAGGCTTATCGATTCCCAGGAAGCTTTATCATGGTGGAAGAAGCTGGATCCTTTCATACATCCTTAGCAGAGAAAGAAAGAGAGCAGCCAAAGTTTAAGCTGGCTCAGAACATACCTTAATGCTGGACCTCAGTAACACACCTATTCCTGCAGAGCCCTACCTGCTAAACGTCCACAAGCTGAGGGATAAGTAGGAAACTTAGTCATAAACACATGCGTCTATGGGGCCATTTGCATTCAAAATCACTACAATAATAAGGGCTACAAATGACAGCCCTATAACCAACATGATGCTAAATGGAGAATATCTTGTAGCATTTCCATGAAGATCAGAAATAAGACAAGGGTGTCCATTTTCTTCAATACTGTTCAACAGAGTACTCTAAGTCTTAGCTAATAAGCTGATAACTAATAAGATAAGATAAGAAGATAAAAAGGACACAAATAGGAAAGGAGCAAGCTAAAGTACCCTTATTTGCAAATGATATGATTCTATATATAAGGGACTCTAAAAACTCCACAAGAAAACTTCTAAAGTTAATAAACACTTTTGGCAAAGGGCTATGATACAAAATTATTATACTAAAATTATTAGTATATATATTAGTATATAATAGAGAGAGAGAGAGAGAGTTTGGACATGACATTACCATTAGCCTGTGGTTTGAGCTTGCAATTACATCAACTTTGGTTGAGATTGATATATGAGACCTCAGGCCTCTCAGAGTAGCCAATGGCTGCTAATGGTTTCCAGTAGATCAGGAGTCAGGTTCATCAGTAGTATAGACAATGGTAAATTGCTCATTTCTTGGTAATAACTTCCACCAATGATTATGCAAGCAATCCAGACTTAACACAATTAGTTCAAACATAGGCATGAAAGTAAGATTGGCATTAATAGGAGGGGGAGCTGGGTAAGAGAGGACAATTGGGAGGAATACAATCAAAATACTTTATATAGGTGGGCCAGAGAGATGACTTAGTGGTTAAATCACTTGTCTGTGAAGCCTACGGACCCATATTCAACTCTCCAGATCCCAAGTAAGTGAGACGCACAAAGGTGAGGCAAGTTCAAGGTCACACAAACCAACTAGGTAGTGTGAGCATCTGGAGTTTGATTGCAGTGGCTTAGGCAGTGGCATGCCAATTCTCTCTTGTTCTCCTCTCTCTGTCCCTGAAATATTATGTGTGTGTGTGTGTGTGTGTGTGTGTGTGTGTGTGTGTATGTACAGAAGTGTTAGAAATAGAAAAAAAAAAAACCCAAAGTCAAAAACATCTAAATTAAACCAAAGCCAATAACAATTGAAATAAATAATTAAATAAACAAAAAATGGAGTTATATCATCTTATGAAAAATGGATACATGCAAAATACTAATGGCTGTCTAGCAACACTAACCAAATGCAGAAATACAAAGCCACACGTTTTCTCTCATTTGGTGAGTCCTAGCATTCTTTATAAAAACACAGGTTACTGAGTAAATGTCAGATTGAAAGCTAAAAGGAGAGATTCGGAGTGTGAAAATGTCCAAACATGATATACTTGAAAGAAATTGTGTATATAAAATTAAAAAACAATGATAGGTGAATTCCCACTAATAAAAAGCATAAACAATACCTAGTGACTCTTAAGTACTGAAGAGGTATAGAAATTGGTAATTCATATACCTTGTTAAAGTAAATTTTATCAATGGTATTTAGTAATGTGTATCAAAAATCTTTGGGGAGGGCTGGAGAGATGGCTTAGCAGTTAAGAGCTTGCCTGTGAAGCCTAAGGACCCCAGTTTAAGGCTCGATTCCCCAGGACCCATGTTAACCAGATGCACAAGGGGATTTCTGGAGTTGGCTTGCAGTGGTTGGAAGCCCTGGTGCGCCCATTCTCTCTCTCTCTCCCTCTGACTCTTTCTCTCTCTGTCTGTCACTCTCAAATAAATTAAGAAAAAAAAATCAAAAAAAAAATCTTTGGGGATATTTGATCAAACAAATTCTATCAATGAAATTTCAGTACAATAGGGATATAGACAAATGTTGATCCAACTTATAAATGGCTGTAGAAGGAAAAACATAAGGAATAGTGTAAAGTCCTACATAATATTCATTAACAATTCTATAGTTGAGGTGTTAATCCGAAATGATTTTGATCTGTTTCACTTCTGCTTGTGAGCATTGCTCGCTGACACTACAGATTCAATTAAAAATTACTTTCATGACAGGCCTGAGCAGGAAGCCTGGGCTACATCTTGTCACAACAGCAAAGGAAGGAAGTAGTCTCAGTGAGCTAGCTATTGAACATCTACTAGGGGTAGACTTATAAACCTTAAGGGCCACCCCCAGGGACACCTCCCCAAGCAAGACTTACCAGCTTAGAATTGAGTATGCAGCTGAATCACAAGCATATGAGGCAATGACATTTTACATTCACAGCACAATATCAGAGGTTATCCTCTGGCCTCAGCACATGAATGCATGCACACACATGCACACACACACATGCATACACACACACACATTTTCAGTCACATAAGCATGCACATACGTATACATAGAAGCAATCATTAAAAAAAGCAGTGATACTGGGCTGGAGAGATGGCTCAGTGGTTAAGTGCTTGCCTGTGAAGCCTAAGGACCCTGGTTCGAGACTTGATTCCCCAGGACGCACGTTAGTCAGATGCACAAGGGGAAGCACACATCTGGAGTTCTTTTGCAGTAGCTGGAGGCCCTGGCATGCCCATCCTCTCTCTGTCTCTCTCTATCAGCCTCATCCTCTCTCTCTCTGTCCCTCTCAAATAAATAAATAAAACAGAAAAAAAATTTTAAAAATGTCAAAAAAAAAGCAGTGATACTGTATTCTGATTTGTCTCAGTGCTGTAAGAATACATTTTTACCACAGTAAATTTCTACAGAGCTATATTCCATTTGAAAGGAAGACTATGTGGATGGGTAAAATATAATGTACATTATTTTAGATATAGTTTAGTAAATATATAAAGACAACAAAATAGGAGTGACTTAAGCAATAATTTTTTTTACAACACAAATCAGTTATAGTTTATAGACTTGCCTTTTCTGAAACCCATTAATTTCATTTCCTACCATCTTCCACCTCTCTTTTGCCATCTCTGTAACATCCAGGAACCTGAACAGGAGATACTAGAAAAAGGATAATCCTTTCCCTTTATGGAGAAAACTTAGAAATTGCACACATCACATCTTCTCCAATGACATTGGCCAGAAGTATGTGAAGAGAACAGCAGCCCCTAGTCAAATGTGGCATTTGACGATGTGAAACTTAGCTAGCACAAACTCAGGTGATTTCTAGGTTTGAATTACAATTTTAATAAAATATATCACTGATAATTTAATACTGATTATGTGTGGTAATGGTAGGATCAGAAATGTATCCTTCATACTGTTTGAACCTCTTTACTTTTTTAGTGTGGCTCCTATGATTAAATTATATGACTACTGGGACAAAATGGTTTAAGCATTTGCCACCTTGGCTAACACTACAAGATAATTACAAGTCTTGTAGGAGAGTGAGAGAGGAAAATGCGGTATTTATTTTGGAAATGCACACTCCTCCTAAAAGCCAGGGATATTGTGGCTGTGGCAGATAGCAGCCACATAAGGAGATAGCAATGTTTTCAACACAGGATATTTCTTCAAAGATAGGGCAGATTCATCACAACAGGGATATTTCCTTATTAGGTCATATTTTTTGAAATAGACATTGAGAGAAAATTTATTTTGGAAATTTGGTATGTCTTACTCTTGTAAGTGAAGTAGTAACTTCCCTTTGTTGTGATATTTTGCACAGAATTTTATATAGAATATAGCAAAGTACAGGAAACAATGCTTTCTGCTCATTTTAAAAGTTCAGTTTTTTAAGTTCACAACTTTATTGCTTTAGGGCAGCCAACATGCTCCACAGTTGCTCTCTGGATCTCCTAACATGGTCCTGTGCTGTATGTGGCTCCCAGAGCCAGAATAAAAATAGTGATTCTGTTGCAAATGGTCTTGTAGTAAATAACACATTGTTTTTTCTTTCTGACTCCAAATTTTTTTTTGCCTTTTAGTACCATCTACAAAGGCAAAGCAGATGGCTTGTTAGCTTGTAGGCAGAATAAACCTCGGACTCTATGAAATTCTAGATAAACCCATGTTATATTATGTGACTTCAGTAAGAATTAGCCTATCTAATAATATAAGTGTTGAGAGTTCTGCTTTAAAGGCTAGGCAATTCTAACACATGCACTGCATTACTTAACTCTTCGTACTCCATTTTCCCCATATCTGAAATAAAACCCTGTGTCATAAAGGATGCATGAGATAAATTTACTTAAAAGCTAAGAAAACTGCCTGGATTATGGTTTTTACTCAATTAAAGTTATCACTACCAACTAATTAGATGAGGAATTATAGCTAAACGTAATAAATGAAAAATTTCATCGAGCAAAATTGACAGCAATTTGTTTTCTACAGTTAATCCCACATGGCTGGCAAAGTGCATGGAACCCTATTGAATGGATATAGTGGAATTAGTGCTTCTGAGTGTGCAAATGCACGTGTGGCCTGACGCTCAGAGTCTCCTAATTGCATTCAAGAGGGAATTTTATCAGCTGGGGGGTTTTCTTTCAGAAATGTGATTTAGTTAGTGAGGCATAATACTAAGTTGAAGTTAAGGAGGAGCATTAATGAGTATCCTGCCTTCTGTCCTGTCCTCTAAATTCCTTGGAAATCGCCCACTGCGTAGGGAGTGTTTCACTTGTTAGAGGTGATAGTGCCACAGTGCTCCATGCGGTAGTGTCAAAGGCTTCATTGTCGCTATAGAACTTAGTTCAAAAACAAACCAAGACAATTATTGCCCACAAGATCCAGTGCTTTTCTACAATATGACTTCATGGAGGCAGAAGTGGCAGGCCTTATTCTGTTGCTGGCACGGCTGCAAATCTTACACACAGGAGAAACCACGTGTTTATTAATTCAGGAAATGAGAGAGATAATTTCTTACTTTTAGTGATTCTGACTGCGTTACATGAAAAGTAAAGAATCCTTTCATTTCTTTCTTTATTTTTATTTGTTTTAAATTTTTGTTTATTTATTTAGTTAAGAGTGACAGATAGAGAAAGAGGCAGATAGAGACAGACAGAGAATGGGCGTGCCAGGGCTTCCAGCCACTGCAAACGAACTCCAGATGTGTGCGCCCTCTTGTGCATCTGGCTGACGTGGGTCCTGGGGAATCGAGCCTTGAACCAGGGTCCTTAGGCTTCATAGGCAAGCGCTTAACCACTAAACCATCTCTCCAGCCCCATTTATTTATTTTTGAACTCAATCTATAGTTGAGGGTGATATTGAAGTCCTGATCCACCTTTCTCCCTGATGGGTCCTCTTGCCTCTGCCTTCCCAGGGCTGGGATCCCAGTCAAGTAATTGCTACTCTCATTGTCTGCAGTGCGGTACTGGAGATCCAACACAGTGACTTTGTGCATGGTAGGTCAGCATTTACAACTGAGCTATATCCCTAGCCCTCCAAAACTTAATCCCAATCTTTTGCAGAGTGACTTAAACAGATGGTTGGCAAAAGGTATGGAGAGGGAATGAAACCAAATATTTTCTTCCATTTTTCAGTTGTAAGAAAAAGAGTACTGCTCCCTATCCTCCAGTCTGACACATGCCCTTAAACAGGTCCCTAGTCCTGCATCAAATATTTCACTCCCCTAAGGGCTGTTATTCATATGACATCATGTAGGCACTTCTGTCACCATTAGCAGGTGCAAATGAATGATGCCCACTTGGGTGTGATATAGTGAGCCTCTTCCATTTGGAATTGCATTAGGTACTTTCTGGTTGTGGGACAAAACACCAGACCAGTGGCAATTTAAGAAAAAAAAAGTTTTATTTCATTTTTCAGGTTTAGGTTATAATCCACACAGGCGTGGAAGGCCTGGTGAGGGTGAGAGCTTGAGGAGCGCTGCTGCTGCTGCTCAGCCAGCTCTCTCCTCGCGGAGTTCCGGACGCCAGACCTGGAGTGGTGCTGCCCACAGTTAAGGTGGCTCTTTCCGCTTCAATCCCCTCACAGGCATGCTCAGAGATCCGCTTCCTAGGTGATCTGAGGTCTTTTCCAATGACAGTCGGTGTAAATGATCCCAGGGACTGTCTCAAGAGGAGGTGAAGTAGATGGCGCTCATCTGAAGACAAAGTGATAAATAATCCCAGTGCATATGATGCACAAATTAGGGACCCATTTCCTGATCTTAAGGCTTTCAGGCTTTAAATATCCTTTACAGGCAGGTCTCTTAGGGTTGCCATCTCTGTTTATAAACAATTATCCATCTGTTTCTGCATGTTGTTCATTTTCTCCATTAAAGCCTTTAGCATATTTTATCATCAAGTTTTAAATTCCTGATTGGAAATGCCACAGCTCAGCACGCTTCTGGTTCTTGCTCTGTCTCTGCAGATGGCAGAACTGGTTCTACAACACATCTCATGATGAATTACTGATAGTTGGATATCGTACATCAGGTTAAAGAATTGAGGGGAACAGGTCTTAAGTCTGGAGATTTGACGTTTATTTGGACAGGAATCTAATGTTTGCTATATCTTGATATTCTAGAGTCTCACTTGTTTTCACTCCCTTACACAACCCTTATCAGTAGAGTCTGAAGCTTTTAGGTCTTTCGACCCTGATGACTCTACAGCAGTCTGGTTAATGTGGCTGTAAGGTGCAAAGAAGGCAAGCATTCTTGCCCAGAGTCTTCAGTGTTTGGTGAGCTTCCGTACTCCTCTATATGTGCATGCGGATCCATGTACATCATGGAGATGAGCTCAGGAGGATGGAAGGGCCAACAGCCAAGAACATCTTAATACCTGGCCAGTTAGGCTCTGGGAACAGTTAGCTTCATCAGGATATGGCCAAACAGTTTCCTTTGAAGGCACACTTTCTTTTAGGAAAATAAAATGCTCTGATTAGATTTCAAAATGTCTAATTTCACCCCTCTTTTTGGAAGAATAAGGAATTTTTTTTTTTCTGATTTTTTACCCAAGAACCTGTCTTGGATTCTGAAATTTAAAACTCATAAGTGAGGTTTTGTCTTTTTTTGAAGTGAGTTTTTGATTTTTTTTTTTTTAATGTACACTGTACCATACTGAGCCTTCATCAACTAACTGGGGACAGTTTGCATGTCCCTATTGGAATTGGGCTTCTGTTCCTAATAAACTGTGGTTGTCATTACTATCTTTCTGATTTTCAGAGACAATCCTGTTTCAATACCCAAATTCTCTTTTGAATCTAGAGTATCATTTAAAAAAACCAAACTTGTATTATTGGCAAGTTCCATAAATATGAATAATATATCATGAACATAATCCCCTCCTACCACCCTCCATTTTTACTTTCCCAAATCCCCCCCCCCACTTAATCCCTGCTTCTTTCTAAGTAATCTCTCTTGTACTTTGATGTCACCATTTTTCCATCCTATTGTGCATGGCTTGTGTAGGAGGCACCAACTACTGTGAGGTCATGAATACCAAGGCCTCTTTGTGTCTGGAAGAAGGTACTGTAAGCAGTCCTTCCCTTGCTTTAGCTCTTTCATTCTTTCTGCCATCTCTTCTGAAAGAGTCTCTGAGCCTTGTAGAATGTGATAGAGATGTCTTACTTAGCAGTGAACACTCCACTGTCGCTTCTTCTCAGCGCTTTGGTGGGTTTCAAGTCACCCCGATGTTTACCACCATCTGAAAAGAGTAAATATGAGCATTTAGAGGCACTTTAGTGGGTACAGTATATCCATTTATCCAGACAACAGTATTAGTTCCCCAGCTAGACGGCCAGACATCATTAGCTTTTCATTACCATGCAGAAATTCTCTCCTGTGGAGAGGGCCTAAAGTTCAATCATAAACTAGTTGGTTTACCCAATAACAGACATTCTACCATTGTGCTAATTAGCACATTTGGCCATTCCAGCAGGCCATAAAGCTAGCAGGGTCCACTGCTGGTTAACATTATTGAATGCTTTTTTCTCCCAGCAGACTGCATAGGACTTTTCAGCATTCTGACAACTAGTCAACATGGAGACTTCCAGCTCAGCTCCATCTTGGTTTCTCAATGACCTGCAACCCACGCCTCTGGAGTCTTCAGCAATGGGGTGTTATCGTTTAGTTCTGGTGGGCAACCAAGAGCCTGAGAAATAGCTTGTAATGTTTGGGGGATACCAAGGACTTCCCTGGCCAACACCTGCTGGAAGGTATCCCACTACTAACTTTGAAATTTTCTGTCTTCTGGGTACAGTATTATCTACCTCCACAAGGTACTGCTGTCTAAACTCTCTCTTTTGATGTATAGTATTAATTAACAATATACTTTTCATTTATTAATAATAATATAATTAATAAGGATATATATTCCATTAGCTAGTGAAGCTAGGTTTCCATATAATTTATTCATAAGTCTTAAGTTTTGATTGAACTTCTCCCCAGCCCCTTCTCTTCATCATCTTCTTCCCTTAAACCTCTTCCAATAATGTGTCCCGTACCAACATATCTCCTATACACTCCTCTTAAGTCCTCCTTTTTCTTCCCTCCCTCTAGTTCCTCCCTGGATTCCTGGTATATACTGCTGGATTGTATTCCAACTCACATATAAATCTAAACATTTGAAGCTGGGATTCATACATGAGATAAAACATGTCATGCTTGTCTGAGCCTAGGTTATCTCATTTAGTATAATCTTTCCCAGATGCATTCATTTCCTTGTGAATTTCATAATTTAAAATTTCTTTATAGCTGAGAAAAACTTCATTGTTTTTATATACCACATCTTTATTACCCATTCGTCAGTTCATCAGTTGGAGGGCATCTAGGCAGGTTCCATTTTGATTTATTTATTTTTTTGCTTTCAGTGTTTTGTTTTTTTTTTTTTTCTTGTTTTGATGGTCAGTGTATGTTATCTCTCATTGTTGGGACAAAGTAACTGACAATAATCAGTTTAAATGAGGAGGCATTTATCTCAGTTTATAGTTTCAGGTTACAGTGTGTCATGGCTGGGAAGGCATGTCTTCAGGAGCTTGAGGCAGCTGGTCCTATTCAATGCAGAGTGAGGAAACAGAGAGTAATACTTGTTGGTGCTTAGCCAGGTCTTTCCTTATTATACAGTCTAGGATTCTGAACCATCTAACCCACAGTTAAGGTGTGTATCCCACCCCAGTTAATCTCATTAACATAACCCTCACAGGTGCACTCAGGAAGAAGAGTGATCTTATAATGCCTCGCAAGTGATCCTAGATACTGGTAAGTTCACAATCAATACAAGCCATCACAATGGATCCCATATTTTTTATGTTCTATATAGAAATCATAAGTCAGAATTCTGCAAGAATGGTCATTTTTTTCTCATTATCAACACATGTATAAGGTACTCCTATCAGTTATCTTATAGCACCATTTGCAAGTAAACTGAGGTCATATATCTGGAAAGTGGCTATCAAGCTCACCAGCATCTACATTTTTTTTTTCTGTTCTTAACTCTCAGATGATAGATTTTTCCCTTCTCTCTTTGCTGCAGATTTAGCTAAGTGACAGAATTATGGTCCTCTAAAATAGAAACAGGATTCACTTGGCCTATAAATTTTTCTTTACCAATTCTTATTCTTCTTCTTTATTTGCATGCTTAATGAAAAGAGTGTGAGGACGCACAATAGTAAAAGGAACAAGGAAGGAAGAAACTATGGTACCTCAGTGGCTCCACAAAACAAAGTCCCTCTGTCTTTCCTCTACACCAAGACCTATAGAGCTGTGAGATGATGAAAAGTAAACTCAGCATGCTAGATCCTAAAACGTTACCACCATTTGCTAAGATAGCCAACCCCAACTAATGCAGGGCAGAGAAGATGAGCCTCCTTTGAGAGGGAAGAAGAGAAATGGCAGGGCAGCTGTGTCCAGGAAAGAAGCTGGTTGAGATTAGATCTGTTAGCATGAACCCTGCACCATAAATCCATGCTGCAAAAGGAAGACAGTCACTCCTACTGTGTGAACCCAGTTTGGGGATATTAATGTCAAGGTCATGTCCCCTTGAAGCCTCTTCAGACTTAGCATAAGTCAGAGCTCCTGCCAAAGAAGACACAGTTTAAGCATGAGACATTCCATCCATCTCTTCATTCAGTGTTTCCACCTATCATTTGATCACACTAATCTCTACCCAGAACACACTTTCACTTTGTTATGATGTCATCATTCATCCATTTCTAGAAAGTATTTGCAGGCTTCCCGAGGCCAAGTCAGGACATAGGAAAATATTATTTTGAACTGAGCTGAGTACAAATCACCGTGCTATTGACATGGTGGAATGAAGTTTAAAAGTAGATGCATTAAAAAAGGCTGCATTTCTTATAACTGAGACCTTGAGAAAAATGCCTGCCTGGCTGTTTTGTGATCAATAGTAAGTAGATATGGCATGCCTAACATTGCCTTTGGCATAATACAGACACAGAAATGGTGACACAATTTCTACTTTAATAAGAATTTCCATCTGGGTTGCAGAGACAGTACTGACTGACTGATTCTTAGATTAGATGCAAAAAAAAAAAAAAAAAATCACCTTGTTCCGAATGTAGATTGTTAGCTGATTCTCATGCAAGTCCTTCCCAGACCAGAATCAGAAACGCTGTGGACTTCTTGAATGACAAGCAGTCATGGGTACCTAGTATAACGTCGTTAGGCATTCAGCCAGCATGCATGAATGTGAACAAAATGAGACAATTAGGCTGTGAGAGAAAAATACATATGGAAGTGAGTTGAAGTGCATAAACTGTAAGCTTGCAGGATTTCAGATAAAAGGGATTGGTATGGGCCAGCATAGTCAATGAAGGCATCAGAAATTTAGGATTGGAATCACAGCATCAGGAGAGAAACTGCGTGGCTTTTGTACTCAGACAACTTTGGATTTGAATTACAGATCCAGCACTTAGTAGCTATTTAACTTCTCATAGCTTTTATTTTCTGATCTGTAAAACGGAGCTTCATAGGAACTACTTTGCAATTCTATTTTGAGGATTAAATTAAAGTGTCTGCACAGTGCCTGGCTTGGTGCATTTGTTCAGTCTATGCCAACCATCTTTCCCCACAGAATGAGCTATATTTGGATAGGGTTACATACTTTTAGATCTACAAAGGATGTTAGAGATCATCATTCAACTGGTGTTCTAAATTTGTGTTATTTGTTGCTCAAATTGCCCATTTAATTGTGCTTTCAGATATAACTATGATAAAATGAGGGTACTCCAGGACATAAAAATTTAGAAACAGAATTCAAGTCTGAGCAGGACAAGGAAAGACGATTCGTGGTATGCATTTTTGATTACAATGATTAAAAGGATCTTACTAAGAGTATATATATATGTATGTATATATATTTTTTCCTTTGGAAGAAAATGGGTCCCAAAGCTCCTGGATCATCAGAAGCAATGTTCTGATAGCCTCCATTCCCATTTACCTCCTGAGATTTTTTTCTTTTTTTGTCATTAATAGCCTACAGTGGAGGTGTATGTTACCAAAAGAAGAGAGAGAGCTGACTTTAGACTACCCTGGAGGCTTGGATAATATTCTGCACACAGTACTTACCAGAAAAAAATATTATCAGAAATAAAGATGAACAAAGCATTTTAAAATTTAATATAGTTAAAATCTAAAAGGTAAGGGCAAGTGTGCTGGTATATGCCTGTGCTTCCAGTAGTTATGGGGGCGGAAGTAGGAGGATCAGGTATTCAAAGAGAGCCCAGGCTACATGAGACCCCCTGTCAAAAATAAATAAATAAACACATTTTTTTTAAAAAGCTGAAATGAAATCCAAGGCGGGGGGCAGGGGGAGATTCATTTTCACAAGTCAAATGAGTGAGAAATAACAGATGGCCCCATGCTCCTATCAATGGCTTGCCTGTTCTGACTGGATCCAGGTGCTCTTTAGGCTGGGCCTCCTGAGAGGATCACTGGTGAGGTAAAGCTGCGTTCACAGTGAGGAGGCGTGAGTTCACTTCCCCACTCTGTGTTTCTTGGTTTAGTCTAGTTTGTTAGATGGTTTTGTCAGGACCACAGCCGATAAAGCACTGACGCCCAAGCTTATGTCAGCACCATTTCCCACATTGTTGCTCGATCGGGTCTCCAGCAGTACAACTGTCCTGTCTCCGGTCCTCCAGGTTCTGTCACCCTGCTCAGGAAGACTGGGTTGCCTTTGGTTCTCAGGATACTGTGAACTCCGATTTAGAACTTGGGGATCTTCTCTCTGCATCAAGTGCTCTCCCTGGGCACTTCTCTCTTCTCTGACATGTCACTGGCTAAATGATGACTCACTCTGTCACACTAGGATTAGGCCGGCGTTTTTTCCAGCATTTGAAAATCCCTGGCTGAAGTTCCTCTACCTAGCACCTTCCTATCTGTAGGTGTCTTGGAAGGGGGAGGAAGTGATGGGAGCTGCAAGCAGGCATCATGACTCTACTGTTTCTTTCCATTAAGCAACATGATATAGTTCACATTTATTGAAGTCTTCTTTCATACCTTCTAGTTGTCTTAGCATAGTTTTAAAAAAATCTTAAATGCTACCCATTTCTTATTTATTAGTTTTTAAATGACATTTACATTTATGTTTTCATATATAAGTGTGTGAAGATATAAGCGCATTACATGCAAAGAAAGAGAGAGATTTCCAGCAAGGTGGCCCATGCCTGTATTCTGAACAGTCAGGAAGCTAAGGCAGGAGTATGCCAGCCTGAAGTACATAGGAGACTTCTTTGTTTCAAAAATAACAACAATAATTTTATATATATAGCTAGCTAGCTAGATAGATAGATAGATAGATAGAAGGAGAAGAGAAAATCAAATCTAATAAACATTGACTAACAAACCTACTTTGGAGATCAGAAATCAATAACCTTTCCTTGCTGATGTATTTGTTTGGTGTACCATTTTATTTTAAGTCTCAAGGATAGTACACACGGGGTTTTAACATCCTGGATATTTTAAGGAATTTGTTTTTTCTCCATTTTCATTTAAGGCATTCATACTAGCTGTAGAAACATTCTCTGTTGTGCTATTTCGATAAAGTTAATGGCAAGACCCTACTGCTGAAGACACCATATGCTCTTGGTACAGAACATGGAAAGACCTGGCTGGAATCCGGAAGAGAGCCAGGCCGCCGACAGTTAGCCCATCCACTGCTGGAAGGCGGTACATGAGCTACTGAAGGAAAGTGGTCAGTAACTCAAGGTCTAAGCTACGCAGAAATAAACAACCTGATGTGATGCTCACACAAGTGCATTAATGATGCACAGCAACGGTGGGTAACCAATGGCTCTTGGATTGGCTAACAGATCTGCTCAGTGACATGGAACCCATAGCTGGAACTGGAAAACAAGTCAGAATCATGTCCAGATAGTGATTTTGCTTTCCAATACAAAGCTCCCACTAATCTTGGGCTATAAGTGGGTCTACACCCTTTATTCTCTGTAAATTAATAATGGGTATTCCATTTAACTAGTGCTGACCTCACTCTCTGATGGAGATTCTGCTTCTCATTTTCAGACAGGATCTAGAACTGAGGTGATAAACAACCCAGCTCACTTCATCCCTGCCGCAGCTGAAACCACAGAGGAATTGGGGAAATGAGCAAGAGTGCTGCTTTCTCAGTGACCCTGATATCAGCACAAGGGTGATGAAGATAGACACTGAGAACATTCTACACCTACCAAAGCAGAGATCCAGAGGCTTCTAAGAGTCCACCACTGCAGGAGATTTAAAATGCCCCAACATGGCTCAAGGAATTTTGTGGAAGAGGGGACAGAAAGATTGTTAGAGCCACAAGGTGGGACGTTATGCACAGACATTGCCTCTTCTCCATAACTGACTGTGCCGCCACCATGCGTGGCCCCCGATCCCCATGGGTTGACCTGCATTACCAATGAGGAGGGCCTCTGGAGAAGGGTCAGGGAGGAGGGAAAGGATGATACCAACATGTGTCGTTTACATACTAAGTATGTGAACAACTTCTAAGTTCAGGAAGAATTTTCAGAGCTTTGTTTGACTTGAGATGCAAATGAATCCACTGTGTAACATTGATTCTGTAGTGCATGGGTTCATACGCAGGTTCAGAGTGGTGGCTTCATGCGGTCTTGGTGTTTCGTCTGCACTTACTTCCATGGAATGGGAAGTCCAACCTCCAAGACCCAGAGCTGATCCTCCTTGTGTCGTAGTGACCTGACATCAATGGTGTGGCCATCCTGAGCAGAGCAATAAGGTGAAAGGTGGTGAACTTATCTTCCATTCTCTAGATCTACAATGCACTGGAGTCAAGTTGAAGTGAAACTTTGATTTTAGTAAGAAACCACAAGAGCATATTCACTGGAATTGGAGTGAATACATTGTGGACAAGGGGGGGGGGGGGAAAGCAATAGATATTCACAACACATTTACTTTGGGTGGATTTTTGGATTATTTGTGCTTTTATTTTATTTTTTTTTCCTCTCAAGTCTACATGATTTCTTCTAAGAATTTTTTTCATAGTTGTTTCTGTTTGCATTTATAGCTCTTTTGTATGGATGAATAACATTGCCTATGATTGGGAAAATGTATCATTATAGAGAATGAGCTTGTCCTTTTTTTTTTTTTTCTTGTTTTTTTTTTTCGAGGTAAGGTTTCACCCTAGCTCAGGCTGAACTGGAATTCACTATGTACTCTCAGGGTGGCCTCCAACTCCTCATGATCCTCCTATCTCTGCCTCCTGAGTGCTAGGATTAAAGGCGTGAACCACCATGAGCTAGGAGCTTGTTCTTTCTAGTTGGGGATAAATACTTCTAATTACCTCCCAGAAAGTAAACATGACTACGATGCGGCCAAGCCATTAAAAGCTTATCAATGTGGACAAAACTGCTCTTCAAACGCACTTAAGATTTTGTAGGTAACACTGGGAAAACAGCAGTGAACTTCATGTTCAGACATGGATCTTACTATAAGCCTTTCTTTTGAGCTAGTTGATCTAATGCCTCACATTAAATTGTGAATTAATTAAAGAATGTTGTCTGTTGCATTGTCTATAGCATGAGCAACCTATCTGGTTGTTAAAGAAAAAAACAATCTTAATACTACATTAGCATGGTTATTTTTTTTTTCTTTGCCAGTCTTCTTTTTCTCTAAAGGGATATACGTGGGCATCATGACACAAAAATGCCAAGGTGTTAGTAAACAGTGCTGGTTTTCTTACTTCTCCTTTAGTACCTCATTTCTTCTATTATTTTTCCCAATAAGTGTGACCCAGAGAAAATTTCTGTGTGTTGATCACATGACTAGCACAGAAGTGAGACTATAATAGCAAATACATCTTTTCTGCCAAGCAAAATTTATAATTCTGTACAGTGGTCCAGAGCAGTTTCAGTGAGTCCGTGGTTGAGGGAGACATTGTCATCTTATTTCAAGTATGACTCTGTAGACTTGAGTCCAAAAGAGCAACTCTGGATTTGACTGAAGCAGTGAATTCCACACAAGGGGTGGTGTCCTAATAAATAGAGGCTCACAAAAAGCCCCCGTATTCTCCAAATGCAAACCATTCAGTATTTGCCCAGGCTGTAAGTGCATTACGGACACCGAGAATGAAAGGCATAGAAGGCGCTGTCTGTGAGTTCTCCTTTATTCAAAGTAAATCTGTGGGCACTAAAACGCTTACAAGAAGATCTTCCTTAATGAGTCTTATTTGTATAAAACATCTGTCCCGTGGTTTTAAAAGAAAGATTATTTTAATTCATTATTTATGCGTTATAGTAACTTAATAGTGTTCCTGGCACAAAAATCATACACTGATTGGAAACCTTCCTTAAAAAGCAAATTTCTGTTACAGCTGGTCACTTTTCACAGTTCTGACAAGATACTTCAGCTAACCAACATGATGAGGGACAGACGATGGAGTCCGGTGTCAGAGGCTTCAGCCTGCGCTGGGTTTGCTCCTTGTTTCTGGGCCTGGGGGTGTCAGAACATCCTGACAGCAGGGAATGGCCGAAGACGGAAGCTTACGTGATGGCATAAGGAGAGACCGAGAACAGCCGGTTTGGAGGACAATATAGCCCCTTCAGCAGCATGTCCCAGGGACCTGCTTTCTCTGAATTGGGCCACCGCCATAGCTCTTTCTGCTATGACCTCATCGGTTGGAGTGGTTTAATACTTTAATGAAGTGACTGTTCTCATGCTACAATGGTCCCCTCAGTAGCAGCAACACCCATTGGGGACTGTGAGTCTGAGGAGGGCATTTCGTCTCTAAGACATCTTACGTGAAAAGGTATGCAGCAAATTCCCATTTTTTTTTTTTAAGGGGACCATTCTTAAAGGAGAAGGAAGAGGACAACATGAATGGAGCTTTGCCAAGAGGTCACACTGGGGTGAGAGAAAGATTCTGCCTAGGCTGTGGCTGGGCCAGTGATCTTATCTGAAGATTCTCTTCAGGGAAAACCTTCAGTGTCTTTATTCATTTCCCTAAGGAGCAATAGAGAATACAGGCAGGAAGGGATTGCCCAAGAGAAGGTACTTTCAATGACTGGAAATACATTGCTACTCCATCTTTGCAGTCTCTATGACACTAATACTGATAGAAAAAAGGGATTAATTTCATTTAATAATTCTTTATGACACTGTATTTACTTTGCAAAGAACATATCAATAACAATTCCTTGAAAATGAAATATAGAATTCTCACTAAAGCTGACCTTCTCACTAAAGCTGATCAACACTTTGGATGAACTGCCCAGAAAACTAATATAAAATATATACATAGGAAGGAAACAGCTTCGCATAACTCTCTCCTGAATGAGTACTTTTTTTTGTCGTTGGTTGTTTTTGAGGTAGGGTCTCACTGTAGCCCAGGCTGACCGGGAGTTCACTATGGAGTCTCCGGCTGGCCTCGAACTCATGGCAGTCCTTCTCCTACCTCTGCCTCCCGAGTGCTGGGATTAAAGGCCATCATGCTCAGCTCGAGTACACTTTTCATAGACTTCCCTTGTTCTAAAATCCTCTCAGCATAGGTCACAAGGTCTGATTGCTATTCGCTAAACGTAGAGACTGATTGAGAGTGGGAGGGATATGATGGAGAGTGGAGTTTCAAATCAGAAAGTGAGGGGAGGGAGGGAATTACCATGGATGATTGTCTACACTAATGGAAGTTGTCAATAAAACATAAATTTTAAATAAAAAACAGTGCATAAAAAAAGAAAACTTTAAGTTTTCACAATCACATGCCAATGCTGATCATTGTGTCTCTTTAAACTGTGACAATCTGTCCTCCTAGTCCAATGACAAGAAAGAGCCTTGGATCTGAGGTCTACCCGAAACCTCTCTCTGCTCAGTCTTCTCTGCTGCAGTCTAGGGTGGAGCACAGCGCACCCTTGCTGTCTAAACAGGAGTGGGGCGGAGCTGGCTTCTGTCCCCATGCACTGCATTTGTGAGCTTAAATTCTGTTGTCAACTTGAACATGTTAGGAATCAAGAAACAGAAATGCCTCTTGGCAAGTTTGTAAGCACGTTTCTGGAAGGGCTGATGGAGTTAGGAAGACCTTACTCCAGAGTATGCCACCCTTTTAGACAAAGAAACTCCAAGAGGACACAGAGACTTCTGCTGGCTTCCCTTGCTACTTGCTTGCAAGTGGATCTTCCCAGTTGCTGTCCTTCAAGGACAGCAACCCAGGTTTTATAAAATAAATTTTTTGTTTATTTTTATTTATTTAGTTGAGAGCAACAGAGACAGAAAGAGGGAAAGAGAGAGAGACAGAGAGAGAGAGAGGGAGAGAATGGGTGAGCCAGGGCCTCCAGACAGTGCAAACGAACTCCAGATGCGTGCGCCATCTTGTGCATCTGGCTAACGTGGGTCCTGGGGAATACAGCCTCGAACCAGGGTCCTTAGGCTTCACAGGCAAGTGCTTAACTGCTAAACATCTCTGCAGCCCCGCAGACCACTTTTATATGTCTTCCAGTTTGGATGCAAGACCAGCTGCTCTCTAGGAATCCATCAGGCGTTCTGGGTCAGTTTGGGACTTCCTCGGCCTCCAGCCTCACTGAGCAACTAACTGCCAAGTTCTCTGACCCTCCAGCCTACAAACAGCTATCAGTGTGTGGCATCGCCTGTGTCATGCCAGAGAATTTACCAAACCTCTTGTACAATGGTTCTGTTCCTCTAGAGAACCTCGACTAGTAATAACTACCCAACCTTCCCCCTGGCAATGGTCCACACGGCTATTTGCCGATGTGATATTTAATAAAGTTTCTCTAGGAAAATGAAGACCAGTTCCATATACCTCCTCCATCTACTTATTTCTATTTATTTATATCCACCGATTGTCTATCTATTTGTCTATCTATCTAATGCAAATGTTTTAAATAATATTCCAAGTTGTTCTGGAATTCACTGTGTATCCCAGGCTGGCCTGGAACTCACAGCAATCCTCCTGCCTCAGTGCCCTAAGTGCTATTATTAAAGTCATGACACCTAATTTTTATTATGTTTTAATTTGACTCATAAAATAAAGTTCAACTTTATATGTGTTATCATAATTATTTACTGATATTCATGTGACACATCACTAAGATGAAATTCATCATACTATTTTCATCCCTTCAAATTTCTATTTTAGAAAAGTAATGGCATCCAATGATAATTTATTTAAACACTATTATTACAGGCCACATCTGTTTTTCTTTTGTTGTTTGCTTGTTTGTTTATTTGTTTTCGAGGTAGAGTCTCACTCTAGCCCAGGCAGACCTGGAATTCACTATGGAGTCTCAGGGCGGCCTTGAGCTCATGGCAATCCTCCTATCGCTGCCTCCCAAGTGCTGGGATTAAAGACGTGCACCACCACGCCCGGCCACAGGCCACATCTGCAGTGGGCCCTGCACTACCCCAACATGAAGAACATAGACAGCCAAGCACATACCTAACCTAAGTAAACCTGTGCAAGTCCACATGATGCGAAAAGCCAACAGTGAATGTTAACGTACACGCTGGATAGGATGGAAAGTAACTGGCACAGGAAACTCTAAGGATCAAAAGCTGTACAGCTCACTCGAAATAGCAACTTCTCACATCCCCGTGAAGAGGGAATAACCATTGAAATCCAGGAAGCGAAAATGCTTTGTCTGTGATTTAAGAATTGGTTACTACCAAGAACTGATTGACATCCCTTCTGCTCTTCTCCTACACAACTGCATCTGGGCATCATCAGGTCACCCTTATGCACTGTACAAACAGCACAAAGCAGAGTATACTAGTTTTAGAACTTTTTTTGTTTGTTTGTTTCAATAATTGCTACAGAGCACACAGTGTGTTTTCACCTTAATAGAGAAAGGTAACAGAAATTAAATGACAGATGAATATTTGGTGGATGTGCATTCCCTGTGCAATGCATATGTTATTGATGACAATAGAGAAAGCAAGGGCTGGGGTGGATGGGAGAAGAGGGAGGGAATACTGCTTGTCCATTATGTAATAACGGCCCAGAAACACCATGGCCTAACCTGAATTTCATCTGATCTGGGCCATGCAACACTGAGCCCATTGGCTAGGTTGGTCATGTCCTGCCTGTTCTTGTGGGCTTTCATGTCTGCAAGTTGGCCAGCTCTCAGCTGGGAAGAGATGGGGATGGGGACACATGTCATGTTCATTTCCACAAGGGCAGGTTTCAAAGGTTGGGATTGGAAGCCTGCAGGGCACACTGGGACCTGGAGTCTGCATGTGTGTGCCAGAATCGCTGGTACATTTTATGGCCAAATTAAATCATGCGGTAGGGGGCCAGATATATGCGGCCTCTTCCGGTGAGAAGCTGCGCACTTTGTGGCAATCTTGCAAGCTGTGAGGAAAAACAGAGCCGGAGAGAGAGACAAGGAAGTAATAGCCATAGACTGCTAGACACAACTTTCCTCCTGAAACTGCAGAAATACATGAAGCTCCCTTAAAGAGAAAAAGTTGGGACACAATATTGGCAAATAGGCATTTTATGAAGGAAATAAATTATTTTTTCAAAGACCTTTCTGAAGCATTTGCCGTTCCCTTAAGCTTTGCTTCCAGAGAATATCACTCAAGGGAATCTGCTGGATTTGAGAGAATGAGCTTCATATTTCTAGGCTATTGATACTTTCATTTGAAAGTAAAGAAAGAAGGGTTAAATAATACCTGTACAGAATGTTTCTAATACCGATTGAGTCTAAGAACAAGATAAATGTGAGCATACTTGTCACAATCTATCCGAGCACACAGGTCATTATTTAAGAAACGAACTTTTAGTCACCTCATTGCCCATGTCACAAGTATGCGGAATTGTTGATTTCATCTGCATAAACCAAAATCCACTTAACTCCTTCATGCTAGGGTGTAAGTGTTTAGAGAAGGGAAGCTTGTTGAGAAAGTACACATGAACAGTTTTTATATTAATGCCTTAAAACTGTGACAAATCCTTATAAACCTCAAGGCAAACAGGCTATTAATGATTTTTGGTTACATTTAGTTTTGGAGTTTTTAAACAGCCCTTGCCTTTTGGATTTCTATTATTTAATTCCTTTAGTGGACCAGACTGACCTAGGGTAAGCATGAAAGTGTTCTGTTAGGAAACACGTGCACACACAAGCGTGCACACTCCTCCCCCCCACCACAGACTGACATGAGTTCTAGCTGGAGAGGTCCTGCATTAATATGAATGAGCCGATTCCTTGATGAGGGCTTATCTGTTACTCTCCTTCGCTCTTCCACCCTCGTCTGCTCTCTGTAAGCAAGTTCTTACTGTGGGCTACTTCATGTCTGGAATTAGGGTCAGGGTGAACAGCTCTATAGAAGACCTTTCCCACTGTTTTCACGTGACTTACACTCATTTGTCTACTTTGGGTTACTTCGATCTCTAAAATGCCAGAGCTTCCAGAAAACAAACAAACAAACCAACAAACAAAAAATACCACTTGAAAAAAATCTCCAGATAGGAAGAAATAGGACCAGTACTGCTCCTTACTAAGGTCGTAAGACCAGACACTTTTCCTTTTAAATCAGCTTGCAGTTGAATGCCATGAATGCGAATTTAAAGAAACTATAAAGAATTTAAAGAAACTATAAAGAAGCCATGTTGGCACTCAATATTGACTCTGTCTTTGTGACTTCCACAAATCTATTTCCATGTTAGGTCATGAAGTTGCTAAGGGCAAATACAATATCTGCTTAGCATGCCACAGTATGCTTAGCTTACAGTAACTATTATTATGTTGTGTGTGTGTGTGTGTGTGTGTGTGTGTGTGTGTGTGTGTGTGTTTATGGCTACCAGATCAAACTGACCATGTAGCTTTTCCACCTTATTTCTCTCTCTGGACACTTGCTGTGCTTTTTAGGAGCTTCCAGGAAATCCTTTTGTCTTTGCCTCTCATCTTGTCATCAGCATCAGCATGCTGGAATTCCAGAATTCCAATACGGATTCTGGAATTTCACGTGGGTTCTGGGGAAACAAACAGGAACTTTAGTTTGAGGGGGGAGCACTTTATCCACTGAGTCATTTCCCCAGACCCAACTGTTAAGATACGTGTTGCTATTATAACTTGTTTTGAATGTCTTAATCCTACCAGGGTGTCAATAGGCCATAATGCATGCATTTGGTGGTTGATGGGTGTTCAGGAAGTTACCTGTGTGCTATAGAAACAGCATATAGGCCAGCATGGTTTTTCTGTGACACCTGAGATGCTGAGCCACAGCAGAGGTGGATCTTCAAATGTACTCATGTCAGACTGATTTCCAGACTGGTTACTGAGATGTAACTCATCAACATAGCATGAGTGAGAGATCTCTGATTTCTTGTTTCTTTTTCTGTTTTTTTTTTTTTTTTTGTGGCCAAAACTTAGTGATATAAATTTTATTCTCTATTGTAGCCACACACTGGGTTCGTAGGCGGTAGTATCTTCAGTATAATTTGGGTGTCTCCCCACAAGTGATGAGGTTGAGAGATTTCTCACATTTATAGGTCCTTCAGTTTGCTCACTTGAGTGTGTTTGTACACGTAGCTAGTATCTTCTTACTGATGCTACTCTTATTTTCAAAACTTCGTTGAGACCAAGAAGCCCAGGCAAGTCACTAAACGTGTCATCCTTCTGCCCAGCCTTCTAAGTTCTGGAATTGCAGACAGATCATCATACTACTGTCTTCCAAATCATGGACAAATAATGTATAAGTCACCATACATACTTACCTTAAGTGCACCTAATTGTTTTGTAGTTTTCTATATGACTGCCTAAAAGAACTCGCTTACAACAGATTCTTTTTTTATTTTTATTTTTATTTATTTATTTGAGAGCAACAGAGAGAGAGAAAGAGAGATAACGGGCACGCCAGGGCTTCCAGCCACTGCAAACGAACTCCAGACGCATGTGCCCCCTTGTGCATCTGGCTAACGTGGGTCCTGGGGAAATCGAGCCTCAAACCAAGGTCCTTAGGCTTCACAGGCAAGCACTTAACCGCTAAGCCATCTCTCCAGCCCTTACAACAGATTCTTAGTTGATATTTTTTTTTATTTTTTTATTTTTTAAATTTATTTATTTATTTATTTGAGAGCGACAGACACAGAGAGAAAGACAGATAGAGGGAGAGAGAGAGAATGGGCACGCCAGGGCTTCCAGCCTCTGCAAACGAACTCCAGACACGTGCGCCCCCTTGTGCATCTGGCTAACGTGGGACCTGGGGAACCGAGCCTCGAACCGGGGTCCTTAGGCTTCACAGGCAAGTGCTTAACCGCTAAGACATCTCTCCAGCCCTTAGTAGATATTTTTGATGCCAGTGTGAATGGAATTCTTTTACAAACATTGCCTAAGTGTAGTGTTACTTCTTTATGAAATATGACCCATTTTGCATAGTGACTTAATATCTAGAAAGTTAAGCAATTGAATAATTACTGACTAGATTTGTTTGCAGTTTATATGAACATAAATGTAAATGTTGAATAGAAATAGTGAAAATAGGCATCTCTATGTTATTTCATTCTAAAAATACCCTTAACCTAAAATGCTCAACATGAGCTATGTTTTCTGGGGACATTGCTTGTCAGGTTTACAAAATATTCTTCTTCATTCTTTGAGGATTTCTTAAAATTATCAATCAAAGTTGAATTGCATTTTTTCATCGTCATCTATTTGAAATTATCATAGATGTTCACTGTTTTGAAACAATTTAATTAATTTATTTCTAGATGTTAAATAATTTAGAATTCTTAAAATCTATTAAATTTGATTATTATGTATTATATATTATATCAATATTATATATAGATATTATACACACACACACACACACACACACACACACATATATATATATATATACATATATATATATATATATAGAGAGAGAGAGAGAGAGAGAGAGAGAGAGAGAGAGAAATATAATTGTGTATCAATAGTTGTGTACTGGATACACATGACTGTTGCTACATATATTTACCTCATATTTTGTCTGGGCTTATAAATCTATGTTTAAGTAAAAAATTCACTCATTGTTTTATTTTAATTTTGTCATGTCCTGGTGTGGTTTGATGCTAAGATTATGTTTGTAATTTCCGATAAGGTGAAAAGCTTTTATTCTTCTGGAAAATTTTGTTCAATCTTGGTCATAGTTCTATAAATTTTAGTAGAGTTTATCATTGGCACCATGGAGGCATAGGGTTTGTTTTGAGAAGGCTTTACATTAGAAATCTATTTATTTAGTGGGTAAGTCTAGCTTATTTTTTTCATTTCTTTTGTCAGTGTTGCTAAGCTAGGGAGCTCTAGGAATTTGTGTATTTCCTATATGATTATGAATGTTTTTCATAACATCTGATTTATTTTTGATCAATCTTTAATTAACCTTACCTAAATTACCAATTTTAATTGTTTTATCTAGGAGCCAACTTTTATTTGCATTGATCATGTTTTGTGATTGTATTTCATTTCAGTAACTACTACCATAGTATTATGTCCTTTCTGCTTTACATTTAATATTCTTTTCCTGACTCCTGCAATTAGGTCATGGAATTCCAATTTATCCTATTTTCTATTATTAGATAAAAAAGAATGTAAGAATGGTCTTAATTACATATTTAAGTTTTGAAAAGTTTTATTATTTTTATTAATCAATAATATTTTCTATTTTTAATATAATTTTATACTACATTTATGGGCAATAAAATATAGATTTGTTAATTTTTAGAGCCTTAACTGCTAAGACATCTCTCTAGCCCCATGATTTGTTAATTTTTAAATGTATAGAATCTTCTTATCTTCTTTTCAATTTTTTTGTTTATGTGTGATCACCTTAAAATTTGTAATTGTCAACTTATCCTTAATTACAAATGGTCAATTCATTTAAACATCTGTTTATGCTTGGAAGGAACATATATTTGATAGTAAATAGCTATGGTTTTCTATGAAGAAATATAAGATCAGATTTAATTATTGAGTCCATTCAATTTTCAACATCTTTATTGAATCTTCATCTTCTTAATATCACTAATGAATCAGTGTAGGAAAACCATCTGCTACTTCTCCTTGTAACTCTATTCATATTTATTTCATGATTTTTTATTTAACTTCTTAATACACTTGCAAGGAAAGAGGGGGGAAAGGGAAGCGGAGAGAGACAGATTATGGGCGCACCAAGGCCTGTAGCCACTACAGGCAAACTCCACATGCATGTGCCACTTTGTACATCTGGCTTTACCTGGGTACTGGGGAATTGAACCGAGGTCACCTAGGTCATTAATCTTTGCAGGCAAGCCCTTCACCACACTAAGGCATTTCTCCAGCTCCTTATTTTAATCATTTTGAGGCTATATTTTAAGTGTGTACAAATTTACTGTTTTGTGTTTTCTTGTTACTTTAACAATTTTTATTTGTCTCTTTTTATTATTAACATTCCCTTTGTCTTATAATCTAATTTTATTTTTATTAACATGTCTACAAGAGCTTTTTCTTACCATTATTCACATGATTTGTGATCATTTGGAAATGTTCTTATTTTTCCATCGCTGTATGGCAATCTTGATGGGAAGTTATTTATATTGAGGATTTGATTCATTATCACATGCTTTCCTAGATTTTAGCCTTGCTTATGGGAGCCTGCCAATGTTATTGTTATCCCTTCCTTTCTGTGTGGAGTTGATATTTTGGTGTTGTGGTTTTTAATATTATTGGTGTGCTTTGTGTTTCAGACATCTTGTCTACTATGTAAAGTGGATAGGTTCCTTTTGCATATTCCTTACCTGTGGATCTACAATGCCTCTTGTGTTCATGTCCTTTTCTTTCTCTACTTTTGGGAGACGGCCTTAATTTCATTGAATAAATTGTCTAAAATATCTTGAGACTTTTATCTCTGCTTTTTTTCCCCCCCATAAAGTCTTAGGTTTAGTCTCAGGAATGCATCCTAGAGTTCTTGGAAGTTCCGTTCATGTTTTTTCATTGTTTGTCCTTGTGTAGTCGGAATGCATTGCTGTCTGACTTGTCTTCCATTCTGCAGTTTCTTCATTTACTTGGACATATCTGAACTGATAATTCTGTTGTTTCTTTTAGTTGATGGATTCCTTTCTAGAGTTTCTTTGTTTTTTTTAAAGTTGTATTTTTATTTTATTTATTTATAAGAAAGAGGGACAGAGAGAGAGAGAGACAGAGAGAGAATGGGTACACCAGGGCCTCCAGCTACTGCAAATGAACTCCAGATATGTGTGCCCCCTTGTGCATCTGGCTTACGTGGGACCTGGAGAATTGAAGCTGGGTCCTTAGGTTTCGCAGGCAACTGCCTTAATTGCTAAGCCATTTCTCCAGCCCCATTTGTAGAGCTTCTTTTTGGCTCTTTTCAGCTTCTCTATTTACTTGATGAAATTTTCCTCCTTGTTTTCATAAATTTTCTCCATGTTATTTACCATCTCACCCACACTGGTAACTTTCTTGTTTCTATATTGAGCTGATTCCCTCATTTCTGCTTATTTAAGTTCTCTTTGGAGTCATTTGTCTTTTATTTTTGAGGATTGTGAAATTGTCTTTTTTCAGAAACTTCATTATCTTTGCTTTCTGATTTTGAGAAGTTGTAAGCTTGTGGGGTTACTACATTGAAATGCTATATTTCATATTTTGTATTTCATAGTGTGTATGTGTTCTGGCTGTATTTCACATATCTGATGAGATGTATGTCTCCTTCAGTTTTAATTTTCCTTCTTTTCCAATATTTTTATTGTTTGTTTTATTTTATGTGATTCTTCCTGGTGAGAGGTCTTTCCTATGGATGAGAGTTATGAAAGATCATAGAGAAATATTGTATCTTAGGTTTAGAAAAAGGTCAGACATAATAGTCTTTCTTAGCAACATATAAGTGAAAATACAACTGAAAAATTAAAGCTCAAAAGAGAAAATACTAAAAATAATTGGTTAGAATTAAAATGATCAGTAAAATGGAATTGAAGGTATCACGACTCTGGCTCAGAATTTCTTCCTTGTTGGGAAGATTCTGTTCCTCACTCTTCTTGTGTTGCCTTTATTTTTAATCACTTATCACTGGTTGGGGAGGACTTCTAATATCAGTAAATCAACACATTAAGTCAGTTTGTCCTTGCAAAGAGAACGTTCTTTGTGCCATAAGCCTTCCATATGAGTTTCCGGGGCTTCAAATTACAACCTCATCCCTGGTGGGTCAGTCTGTCTGCCCAGAGCTTTCTGTGACTCAGAAATGTGGAAGGCTCATTTGTAGGGAGCCAATGCAGACGCCATTACAAGATGATGCTGGCTTCCCACCAGTCTTGAGGTAAATACTTCCTCATTTAGGCAGCAACCTCCCTTGAGGTTGTGCATGCGCTTGATGCACCTTGTCCTGAGCCTATCCCGTGGCTCCTGTTGGGTGGGTGAGCCTATGGCAGCCAATCAGCAGGCATCCCATAGTATTCTGCCCTATAAAAGCAGCTACACTCCTGCGCCCCTCGCCCCTCGCCATCAACTTTCCTGTTAACCAAGAGGCTCTCCAATAAAGTGTGATCGAGAAGGATCTTCGTCTGGTGGTCGTTCTTTCCCTGCAGGACAGGGGCTCGCCCCAAAGTGGTACCGAAACCCGGGAACGCCGGGTGTTTTGTGGTCACCGGGCGAGGGGCCGAAGAGGATCCAGAACTTGACACACGGAGAGGAAGACGTCGGAGAGGAAGACGTCGGTAAGTCATCCCCAGTCATAATGTTTTTTTACTTACCCTACCTGATCCTTCTTATTTTCATTCCTGTGTGGTTTGTTGTCTTTGTCGTTTGCTGTGAGCGCAACATGGGCAATTCTCAGGGTGCGAGTTTTGTGACTGTTGACTTTGTCCAGCCGATAAAGGAATTGCTTAAGCAGAGGGACATTAGGGTCTCCTCTGCAACAATTAAAAAGATTGTTAAAGACCTAGATACAATTGCGCCCTGGTTTGCAGTCTCGGGGGACCTTTCTCTCCCTACTTGGGAGAAATTAGGTAGAGAATTGGAGGCAGCAAAACAAGAGGACAGAATTGGTAAGGGCACACTGCCGTTTTGGTGGCTGATTCACTCTTGCTTAAGTAAAGAAAACCACATGGAACTTATTAGAAGGGGACGGGAAGTTCTCGCAAGGCATCAGGATAGCCTTTCTGAGTCAGATTCAAATGGGGAGTCAAAAACTAGGCCTAGAAAAAGAAAAAATAAAATAAAAAAGAAGGGATTAAACAAAGAAAAAAGTTTACAAGATGAGCTCAGAGAAACAGATAAAATCTATAATTGCCCCCCCCCCCCCCAGGGGGAAAGAGGAGCCTTTAACAGGCTCTATCCTCCCATTGAGGAGCTTACACATGCAAATGTACTTGACACAGATAAGGAGGCTAGCTCCGATTCTGCAGAGGAGGAAGAAGAAGAATTATTTAAAGGGGAAGAGGAAAGACTAAAGGAGGCCACCGCCTGTTATAAAAGGGAGCAGACAAAGGGGCCTAAAGGCCAAGGGTGTAGTCCTTTACAGTCCCTAGAGCCTTCCGCACCCCCACCCTATAACTCCCCTGGGGACACATGCCGCTTCATTAAAACCTCCCCTGGGGACACATGCCACTTCATTAAAACAAAAACCTGGTCGCGGCTGGCCTCCGCTTTTCCCGTTTTTGAGGACCCAGTAACTCAACAAAGGAGACATGAACCAGTTCCCTATAAACAACTAAAGGATTTGGTTCAGGCTGTCAAGGATTTTGGACCAGGTGCAGATTATTCCGTTGCGCTATTGCGCAGAATCATTACAGCTCCTTTAACTCCTACAGATTGGACAGAGTTGGCAAAGGCGTGTCTTTCAAAAGGCCAGTTCCTTGAGTGGAAATCTTTGGTTACAGATAATGCTCAGACACAGGCTAGACAAGATATCCAGAATGGCCATCCGGGATGGACAGCTGACATGCTCCTGGGGCTCGGCCCTCACATGGCTGACCAAGTAAATTTTCCTATAGAGGTATATCAACAGGTTAATAGCATTCACTATCGAGCATGGAGAGATGTCCCCAATAAGGGGGAAGTAGCTGGCAACCTGACAAAAATTATACAAGGCTCAACAGAACCTTTTGCAGATTTTGCTGCCAGATTGATGGAGGCTGCTGAGAAAACTATAGGTACTGCAGATCATACCATGCCCTTTGTGCTCCAATTGATATATGAGCAAAGCACAAAGGAATGTCAGAGAGCTATAAACCCAGTCAGAAAAAAGGGAATTGAGGCCTGGATCAAAGCATGTCACGAAATTGGCGGGCCATTGTCTAATGCAGGCCTGGCTGCTGCAGTTCTTGCTGCCACAAAGTCTCAACAGACTCAAAATTCAAAAGGATGTTTCAAATGCGGACAGCTTGGGCATTTTAAGCACCAATGCCCTCAGGCCGGGGAATCTGCCCCCCTAGTCAGGGAGGGACCAAAGCAGCGACCACCTGGTACTTGCCCAAGATGTAATAAGGGTAATCATTGGGCTAATGAGTGTAGGTCAGTGAAAGATATTAATGGTCTACCTATACCTCCCCTTCAACGTGCTCAGGAGTCAAAAAACGGAATGAGGAGCCCCCGTCCCCAGGGCCCACAAATTTATGGGGCACTCCAGGCGCCAGTCCCAACATTGGGCCCGCCGCCTTCCTCCCGCTCAGAAGAGCCACCTCAGGCTCCGCAGGGCTGGACCTCTGTGCCACCCCCGGACTGGTCCTGACCCCTGAGATGGGTATACAAGCCTTAGAGACTGATGTCTGCGGACCTGTACAAAAGGATACCGTGGGCCTCCTCTTAGGACATTCATCATCAACTTTAAAAGGATTGCTTGTTTTTCCTGGAGTCATTGACCCTGATTATATGGGCACAATAAAGGTTCTCTGTCATTCCCCTTATGGGGCTGTGTCTATTGCACCAGGAGATCGTATTGCTCAATTGTTGATTTTGCCTTCTACTCATTCCTCATTCCCGGCCCAGCAGAGAGAGAGGGGAGATGGATGTCTTGGGTCTACTGGGATAGACTTGGTTTGTTTATCGCTAGAATTAGATCAGAGACCACTTTTACAGTTGACCATAGAGGGAAAGACATTTTCAGGCCTGGTTGATACAGGTGCAGATAGAAGTATAATTCAAATGAATTCTTGGCCTAAGTCTTGGCCCCTTCAAAAATCTTCCCAGACCCTACAAGGTCTGGGATATGCAGAGACACCCCAGATGAGTGCAAAAGAACTGACGTGGTATACCGATGAGGGGCAGAAGGGAAAAATACAGCCTTTTGTATTGGCAGTCCCAATTAATTTGTGGGGTAGGGATGTTCAGTCCCAGTTGCGCCTCCGTCTGACTAATGACTATTCGGAGGCTAGCAAAAATATGATGAAAATGCAAGGCTTTGTCCCAGAACAGGGACTGGGAAAATTCCTCCAGGGGCGTCCAGACCCAATTATCCCAAAAGAAAAGTTGGACTGTTGTGGATTGGGTATTTCCTAGGGGCTGTTGAAAACGCCGCTTCCCAGAGAGTCCAGGTGCCCATTCCTTGGTTAACTAACAAAGCCATATGGGTTCCTCAATGGCCCCTATCACAGGAAAAACTGGAAGCAGCAAGAGTCTTAGTCCAAGAACAGTTGAATCTTGGCCATCTAGAGCCTTCTGTGTCCCCCTGGAACACTCCAATATTTGTGATTAAAAAACAATCAGGCAAATGGAGATTGCTCCATGATTTGAGAGCGGTTAATGCCCAAATGCAGATTCTGGGGCCTGTTCAAAGAGGCCTCCCAGCCCTTTCTGCCCTGCCCAAGGAATGGCCTATCATAGTTCTAGATGTTAAGGACTGTTTTTTCTCTATACCGCTTTGCCCTCAAGATAGGGAACGTTTTGCTTTCACTCTTCCCTCAGTTAATCATGAGAGGCTGGATGCTCGTTTCACAGCCCTACTATCTGTCAGCTTTTTGTAGATGTTGCGTTGGCCTCTGTCCACCAGGAGTTCCCTTCTCTTCGCATGATTCATTATATGGATGACATTTTGTTAACAGCCCCCATATTGGCTACCCTACATTCCTCTTTTCAAAGAGTTATTCAGGCCTTAGAGAACTATGGCTTGACCATTGCCCCTGAAAAGATTCAACAGACAGATACTGTTACTTTTCTGGGGTCTGTCATTAGCCCTTGTTCTGTGGGGCCACAAAAGATGTGTATTCGCACCTCTCATTTACATACTCTCAATGATTTTCAAAAGTTACTGGGAGATATTAATTGGTTGCGAGGATTCCTTCATGTGCCTCGATCAGAGTTGTTGCCACTCTTCTCCATCCTTGAAGGCAACCCCGATGTTCTGTCTCCTCGCACGCTTACACAACCTGCCCATGAGGCACTTAATAAGATTGAAGAGGCACTTAGTAAAGCACAACTTGATCGGTTTGATCCTTCTAAACCACTTCTTTTATGCATCCTAAAACCTAGAGATGTCCCTACAGGAGTGATCTGGCAGGAGGGGCCTCTATTATGGCTTCATGGAAACTCTTTGGGAGCCTGCACTCTCCAATATTTTCCGCAGCTGGTAGCCCAACAGGCTTGTTTGGGGCTTAAATATTGCTTAATACACTTTGCAAAGCTGCCTGACAAACTCATCATCCCCTATACTAAGGAACAGGTAGAAGTTTTGCCTGGCACTGTGGATGATTGGAGCATTCTCATGTGTGCTTTCCCAAATGTCATAGATAATCATTATCCAAAGAGCCCTATTTTGTCCTTTGTTGAAAATAATCTGGTTTACTTTCCTAAAATCACTGTTCAGGAGCCTATTACATCAGCCCCTGCCATCTTTACTGATGGTTCAAAGTCTGGTCGTGGGGCCTACTTGGTACAGGGCTCGGAGCCTATAGTAAGAATGTTTAGACCTGATTCCCCTCAAATTGTTGAATGCCTAATTGTTTTGGAGGTCTTTCAGACATTCTCTACTTTTAACTTGTTCACGGATTCCCTATATGTAGCTAATGCGGTTGCTGGCCTAGAGATTGCCGCTTCGGTTCGCTCTACTAGTCTAGTGTCTAATATTCTTTTACAACTTCAGTCTTTTACAGCGAACTTGCCCTTTCTCTGTAACTCATATTCGGGCACATTCATTACTGCCTGGCCCCTTATCACAGGCTAATGACCTCGTGGACCAGGCCACTAGGCTCGCCATGATTTCTCTGGAAGATACAAAAGCTTCAGCTACTGAATTCCATAGATTATATCATGTTCCTGCAAACACCTTGAGAAAAAAAATTTCTATTTCCAGAAATGAAGCACGAGACATTGTAAAATCTTGTCAGTCTTGTGTCACCTTTTTACCCTCCCCACATGTGGGCGTTAACCCTCGAGGCCTACGTCCTGGAGACCTTTGGCAAATGGATGTGACACATCTTCCAGAGTTTGGAAGATTAAAATACCTACATGTCTCAGTGGACACGTGCTCAGGTATTATTTTTGCCTCACCATTGGCAGGTGAGAAGGTCTCTCATGTCAAAACTCACTGCCTAGAGGCCTGGGCTGCTTGGGGAAAGCCACACCGCCTAAAAACTGATAATGGCCCAGCGTACTCATCTGGTGGCTTTCAAGCCTTCTGTACCCAAATGCAGGTTGCACATACCACTGGCCTTCCTTACAACCCACAAGGTCAAGGTATAGTAGAAAGAGCCAATAAAAGTCTAAAAGCTCTTTTATTTAAACAAAAAGGGGGTATAGCGGAAAATGCAACTCCCAAGGAAAGAGTGTCTTTAGCCCTTTTTACCCTTAATTTTTTAATCTTGGATAATAATAATAAATCTACAGCTGACAGGCACAGTCAACATGTGATTCAATCATCTAGTGAGATGGTGTTGTGGAAGGATGTCTTAGATAATAAATGGAAAGGACCGGATCTTGTTGTGATAAGATCCAGGGGAGCTGTTTGTGTTTTTCCACAGGAACAGGATTCCCCTCATTGGGTTCCAGCCCAGCTGGTGAGGACAGTCAAGCGATCTCCGGAGGAGGGTCCAGGAGACAGTGATGTTCATCAGGGCGGAGATGATGAAGGTCTTGTGGATAATCTTCCTCCTGTGCCTGGAATCCATGAATCAAGTGGAAGAGGAAGGGACACAAGATGAAGGGGCGTCTTGGAAGTGCCTCAATACATCTGGGGGTGTTAATGACATTGGACATGGCTGTGGGAGGAATACTTCCTTTGCCCCTGCGCTGGTGTGTGTTCTTCCACCATTTCTGTTCGTTCTTAGTAACTTCTCTTTTAGTAATTGCACCAATGCTTCCTGCTATCTGTCATTTTAAGGAAGGGGTAGGAGTGGGAATGTTCCTAGTGTGCTGCCTGGGAGGATGCGTACTTTGCCTCTGGTTGATTTGCCACCTGCGAACCCAAACCAAGAGGGACAAGGTGGTCATTTCTCAAGCGCTTGCTGCCTTGGAAAGTGGTTCCTCCCCCCAAATTTGGCTGTCAGCTTTAAAAGGCATATAGCTCCCCTGGCCCTTGCACCCTCAGGGTCTCAGCGTACCCATTGCACGAGGATGGTCAGGGATCTGGTAGCTTTCGTTTGACTGCCGCCTTTGCACTCTCAGGGGATCTGTCCCATTGCACTGAGGAAGGGGAGGTTGAACTTCTTCCCTTGATCGGTCAACACATCATGAGGTGCGGACCTGATCGGGAAGGTGGCTATTTTTCTGAGCGATACCATAAGTTAATAAAAAAGGGGGAACTGTAGGGAGCCAATGCAGACACCATTCTCGCCAGTCTTGAGGTAAATACTTCCTCATTTAGGCAGCAACCTCCCTTGAGGTTGTGCATGCGCTTGATGCACCTTGTCCTGAGCCTATCCCGTGGCTCCTGTTGGGCGGGTGAGCCTATGGCAGCCAATCAGCAGGCGTCCCATAGTATTCTGCCCTATAAAAGCAGCTACACTCCTGTGCCCCTCGCCCCTCGCCATCAACTTTCCTGTTAACCAAGAGGCTCTCCAATAAAGTGTGATCGAGAAGGATCTTCGTCTGGTGGTCGTTCTTTCCCTGCAGGACAGGGGCTCGCCCCACTCATTCATCGCTGTTGTGTTTTCTCTACCAGGATAATGCAGCAAGTTCCATGGAAAAGTTTCCTCCATCCCTTTTAGTTCATCTAAGCAATACTGGGAGCTAGAGACAGCGCTTTGGGAATCTGTCACTGTCAGACTTCTGTGCTCTCTGCTGGTGCTAAACCTACATCATACTGTTGGTCATTCACCTCTCTGGACATGCTGAACCCAGCCTCTTAGGTCTCCAAACCCAAATCTCTCACTTTTCTCTGAGCACCTGGTGTGTCCAAAATTCAATATACTTTCCTCTGCAGGATCCAACTCAGTGAGAGCTGTTAGGTGTGGCTGGGGTGCCAACAGCCTTCTCAATGGAGAAAATTCAGCTTGTTTGACTTCTGTTTTCTGTCTTCATTTCACTGTTGGTGGATTTTTATCTTGTCGTTTTGCATTTATCTTACAATCACCCTTGTATTCTGCCATGTTAGGTAAACTGCCCCATATTAAAGCATTTTGGTATGAACTTGTAATTAGCATAGAGTTTGGTTTTGATGCACATGTATATATGTGCTTGCATGTCTTTAAATTTTCTGAAAATATCTATTTTATTTATTTATTTATTTATTTTTTTTTTTTAGAGAAAGAGGGGAGAGACAGGGAGAGAATAGCAAGTTGCTTTTTTTAAAAAAAAATTATTTATTTATTTGATAGTGACAGACACAGAGAGAAAGACAGATAGAGGGAGAGAGAGAGAATGGGAGCACCAGGGCTTCCAGCCACTGCAGATGAACTCCAGACGCGTGCGCCCCCTTGTGCATCTGGCTAAAGTGGGACCTGGGGAACCGAGCCTCGAACCGGGGTCCTTAGGCTTCACAGGCAAGCGCTTAACTGCTAAGCCATCTCTTGAAAATATCTATTTTATTTATTGGAGAAAGAGAGAGAGAGAGAGAGAGGGGTGGAGAGGTAGATAGAAAACAGGTATACCAGGGCCTTCAGCTGCTGCCAAAGAACTCCAGATTTCTGTGCTACCTTGTGCATCTGACTTACTTGGATCCTTTGGCTTTGCAGGCAAGTGCCTTACCAGTTAAGCAATCCCTCCAGACCCACATTTTTTTTTTAATTTGTGTAGGTTTATATTCATGTGGAGTCATTCCTCAAGAACTCAGTACACATATTTTTTTTAATTTTTTTGTTTATTTTTATTTATTTATTTGAGAGAGAAGAAGAGAGAGAGAGAATGAGAATGGGTGCGCCAGGACCTCCAGCCACTGCAAAGGAACTCGAGACACGTGCACCCCCTTGTGCACCTGGTTTACGTGGGTCCTGGGGAATCAAGCCTAAAACCAGGGACCTTAGACTTCACAGGCAAGCACTTAACCACTAAATCATCTCTCCAGCCCTCAATACACATATTTTTGAGACCAGATCTTGTACTGGCTTGGAGCTTGCCAAATATGAGCCAGTAGATTGTTAACAAGCCCAGAGAGGTTCCATCTTCACCTCTCCAGCACTGGGATTGCAGATGTGTGCTACTGAAGCCAGCCTGTACATTCTGGTGGGAATTGCACTCAAGCTCTCATGCTTGAGAAGCAAGCGCTTTATCAGCTGATGTGTCTCCTTAGCCCTAGAGCTGGGTTTTGAAGGAGTCGACCGGAGAAAATATTTTGAAAGCACTATTTAGTGCCTCTATATTTAATTTAATGAATATATTCTTATTTTGCCAACCATAGTGTGATATTTTGTTTCTTTGACCTTGTTTAACTTTTTGTGGCATTATTTCTTTACTTATTGCTCCATTCTATTTCACTTTTACTATTGTGTTCATCACTACTGAAATTCTCACGTTGATATATTAGAGTGAAACATTTCTTGAAATTTATATATATTTCCCATGAAAATTCTAAGACCTTCAAATACACTTGAAATCCACTTGGATTCTTTACCCATCTTTCATGCATTTAAAAATATTTATATGTGATAGACATTTATGTGTGTTAATATTCATGTAAACACATATGTGCATGTGCATACACACACACATATAAAGTCTATTATCAATGCTTATTACCCTTACCCACACGTTTTAGTTTTCCATTAGATTTTATATATTACAATGCATTTTGTCCACAAGGAGGCATTTTTCTATTTCCTGAGTAATAACTTTGTGGATTATTCAGTATTTTTACCTTTCTAATGAGTTCTCCTGGTCATTGTTTGCCTGAAATTTATACTGTATCTTCCTTCTTAAACTGGACATCTCTGGGTTTAGAAATTATATGATAGTTCCATTTTCAGCACTTTGCAAATGTCTATGACTTCTGTGGCAAGACATAAAAGTCCTGGTTGTTCCTGAAGGTTTTGCTTTTATTTCTGTCTTCAGCAGTTTTCTCAGCCTGTACCTGCATTATTTGTTGGCTTGTGTGTTTAATTAATTCATCTTAATTCTGTTTTGGGTGTTTTCTTGATTTTATTACTTCCTATTGCCACCATTGTCGGGAAATTTTAGATGAATCTGTGGCCATTCTCTCTTTATACCCATCCCTCTGCTGTGTGCTCTGAGAAGCACGCTTTTTTGGAATTCTGTAGCTCACCACTCTTCCACTCTTAATTTTCTGTGTCTCATCTAATGAAATCTTAATCTGGCTTTCTTTGTTGTTTTTGTCTGCTGATTCTTTCACCAAGTCTTCTAATTGCCTACTCCTATTCTCAACTTTATCTTCTAAATTGGAGTTTATCTTGCCTGGTGTTACTGCAAGTTTGTCCTATTATATTCATAACAGTTTGCCTGTCTGTGAGTTTGGTTATTATTTACTGTGTGCTGAAGAATACCTTTGAAATATTATAGATGGAGATATTATGTGAAGTAGGTGAGTGCTGTTTTCCTCCATAATGGATTTTAGTTTATTTTAAGCAAGTCTTTGTATATTCTCTCAAAGTAGGATTTTATCAGTAATATACCAGGAATTGAGATAGTACAATTTTAGCATGTAATGCCTGGGAAAGTCTATATATGTTGCCTTTACTCCTACTTGAAAAAAAAAATCATTTTAGAGAGAGACAGAGAGAGAGACAGACACAGAGAGAATTGGCATGTCAGGACCTCAGCTACTGACATTGAATGCTAGAAGCTTGTGCCACCTTTGTGTGTTTGGCTAATGTGGGATCTGTAGAATTGAACATGGGTCCTTAGGCTTCATAGGAAAGCGTCTTAACCATTCAGCCATCTCTTCAGCCTCTTTACTCCTACTTTTTTGTTTTGTTTTTTGTTTTTTTTTTGAAGTGACTGATTTTTCACTTTACTACTAATGAGGTATTGCCAAGTATACACAGTACGATAATTAAGATGTTGTAATATAAGAACCATGCACACACAGTCATAAATTGAAAAGAAAATTTTAGCTAAAGTATTTAAGTGTTGTGAGGACATTTCAGAACCAGGAATACAATGAGCTTGGGTAGGAATGCATTAGTCAGAATTGACTGACATTTCAAGAATAAGGCACACTCATTTATCAGTAGAATGGTTGAGAGGATTTTTTTTTTTAATAACATACCTACTTTTTTTTTTTTTTTTAATGGTAGGGGTTCTCACTCTAGCCCAGTCTGAACTCGAATTCACTATGTTGTTTCAAGGTGGCCTTGAAAGCACAGCGATCCTCCTACATTTGCCTCCCAAGTGCTGGGATCCTACTTTTAGCATTCAGTTTTGGGAATACCAGCCCTAAGTACACATTTCTTCCATCAAATCACAGCCTTGCTGAGAGCCAAATCCGTTGCTCACATCCCTATACATGCAGCTCCCCCCTTCCAAATCCTTGCTCCCTTGATCAGCTTCAAGTTATTTTTGGAATTTTTTTTGTGGGGGGCGGAGGGTTTCAAGGCAGGATCTAACTCTAGCTCAGGCTGACCTGGAATTCACTATGTAGTATCAGGCTGCCTCGAACTTGTGGTGATCCTCCTACCTCTGTCTCCCGAGGGCTGGGCACCATCACTCCTGGCAGAACTGGGATGTATCTACTAGAGGAAAAATGTCCCTAAGCATCTTGTTTAAATATCTGAATTTCTGTCATCTTCCAGATCTCAGCTCTGTAAATATACACTATCCTGTTGCCTCAGGAGGGATTTTCCAGAAGATTTAACTATATCTCTATGCAGGCTTTTTGTATTATTTCATGGAAGGCTGATTTGTTCCCACTTTATCACTTTATCAGAGGAACTTTTTCTTCAAATTGCACTCATAAAATTACAAATGATAATAAAGTATATGATATACATATTTTGATAATTATCTCCAAATTATTCATCCACCAAAACAAACAAACAAAAAGTAACTTTCTAGAGTCAATAGTATGATAGGTGCAGGTTTAAGCACATTGCTGATGATATGTTCAGATAGGTACATTTATGATTATAATGAAATGTGCTTTTTGCTTGTAATTTTCTGCACCAAAGGATTCTTGATCACAGTGTTTTCTTCCATGCCTTCAAATATATTTTTCTTTTGTGTTTCAACCACTCTCCATGGTTCTTCTAACATAGTCACCTCTTCTTGTCCTTTCTCTCCAACAAAATGAAGCTTGTCTTTGTTTATGTTTGAACTGGATATCCAATACTCTGCCACATTTGCATTGCTGCCGTGAGCAGTCAGGGCTCCACTCTATTAGAAATGTGTAGTAGTTATGTACTGCTACTCAGGTACACAGCCTGTAAGACAAGATTTTCTTTGATGACCTAATTATAAGCCTTGCAGATTTGACCAATCAATATGTTATGTCTTTAACTCTGTCACAGAAAAAAACAGTTATGTTGAAGTTCTTGACCACTAGTATGTAAGAATGTGATTTTGTTTGGAAAGAAAGTTCTTGCAGACATAATGAGGTAAGATCAGGTCATACAGGGGTAGAGAATAGGGTGGGCCCTTAATGTAGTATTTCTGGTCTTATAAGAAGATAGATCAACCAAAGAACTTCACGTGACTGCCATCAGAGACTGAGGTGATGGATCTATAAGACAAAGAATGGCAGAGGTTTCAACCAAAGAGAATGTCACACTACCATCAGAGACTGAGGTGATGGATCTATAAGACAAAGAATGGCAGAAGTTGCAAGCCACCACCAGAAGAGAGGAATAAGCAGGGGAAGATCATCCCTTGATGTTTTCCCAAGACATAATGACCCTCTTTATACCTGCATTTCGTATATCCGCATTCTGTAACATTTCCATTATTTTACATGTCTTACTTGTGGTACTCTATTTCAGAATTCCTAGGAAAATAATGGTACCTTTATCTCTCCTAGTCTTTTGTAAATCATCATTGACAATAAGTAATAGAACAGTGACCAATTTTCCTAAATGCTGGGAAAGACCTCTCATTATTCTAGTGGATAAGAAGTTCTCCTTGAGGGCACAGTCTCTGATTCACACTTCTCATCAATCTTCTCCAGTAAGAGCAGGGCATGGCATGTAAGAAAGGTCCCTAAATGCACAATCAGATTCCAGCATGTCCTCATTTTCCTCTATTATTTCTCAAGTTCCCATCTTGCTCACATGGTTTACAAGCTCTAGGTATTTATAAGTAGTGGTCTGTGTACCCATTTATAACTGTCATCTTTCCTCTGTGCTTTGATTGCTTCCTAATACCTTCCACACTGAACATGTTCCCACCACATCTCACCCTTATAATTATGTCAGATCATGCCTTAGCTTCGGATGGGTAAACATTGATTTGATGTAGTAACCAGGGGGGAAAAAAGGAAGTTAAATTAAGAATATTTAGTTTGCTTTGTAATTTAAACTAGGGGGTTATACTGCTAGATCTGGTACCTGAAAAATGACAGATCCTGAGATAACATGGTGAAACCAAATTGCTGCACCTATGCAATTACACATCTTACCCAGCATTTACAAAAAAGTTATTCACTGTCCTATTACATTATCATTTACAAAAGGCTATGGCAGTGAGAATTACCATTCTTTTCTCTACTTCATAGATGAGAAAAGTAAGGACAGATAGTTATATATTAGCTTCCTAGGACTGCTATAATAAAGTTCCACTAAGATACCTAAAACCATAACAATATTACAGGTGGTAGCTATCCAAAATGCAAGACTAAACAGAGTCATGGTTCCTCTAAGAAACATCAAGGGATGATCTTCCCCTGCTTCTTCTTCTCTTCTGGTGGTGGCTTCCAACCTCTGCCGTTCTTTGTCCGATAGATCCATCACTTCAGTCTCTGATGGTAGTCATGTGACCTTCTCTTTAGTTGATCTATCTTCTTTTTTTTAAATTTAATTTATTAGTTTTCTTTTCAGCAAATACAGGCAGTTTGGTACCATTGTTTAGGCTCATCCATGATCTACCCCCTCCCATTGGACCCTCCTTGTTGATGTAAATGGGTCGTGCATTGTGGAGTTAGCCCACAGTTATTGGTATGATAAATGTCTCTGCATATCATGACCCAACATGTGACTCTGACATTCTTTCTGCCCCCTCTTCTGCAAAATTTCCCTGAGCCATGTTGGGTTCATTTTCAGTCTGCTTCAGTGCTGAGGTGTTGGGGGCCTCTGAGGCTCTGGCTCTCTGATTTGGTAGGAGTTGATTTTTCTCTGTGTTGGTCTCCTTCCCCTTTGTGCTGGTATCCGGTTCATCAGGAAAACATCACCCTTGCTTGTTTCGCTAATTGTCCTTAGTTTCAGTCAGGGCCCTTTGAGGTATGTTATGGCAGCTCTCTCCTTAGGATCTGCATCTATCTTTCTTTCCCCGTATCTGCACCGCAGCTAGGCGGTCGCTATCTTGGCCAGAAGTCTTATCTTCTAATAAGACCAGACATACTACATTAAGGGCCCACACTATTCTCTATCCCAGTGTGACCTCATCTTTTTTCATTATGTCTGTAAGAACCTTTTTCCAAACAAACTTACATGCTAGTAGTGAAGAACTTCAACATATCTTTTTCTATAACACAGTTGAAGGCATACTATATTGATGATTCTAAATTTGTATGTGTCCTCCTAAGTGGGTCAGCAAAGAAAATCGTATTTCAGAGACACTTTATTCCTATTGGGCTTTATGATTGAATTATTCAGTTTCCTGAGTTTTGGCATAACTGGAAAAATATGGATCTTATTTACCCATTTTGCTTCAACGCATGCAGGGGAAAAGTCATCAAAATATATTTATCTGCGAGCTAATATGGGGGCATACCTTGGGTTCACTGAGATAGAGTGATATGCTTTATTGTTGCTTTTGAACAAGTTGGTTCTTCAGTGTCATCATGTATACAAAGCCATTAATGGGTATCGCCAAGTACATACTGAGTAGAAACCCACCTGATACAAAGGGGCTCTTGTATTAAAAAAATTTTTTTTGTATTCACAGAGGAAAAATACAAAAGAACTTTTGTTTTATTTTAGCTTATAGTAAACCATTTTTACCTTTCAACTGTAGCACAATGACAATCCTTTTGATTATATGGAAAATCCATAATTAAAACAGTCAAGTCATCTGGGCATGATGGGGCACACCTTTAATCCCAGTACTTGGGAGGCAGAGGTAGGAGGATCGCCATGAGTTTGAGGCCACTCTGAGACTACTTAGTTACTTCCAGGTCAGCCTGGACTAGAGTGAGACCCTACCTCGAAAAACCAAAAAAAAAAAAAAAAAAAAACAAAGACAAAAATAAACAATCAAGTGAACATTTCAAGTCGTAATCAATATTTTGAAGTTTTCATTCTCTGATTCATTTCTTCATTTTCAAGTGTAATGGTGTAGTTCTATTGACAGCTTGATCTGATTAGAAATCCATGGACATTCCTCTTGGTTGGGTTTCTGACAAAGCCCAGAAAGGAAGGATTTACTGAAAGAGGAAGTCCTTCCTCCGGAGTTAGCCCTTCCCCCAGAGAAGACGCCTTCCCAGAGGGGGTGTTAATGTAAGGAAGCTCTGGGAGGAAAGAGCCCCTTCCTCTCACCTGGGGACTAATTCTGTGGCTGATGAGTGGTCCACTCTCACATGCATCTATCCTGTGCAGCTGTCCTTCGTGGACACTAGAACCAAGTTTCCTGAGCCTTCCAGCATGGACTGAAGACCAGGTGCTTGCCAGGAAGCCTTCAAGCCTTCAGTGCTGAATTGGAACTGTTGAGGCATCTAGCCATGTGGACTGGAGAGCTCTTGGGACACTTGGCTGTCAAGCCTGCAGACTGCTATCATTGGACTACAACAAGGTAATCCAATAAATTCCCTTTTTATATAATTCATTACAAAGTTTCTGTTTCTCTGGAGAACCCTGACTAATACACCAGGTTTCATGTGACTACTGTCTACTTGGCTTTTATGTCTACTATCCAGTTAAAAATATCCCATTATAAATTACAAAGCCTATGGTGTTCTTCTCTGTCACTCTTGACATGATGAACTCTTTCTTTTACATCTCCCTATAACGGTAAAGTCTTCTTAGCAACTTGCTTTCTACTTTAGAAATAAATCTTTGATAATGCTTTTTATTACCTTGCAAAATAAGACATTTTTTATAATTTATATTTATTTTATTGTCCTAATGTCATTTGAGCTGCTGACCTTTGAGTACTTTCAGTTCGTAAAAAATATGGTTCAATTTCATGTTGTGTCCACATTCTACAAGGTGTCTTCAGGACATTGGCAATCTGCCATTGTTGCATCAAAAAATGTATTCTGATATAAATGGACTCTTGATTTTATAGAGACCATAGTTTTAGAGAAATCATGGCTGGAGAGATGGCTTAGTGATTAAGGCATTTGCCTGCAAAGTAAAAGGACCTAGATTTGATTCCCCAGAATCCATGTAAGCCAGATGCACAAGGGACATATGCCAGGTCCCCCGCTGGTTCCTCCGAAGGGGTTGAGGAGGAGGAGGAGTTTCAATGGCCAGGAACACAACCACCAAAGCCTGGAGTCTCATCAAAGCAGGAACTTGCTTTATCGTTACAGTAGTTACATAAGTTTGAAAACAAGGGTGGAGATTTTAGGACAGGGGTAGGAGGGCGTGGGGGGTAAGGGCCAAAAGTAAATCGCGACCTTTGAGATGATTGGTCCCAAGCACATGAACTCGCTCTTGGGAATTCCAACTCCTATGCCGAAGTAGCAGGCCAGAAGCCATTAGGCTTCTTGCTGAGTCATAGCTGGCCAGAGGCAAATTGCCAAACTTTACCTAGGCTTAGGAAGTTCCACTAGGCCTCATGCCCCAGCCTTTCAAAGCCCAACAGACATATGCATCTGCAGTTCATTTGCAGTGGCTGGAGGCCCCATTCTCTCTCTGTTTGTCTATAATTCGCTCTCTGCTTGCAAATAAAAAAAAAAAAAAAACTTAAAAAAAAGAAACTTCAAGGAATCAGTCTACCTTTAGAAGGTAGATTCCTTACCCTTTTGATCTGAATTTCTAAATGAACATTTTGTAATGGTTTATATTGATTGTCAACTTGACAGGACCTATAATCACATGTGGGAGATTAGCCAGATTAGAGTAACCTCTGATTCAAGAGAGGGATTATCTTCATTAGCTCATGTGAAGTGGGAAAACCCACCTTAACTGTGCGTGACACACTGGGAAGGGATTATCTTCATCAGCTCATGTGAAGTAGGAGCCCCGCCTTAACTGTGGGTGGCACCTTTCAATGGGCTTGAATTCTACACTCTGTAAACATGGAAGAATCCATCTCTCTTTGCTTCATCACCTGGGTTGAATATGACCTGCTACTTTGCTCTTACCACACCTTCCCCACCACATTGGATTGTAATTTGCAGCTGCAAAGGGGATTGAACCTTTCCTCCCTTAAAATCATGGGCTGGAGAGATGGCTTAGCGGTTAAGCGCTTGCCTGTGAAGCCTAAGGACCCTGGTTCGAGGCTTGGTTCCCCAGGTCCCACATTAGCCAGATGCACAAGGGGGTGCTCGCATCTGGAGTTCGTTTGCAGAGGCTGGAAGCCCTGGCGCGTCCATTCTCTCTCTCTTTCCCTCTATCGGTCTTTCTCTCTGTGTCTGTCGCTCTCAAATAAATAAATTTAAAAAATTAAAAAAAAAAAAACCAATGGTTATCATGTGTTTTACGTATTTTGCCAATGTAGTGAGAAGATAACAATACAATTTTAAAGATAAGGTTATCTATGCATACATATATATGTGTGTTTGTATGTGTGTGTGTATACAAGCTAAATATATTAAATAAATATGTATATAATGTAAATAAATATACATTTACATAAATATATTAGTAATTATTATTATAATATGTATTATATATACATACATATGTATATATACATATAATATATACATATATACGTAAACACAATTCAGTACATTATAATAATATATCTAAATTCACATATGGATGTATGGTGTATCACTTTGGCTCATGCGTATAATCTCAGCACTTGGGAGGCTAGAGTAGGCAGATCATTAATTTGAGGTTAGCTTGAAACTACATAGAAATTTTCTCAAAATAACGCCCCCCCCCCCCCACACACACTGGTTTTGTTGGATTTTGGCCGTCTTTTCATATCTATATTTTCTTTAGAAGAAAATAGCACACAACACATTATTTCCAAAAGGTGTCCTCGATGGAGAAGAGTTGGCAAGATGAAAAACAAATAGAGTCATCAATTTATTTACACTTAAGACATCAGACATTTGAATAAGCTAGAATTAATCAATGATAATTCTGTGTATCATTTATTTAGTTGCGAAATAAATATGAGCCTGAAGTAGCTCATGGAGATTGTAAGTTATTTACTTTGCGTTTTTATTAAGTCAAGGAAATGTACAATTCGCTTTCCAAATATTTTCATTAACTTATGTCAAGAAAACTGGGCTCCTAAATAGAATTTGCTATGTGGTTCCTCTGTACCCTAGAGCTCCAGGAAGCAACAGGTTCCAAACCCAGTCGCTCTGACTATAGCAATTTCCTACAACTCCCTCAGTGTGAGGCTGGGGAAAATTTCTTTTCCCCAGATTCCTAGGAGTTTTCACTGAAGAGTCAAGGCATCTGGCACATATCATTTTGTATTCAGCCAGTTTCTCCATGTAAAGAGTGCTCCCTGGGAGTAAATTAGGCAATTAGCAGAACCATTAACTATTTCAGGCCAGAGGAGCATCACTTAGCTCACTGAAGCAATAATGATCAGATTAGTAGTCCTGTGATTGCTGAATGTTCAAGAACTAAGTCTGCTCACTTTGGGGAGGGCTCTGATGTGGAGGGCTTGTTAATGCTCTGGAAAAGCATTTGTATCAGGATTCCCTGTTAAAAGGACTTGAAATCAACATATGAGAAGTCACTCATATACTTTCATAAGCAATTCATTAACTATAGAGGTTAGGGTTTTTAGTAACATGTTCAGCACTATTAGATGTGCTTAACTAAAGTGCACAGTCAGTGAAAATGAGGGAATAATCTATTCTGTCCATTGCCAGTCACCAGCTCTGATCATTGTTGACCACCTTGTGATCCCAGAGGTCCTCTTGTTGACCATTAATCAGAAGCTTTACATTGGAAATGAATGCATATGTTTTAGACTCATGATATATTGAGGAGGTTAAAATAGCCACAAGGCAACTGTCAGGATGCTGTAGCACCTGCAAAACCAGTTTTGGAAATATTTAATATGTTGTAGGTATTGTGAGAACATTACTCAAATGTGAATCTTAGATCGTCACTTACCGTCTAATCTTCAGTGTGAATTAGAGCAGACATGCACACGTGACCTTTTGTAATTAAGCGGGTGATCATTTCCATGTGCGACACTCACCCAGGTTGCTCCTTATTCCTTATGTGATTATTGTTAAAAGCTAAATACATGTAAAGAAATCAGCATAATATCTAGTGTATGGTAAAACCAAAATAATTGGTAGCTCTTATTATTGAAATGGTACATTATCATTAATTCTTACATTTTACATAATGCCATTACTCTCATGTGTAACATGATCAAAGATAATCATTTTAAAATTAACACAGAGTCATAAATGACTGATTTCATATTTCTTTTAAGATACACATGCATTTATTATTTTATTAAGTGATATTAGGTAATCATTTCAAAAATATTTAATATACTTGTCTGTGAATTACAAACTTATATTGTTTTATATTTTTGCTATCTAGCTCTCCCTCCAGTGAAATTTAGAGAAGAAGCAGAGACTGCCAGTCATGGTGGCACATGCCTTTAATTCCAGCATTCAGGAAGCTGAGGTAAGAGGAGCATTGTGAGTTCAAGGCCAGCCTGAGACTAATTCCAGGTAAGCCTGGGGCAGAGCAAGACTCTGTCTCAAAAAACAAACCAAACCCCACCCCCCCAGGAACTATATTTTTGGATAAAAAAAATTTAAAAAAGAAGAATTACATTCTTCTAAAATAATTTATAAAACCTTATCACATTTTAGTTTAGTAAGCCTAAGATATGCCTTCAATGGTGAAAAATCAAATAGAAGTAATGAAGTAACTTTAAGTAAAATTAGTTTAAGTTTTTCAGAAAAGCAACCATTGGCGAACTATATTTGTTACTTGAACTTGGAAGGCTGTAAATAGTCTTTGGATACATGAGGCTGAAGCAATATACTTTACTAGCATAATTACAGAGTCTTTAATGGATGGAACCATTCATTGTTAATGCAATGCCAAGATGATTTGGTATTAAAATATCCAAACTCATATTTATAAAGAGTTTACTTTTGGTAGGGGATATCAACTACCTCTTGATACTTAGTAAACCACAGTCAAATTTATGGGCTACAAGACAATAACTGTCTATGTCAGTGGCTTCATGGATCAGTTATTTCACCCAGCTACCAGCTAGATGGCTTGTCTACATCCCACGTTGTAATGACTAGACTTACTTTTTGAGCTGTAGTCATCTTGCAGTCAAATTCATGGGACTCCTTCGTCTCAATTGTGTGTTTTCATGACATTGGTGTCTGACAAGGCTGCTAGGTGGGTTTTGTGATTCCATTAAGGTTAGGCTAGCTTCTTTCCTTGGTGGCAACAGCCAGAGGGGAGAAGGATAGCAGACCAGAGCTGCAAGGCTACTACTCTAGGCAAGGAAGTCACATAACCTCGCCTGCTGCTCAACCAAGTCACAAGGCAGCCTAAATTCAGAATGGGACAGTTACACTGCAAAGGGAAGGGGATGAACTGGGAAGAACGAAATCATTGCAATTAATCCACCATACCCGAGTTTAGTGAGTGAAACTGGATTGAGTGTATGCTTGTGCTGAGAAACACAGAAGACCAATTCTACTTAAAGAGGTTAATATTTTTAACAGGAAACACGTGGTTCTGCCCAACAGCTTATATAATATCTTCAGCATGAGAACCACCTTACCTCCACCATTCTTAAGATTCATGTTGACATGAGTCAGACTTTTAGCTATTACTTGTTGAATAAGTAAATTGCTCAAATTTCTGGTAAAATAATCTAAAGCGTTACACTTTACCAGTAAGTTGTTTCCAACAAAGATTAATTCAGTTTGCTTATGTTTCTTAACAATTTATTTTCTTAAATTTTTTTTTTTTTTTTTTGGTTTTTCGAAGTAGGGTCTCGCTGTAGCTCAAGCTGACCTGGAATTCACTATGAGTCTCAGTCTCAGGGTGGCCTCGAACCCATGCTGATCCTCCTACTTTTGCCTCCCAAGTGCTGGGATTAAAGGCGTGCGCCACCACACCCAGCTTCTTAAACAATTTTGTTGAGTTGTAAGTTAGCCTCTTATTTATGTCCTCTTCATCTGTGGCTGTATTGCTCCTTCATTGCTTTCTGTAATATTCAGCTGTTGTAGCCCTATGCTTTTTTATCCTAACAAAAATTCACTTTCCAATTTCATTTTTCAAAACTAAAGACATTTAATATTTACTTAATTTATTTATTTGAGAGAAAGAGAGAAACAATGAATGCATGTGTCAGGGCCTCCTGTCACTGCAAACAAATTCCAGACACATGTGCCACTTTGTGCATCTGGCTTTATGTGGGAACTGGGGAATTGAACCCTGGAGGTCAGCCTTTGCAAGCAAGCACCTTTAGCTGCTGAGTCATCTCTCTATCCCCCAAACCAAAGACATGTAAATAAAGTTAATTTCTCCTAAACTAGGTCTCACATTGTATTGTTTCATTTTTTTGTTTATTTTTACTTATTTATTTGAGAGTAACATATAGAGAGAGAAAGAGGCAGAGAGAGAGAGAGAGAGAGACAGACAGACAGACAGACAGACAGACAGACAATGGGCGTGCCAGGCCTTCTAGCCACTGCAGACGAACTCCATACACGTGGGTCCCCTTGTGCATCTGGCTAACGTGGGTCCTGGGAAATCGAGCCTTGAACTGGAAGTGCTTAACTGCTAAGCCATCTCCCTAGCCCTGTTGCTTTCTTTCTTTCTTTTTTTTTTTTTTGTCTTTTTCTTTTTCCTCCCTCTTTGTACAATAAGATTCAGATATCAGTTTTTGATTAAATATTAGTGATTATATGCAAAGAATTTAAACTATAAAGCCAAATATCTATTGTAGCAAAGAGTACTATATATTTCATTTTCTAATGGCTGTATATTACAAACCTATAATTCTTAGTTTATTTTTCATAAATACTGAATCCAAGCGTTGACTATTATTTGTTCAAATGAAGAGCTACAGTAGAGTGGAGTAAAAGGAATGAGAACAATCAGCTTGTGCCTCTTTCATTCAGCTCTGTTCTCTCCACACTACTGTTCCCTACTTTTCTTTCAACTCATAGGCCAAGTGGTGGAGAAGCCTTTCTGACCCAGTCTTGTATTCATGTACTCTTACCCTGCCGGCATGGTCACAGAGATGCTTAGATCAAGAGAATAAATATCCAGAGTTGAATGAATACTTTAAAAAAAATGTCTTTTATCCTCAATAGAGAAATTGCATTTGAGGTGTGATGTATAAGTAACAGAAATTGTGTTCATCTTTTTGGTATAACCATTGTCAGAGAGAAGTGTGAGCCAAAAGGTTGTAGAAACTCAACTAAAGAGACCAATGCCAGGCATGAAGGTGAGGTGCTGGGTTGATGATGATCTCTCTCAGTTCATTGTGTGGATAACACAGTAGAGCAGTGATTTTCTCATTGCTGGGGCAAAGCACTCCAGCAGAGGCAGCATGTGGGAGGACAGGTTTATTTCGGCTCACAGTTTTGAGGAGAAGCTTCATCATGGCAGGAAAAACCTCACAGAGCAGGCAGCGAGCACACTGCATCTCCACGCCAGGTGGGAAGGAAGCCGTCCACATGAGCCAGCTCTTGGCACACCCCGCAGGACTACATGCATCATCTCAAGGTCTGCTCCAAGAAACACACCTCCTCTTGCAAGGCTCTATCTCCCAAAGGCTCCACCAGCTGGGGCCTGAGTAAGATGCTTAATTGCAAACAATTCAGGCTACGGGGGACATTATACATTCAAAACACCACACACGGCAGCTTTTCCTTGACTGCCTTCATTGTCTTTTTTTTTGCACATCCTATAGCTTTATAAAAACAATTAGTCTTCAAGCAATACAAAGTCTTCTGTGACTTAGAAGTCTCTTTCATGCTGTCTTTGCACACAGAATGTAAGAAATGGCCTTGGGCGCAGTGACCACAGAGGGATCAAAATACCAGGTCTACTCAGAAGTCAAGTATGAGGAAAATGGAATTTGCTACACTGCCTTTGGAATTCTTCAGCATCAGCTGGCCCAGTCACCACCTGTCCTATGCTTTGAACGTTCTCTAGGAAGGGTGATTGGACATGTGGTTAGATGGCTGCAGGCTTTGAGAGATGTAAGACATGGGGAACTGATGTAGGAAGGAGAGCAGAACTCTACCACAAGCAGCAGTATTTGGTCTAAATGACAAAATATTTGTCAGAAAATGCCCTTTAGTACATACGCTCATATACAAAGTGCTAATGATAGGGGCTGGAGAGATTGCTCAGTGGTTAAGGTGCTTACTTGTAATGACTGACAGCCTAGGTTCAATTCCCCAGTTCTCACATAAAGCCGGATGCACAAAGTGGAGCATGTATCTGGAGCTCGTTTGCAGTGGCACGAGGCCTTGGTGCATCATTCTGTCTCCTTTCCTCTTTCTGTTTTTGCAAACAAACAATAAATAAATATTTTAAAATGCCAGTGATAGACAATTTAGTCATGTGCTTATTGAAATGTTACAAACATTTGTTTAAAATTAATTGGGATTAATAAGAATCAAAGACAAAAAGAAAAAATATAGATCTGAGAGGTACTTTGTTTTGACTTTTCTATGTTAACTTCTTCCAATTATAGTAATATTGAGTGCTTTAAATTGTTGGAATTGGAATTTTCATGGACTATTATTATGTACTTATTTATTTTGGGGGTGTTCAAGGTAGGGTCTCATTCTGGTTCAGGCTGACCTGAAGTCTCAGGGTGGCCTCGAACTCTTTGCGATCCTTCTACTTCTGCCTCCTGAGTGCTGGGATTAAAGGTGTGTGCCACCATGCCCGGCTCATTATTGTAATATTTTAAAATATGAATTTCTAATATATATATATATTTTATATTATATATATATATAATTATCAGTTGTTCTATAGGAGCATTTACATAATAGTAAATAATACATATAGAATGTAAATAAATCCTGAAGACAAGGAATATGATAACAATTAAGTCTTTATTTTGATAAGCAATCTTCATTGTTTTTCCATAGTGCTTTTCAAAGGGCAAATCCCTTGTTCCCAAAATATGCACATGTAATGCTCTCTATGTTGTCTTGTTGAATATTTGCTTAAAAATGTTAGTATCTGCATGCCTATCATCTATCTCTTACCAGCTATCTACCTGCTATCCATCTATCTATCACTCATCTCAAATCATCTCCCTGTTTCCTCCCTCAAATATTTTTCTTACTTCCCAAAACCAGTCAGACACCATCACTTAACTTTGGGATTTGGCCAAGACCCTTTTGTTATTCCCTTTGTTTGGCCCAGTTAAATCTTTCTCTTTCTAGAATCCCTATAAAGCGTGCTATAGCCTCCATATATGTGGTTTTTCTGTGGCTGACTGGCACTGAATACGCAGCTTTTCCTGAGATCTGGTTTTTAGTATTGGGGATATAAGTACAGCACTTCTCATTTCCTATTGGAACAGAAGTTAGATAGTGACATGGAAATGTAAGTAACCATGGAACTTATGTTATTAATAAAGTTTTGAGGACTCATTGCAGATTCAAACAGATGGTTATTACAAGAGGATGATTATGACTCTTTGTCCCCCCGACTATCACCTATCCAGCCTCACCTGCTCACAGGTAAAATGCAATAGCTATGTACCTACAACCTTGGAGAGAATACCTTTGAGTAAATTACTTCCATGACCAGAGTCAACAAGTATATGCCCCGTCAGCATGTAGCCAGACCCCAAAGTAGAGGGGGCAGAAAAGTTAAGAAGCATATCCAAGTCTTTCTGCCCAACCTATGGACTAAATAAACTTCCTCTTCTGGGGTGAGCTTATTTAAAAAAAAAATTATTTATTTATTTATTTGAGAGAAAGAGACAGAGAGAGAGAATGGGTGCACCAGGGCCCCTAGCCACTACAAATGAACTCCAGACACATGCACCACCTGTGCATCTGGCTTATGTGTATCCTGGGGAATCGAACCTCGGTCTGTAAGCTTCACAGGCAAGCACCTTAACTGTTAAGCCATGTCTCCAGCCTGAGCTTATTTTTTATTTATTCATTTTTTTTTTTTTTTTTGAGGTAGAGTCTCACTCTAGTCCAGGCTGACCTGGAATTCACTATGGAGTCTCAGGGTGGCCTTGAACTCATGGCGACCCTCCCACCTCTGCCTCCCGAGTGCTGGGATTAAAGGCGGGCGCCACCACACCCAGCTGCTTATCTTTTATTTATTTATTTATTTTTAAAGAGGGCAAATCAATTGCATTTATTGAGTGCCTACTGAAGGCCAGGCCTTGTGCATATTACATTTATTTTCACATTTTTTTGGAATTTAAAAATTTTTTAATGAATTATGGAGTGAGCTTATTATGATGTGAAAACAATACTCAGGGTTACTTTACTAAAGGCTTTGTCCATTGGAAACTCAAGGGGCCACCAGATAGTATTCCCCCAACTTCCTCATTTGCACTGCGGGTTAAATCAATATTAATGTGAGAGAATTCTATAAATAATGTGGAATTTTAAAAAATACTTCTATGCTATGTACCAATTACTAATTAACTTTTAGTGATTATTTTTGATCAGAAGTAAATGTTTTACATTTCTTGATAGTTATGGAGGCATCCCCCAATTAGATCACCAAGCACAGAGCACTTATCAGTTAACATGGATAATTGATTTTACATTACAAGATGATTACAGTTTTAAGTGTTTAGAGTTGAGAATTTACTTTATCATAATTTATTACCATAGAAAGGAAGAAAGGAAAAAAGAGCAGCGAAGAAGGAAATAAAGATTATCAAGTGGTGTAAACTATCAATGAGATATGTTGGTAGAGAAGTTTATTAAAGCTATTACTTTCCAATGTAAAACATGCTTATCTAAAATAAAATTAAGATCCACTAATCAATTTTTATTAGTAATTTAACATGTAACTATTAAAATATGTTTACATATTAATTTATAATAGTCTGCTCATATCTGAAAACCATTTTCTAAAAATCGAATTTGTGGATCAATCTTCGTTTGTATAATCTGAGAAAATTATTGTTGATCTTTAACTACAGTGACTACCTAAAATACATTGTAAGTGTGATCATATACGTACATGTGCTCTTTTTGAGGTAGTATTTCACCCAGGATGACTTGCAACTCAGCAGCCTCAGGCTCGCTTCAAATTCCAGGCAATCCTCTTATATCAGCCTCCCAAGTGATGGAATTGAAGACATGTGCCACCACATGTAGCTTCTTTTTTGCTATCCAGTCACAGCATTTAAATAGAATCCTTTACCTGACACTTCTAAAAGAATTCTAGAACTAAAACTTTAAGATACCTTTAAATAAAGCCTTCGTAGATTTGGGGTTGGTCATCATGGAGCTGAAAATGAAGAGACCATTTCAACACTGGCTTGCAGCATGCTATAAGGATAAGTGATTTGTAAGCCTCAACTTCTTTGGTATTCAGTCATCTCAAGTTTGCAGAGTACACAAAGGAAGAAGAAAAATCTTGTGCCATCACTGAGTGGCAAAGCACCAGGCACCATTATACCTTACTGTGAAACCAGAAACCTGATACACAGAACGACTTCCTGACAGCTAATTTTAGTAACTGTTGTTTAAAATATATGTTAATAATTGTCCATTTCAATAACTAATAGTCAATGACCAGGGATTACTTGGTATTTATTTATCATCTTTCTGCTGTAGCCAGTGAATTGATAAGTGCAGACACACTGAAGCATATGCTATAAAAAAATATTTTAGCAAAATAAAGCAGAAAGTGAAGCAGGAAAACTCCCAAGCCGGGAGGGATGCTGAGTGTGTAATCTACATGGCTACTTAGATCATCTCTTATAAACTATGAAATAGATGTCTAGTCAGGATGAGCCTTATTGGTCAAGTTCAAATGCATATCTCAGACTTTAATTGATGGGTGGGGTCATGGAGGAGAGTACAGATGGAAAGAGCCTGCAGGCAGGAAGAAAGCCCACAAAAAGTCAAACAGCAACAACCAGGAAGCTAATCTCAATTGCCATGTTGATGCAGACAAGAAATGCTATTGGGCCTTGTAAGGGAAGTTCCTTAATGTTCTCTGGGCCTGCCTTCTTAATCTCTATCAACAGAGGAAAGTTGTCTATTAAGGCAGCCACTCCTCTTGAGTCCAGTGTCTTTCTGCGATGAATAATGCTATTAAGTCAGGTGGGCTTTCTGAAACAAATAATCTGCTGAAGAGGAAGGACCCATGCCCAGGCTACACATATGGTGTAGGGAGGTCATTGGGTCATATTTTCAAAGCCTGCTGCTTTCTTGTAGCTTGTGTTATGGAGGAAGACCATCATGGAACCAGTTCTGAACGTGTTTGTTTTTCCAAACAGCTCTGTACGGTAAACTGCGTCTTCCTGGTGTGGTGAAAACCTTCCTAAGGTGAAGTCGGTGGCACACAACCCAAATGTTGCAACTGTGGCATTTCAGGACAGTGGCCTATCAGGACAATGAGAAGAGGCATGGCTATAAGAATTAAACCACAATATGAGTCTACTGGAGTCTTGGGAACTCAAACACAGAACTTCAGAATAGAAGAACTGCTCCCCAAAATGGTGGAGAACTTAATTATGAAGGCTAATCGTTTAGTACAAAAAGGCCATGTACTTTGTACAGCCATTTCCTCTCTGATTTTGAAATCAATCATAATGCTAAGCATAGTTGCAATCAAGTTAGGCGTCATTGAGCACATAGTATGTGTCAATTTATATAGACTATTGAATTCAAGACTCTTAAAATAGTAAATATCAACTGGCGTTATTATTTCATTGCATTAATGTGCAAACTGAGGATCAAGAAGTTTCTATGTCACACAACCATGAAATGGTAGAATGTGGCTGCAATACAATGATACCTCAGTTTTATTTTACCATCCCCAAACTTCTATTCATTTAGACAAAATATAACACTTATATCCAATTCACGCTTTTTCCACAGCATTTGGTATGTGATCCCTACAGGAAAATATTCATAGGATTTCTACCTGCCCTCTTTACCTCTAGATGTTTTGGGATTGTAGAAACTGCTTCAATGTTTGTAGAGCAGTCCTCCCTTTTGAACAACAAATGAAGTGTTAGGGTAAGTCAGCTCTCACTCATGGTCCTGCCCTTGAGCGAGACCCTAGGTTTCTCTTTAGTGTTAACAATTCACAGTCAGCATTCTTGCCACCATATTGTATCTTGATTTCAGCTTAAGTCAGTAGGGTTATATTGAGTCTTCACTTGGGCCTGTGGGTGGATTTTTCTTGCAATTGCAAATATCTGAATGGTGTTAGGTACTTCGAATCTTCCTGTTTCAGAGATGTAACACATTCTTGTGTATACAGATAATTTTGGCTCTGTTTTTTTTTTTTTTTTTTTTTTTTTGTCCTCTAAGCTGATTATAAGAGACATGATTTACTGTTGAAATTAAAGCATACTCACATGGACAGGCAACATTATACTGGAGAAGGAAATGTTTTAAAGAAATCTGAAGCATCACATTTAATGAACGTCACCCCCAAGGAATGAAGGGCATGTGCTAATTAGAGGACATCGGAATCACTTGAGTTTTCTTTTTAGAAACAGACTTTCCCCATGTCACCCCGCCCCAACAGCACATGCATTCCCCTACAATTCCTAAGAGCTGGTTGTCTTCTGAAGCCACACAGTGACCTATCTGAAATTCGCTCTGGCTAAATGAGTCATCATTATTATGAAGACTGTAACATTAGCTGTAAGTGTTATTGCAAGGCAGGAGTGTTAATATAAGCTACTAAGCAAACAAGCCCACCCAATCCCATGCGGAACAGGATTGGATGCAGAAGCTGCTGTAGTGTAGGGTCAGAACCAGTAGGAGCCATTCACATCGGCATGTCTACCTCCAGCAGAACCAGCAGACCCGAGTGGGGCCCAGACCCTCTTTTACTTCCCTCTCCTGGACTGTTGATATAGGCCCGGACCTGGGCGGAAGACAGCATGGGCAGAAAAACAAAAAAAACACCAAAAAAAGAGTCTGCAGTTTCTTCATTCCCCCATCCTCTGGCCTTGTCTCCCGTTCTCATGCTTCTTCTCTAGTGGACGAGAGAAAGTTGTTGCAGAAGCTGTTCAGCCTGTGTGTGCATTAAACCAAGGCTGGCTCGGGAGGCTGCAGGGTCTCCAGCCCAGCCTGCAGGCCCCCCGACCCCAGCTCTCACCCTGTTACTTGTGTCCGTCCTTCTCTTCTAATGCGTAAGTGGCCCCTACCAGGTCATAGCTGAGCTGGCCACGACAAGCTGGGACATCTGAAAGCCTCGCCGGGTAACATGGTTTATCCAGCAGTGAGTAGTCACAGGAAACCAGTGTTTTCACCAGGGTGGTACAGAAACAGTAGGCACAGGTGGTCCAGGATGGACCCGCCGGCACTGAGCCCGAGCCAAGGGAGGGTAAGTCACACAGGTAAATATATTCCCTTTAACACTACGCTTCAGCTCAGATTTCTTGTCAGTCTCTCATTGGTTGAGTTTTCGCAGGAGCCCCGTTGTCAAGGGAGCTTGGAGGTGTTAGCTTGCAAGACACAGTACCCTGTAGTGCAGAGCAAGTAGCAGAGAATATAATATGATAAGAGAAATAATAAATGACTAGCAGAGTTGGAGCCACTGTTATAATAATCTATTCCACAACCGCATATGAAACTGATTCAATAACTCAGGATACACTGTTCTTTCCTCACAAGCAAATTTCATAACTTCATTACATAGCCATATAAAAATAAGGCTATTATTTAAATTTTAACTTCTCTTGGTTTTCATTATGACTCATTTTTGGTGGACCAAAATGGATCACTGGGTTCTGTGTAGAGGTCTTGACTTCACTGCATTTTTTTTTCTGTTTGTTTGTTTGTTTTTGTTTTTTAGAGGTAAGGTTTCGCTCTAGTCCAGGCTAACCTGAAATTCACTATGTAGTCTCAGGCTGGCCTTGAACTCATGGTGAACCTCTTACCTCTGCCTCACAAGTGCTGGGATTAAAGGTGTGCGCCACCATGTCCAGCTTCACTGTATTTGTTTTTTTAATTATGGGGATATATTTGCCATATTTCATGTTAACTTCTGATGCTCAAATAAGAGAACTTTTTTGTTTGTTTATTTTTGTAGAACTGTGTTTAATTTTGTTGTTCTAAGAATTAAACTTATAAACTCATGCATGCTACACAAATGTTCTCTTTTTGAACTATGCCACCAATCCTAAGGTAAACAAGTTACTTCAGTATTTTTAGTTTTTAGGGAAATAGTAAGATACTTTCATTAAGAGCTTTAACAATCCTATCCCCATCTGGTTATACTGTTATCCCCTCTCCCTGACCCCAGTTAACTGAAGTTATTGGTGACCACTGTGGGGTCATGAACAGTCCTCCTCTGATGTAATCTGGCAGCTTTGAACTACCAACCTTCTGACAAATAGTGCTGTCTATGCAGCTGAACCACCAGCACAGCTCAATTTAAAAATTTTTATTATTTCATTGTCTTACCATAATAATGACTTTATGTTTCATTTGTAGGCTCTGTAAAAATCACCTAATGTTCCAGAATATTATCTCTGCTAGCTTCTCCTTAAACTTCACGAGATGCTTTTCTTCCACCACATGTATAAATCCAGAGTTGTGAAACTTCACTCAATATCATGTTAAGGTAGAAAATACTATATGAAGTCATTGGAGAAGTCACATTTCTTTACTGGATTAGTCAATAATTTCAAAAAAATATAATAATAGCATTAAATCTATTCTCAAATAATATATATATATTTTTTTTTTGCCTTCTCTTGTAGTGTCCCTCCCCTACTTTTTTTTTTTTTTTTTTTTTCCTGCCATCTGTTTCCCTAGCAGTCAACTTGGGGTAGAAGATCCTGGCCTGGGTGGCATTTGACTTCTGTACAGGAGGGAGTAGCTTTCTCGGACATGTTTATTACTCAGCCTAGGAGCTTAGTTACATGCATATGATAAGTAAGTATGACAGGGAGGTACCAGTTCCTTTAAGTCTTTGAGGAAGCCCAGCAAGATGGGCAGCAGGTGCCAAACAGCAAGTCCTCTTTTCTTCCACTCTATAGCCTGAGAAAATTGGAGAACGTTCCCACAGGATTGTGTGCCAACTGCTGCTAGTGGTAGCCATATGAAAATGATCTCCTTCACTGACTTCTTTTCCTAAGAATAATTCCATAAACAAACTCAAGTTATTACCTTCATCTCTGCTTTGTTGGAGAACATACAAAATTCATAGTTATATGCTTATTACATATACTTGGTTTTGAATAGAAAGTGTAAAAAAAATTATTCTCAATTTGCACAGGTACCTTGTGTATTTCAAAGACTCTTAACATCATATCTATTTCAATTATTAGTTATTATTATTATCATTAACATTATTTCAGGTAGGGTCTCAGTTTAGCCCTGGCTGACTTGGAATTCTCTATGTAGTCTTTGGTTGGCCTCAAACTCACAGTGATCCTTCTACGACAGACTCCTGAGTGCTGGAATTAAAGGTGTGTGCCACCATGTCTCAGAAGGAGAGAGAGAGGGAGAGAGAGAGAGATTGGACACACCAGGGCCTCCAGCTACTGCAAACAAGCTCCAGACGCTTGCACCACTTTGTGCATCTGGCTTTATGTGGGTTCTGGGGAATTAAACCCAGGTTGTTAGACTTTGCAGGCAGGCTATGTAAGTGCTGAGCCAAATCTCTAGCCCCCATGTCTATTATTTTTAAGCCATAAGGTAAGCAAGAAATTTTCTTTATTTTTATAGGAAAAAAATTGTTATTCAGAGGAATCAAGTGATTTGCTCCATTTCCTCCATTTAATGCCTATAGAATGAGGTAAAATTTTAGACTGCCAATCTACAATCTTATACAGCTGCAACCAAGCAGTAATGATTGGTCTTCTGTCTTTGTTAATTCTGACAGACATTTACTAAGTGCCACCTTAAATGATAGAATGGAGCCCACAAGGCTTGATGAGAAACCAGGGTGGCATGCTAGTTTTCGTGGACTACAGCAGTAACCAATTTTCTGTTACTAAAATATGTAAGGTAAGAAACAAGTGCAAAAAAAGCATCTAATTTTAGACATTTTAATTCTAAAGAGCTAGAATGATCTTTACAGATCATACTGAGTGGGAAACACTGCATCCGTCTGCAGCCTGTAGGGGATGTTCATATCTGAAATATCCACACTATTCTCACTGAAAAGATCTCTGTGAGTTAGGTTTTGAGAAAGTATTTTCACTCAGGATAAAACAGCCCCAAACCTGTGATTCTTAGCTACTAGAAATATGTCACTAGAATACATCTCGTCCTGCTTACACATTACATGGTAATACAACATAACAAACCCATGGTTTATAAAGTGTCTTGCGATTCAACATGATACCTTCTTCTTTGTTACCTTCTTAGTATTCAGTTCAATTTGATTCTCTTCTCCCACCTTACTGGTCTACCTCTTCAGCTCATCGTTTGTTTAGAAAGTATCTACTACTGGGCTAGAGAGATGGCTTATTGATTAAGGTGCTTGTCTGCGAAGCTTAACAACCCAAGTTTGATGACCCAGATCCCACATAAGCCAGAAGCACAAGGGGGCACAAGCATCTTGTGTTTGTTTGCAGTGGCTAAAGGCCCTGGTGTGTTCCTTTTCTCTCTCTGTGTCAAATAAATAAAAGAAAATATTGAGAAAGTCTTATAGACACAGTTACCTGTGCTTTGTAATAAGATTTGTTATAATGCAGAAATGCCTTCTAGGGCCTATGTGCTCTTTGACATTGTAAGCTGTGCACTGAAGAAATGGAAACCAAAGTGACCTTTGATTATAACAGGACATATTCTTGAATGCAATGCTTATAGAGTGTTTATGGCATTTGCTCAAAATTTCCAGGCCATAGCCGGACATTTTAAATGTTAAATTCCACATACTTTTTTATTTTACTATGTTGATAATATATCCTTCTCCTTCCTTTAAACCCACAAACATTCTTTATTATGTCTCGTGCACGGATACATTCGCTTTAGGCTTCACATAATTTCTGGAGACAGGGAGACTTTACAATCATTGGACTTGCTAATTATCCTCTAATGGATAGTGGATTTGATAACTCAAACATTTTTTACAGGCAAGCATTATCACAAGTGGCTGAGAGGGATCTTAATGATTATTTATTTCAACTCACTCATTGTAAAGAGGAGGCCAGTCTCCCAGATTCTAAGTGATTTACCTGGAGACTTGGCTGACTAGTCTGAAAGTTGAAATTATGACCTAGATTATTTCAATTTCTGGATCATGTATTCTACCTGCCTTATTACTCTAACTTAGAAATAATTGTTGATCATTTCATTTTATCTATTTTTAATGTCTTTAAATAAGTAAGGCCTAGCTGGTATTAAAGAAACAATTTTAAAATGTTCTGGCCAAGAGAAATTATTTGTATCTTTATTAAAAAGATATCAAATCATATAGGATTGAATTTCGTATTTGGATAATGGAAGCCATCACAGTTACATTTTACATTCAGAGGACACTGAGAAGGGCATTTTGCTCAATACTTTTACTATGTGCTTGTATAAATAGTTGCCTTTCATGGTTAGCACTTCATGTCTACTATTCCCTGCCATCTCCCTTGTATATTCTTTTGAATTGCAAATATTCCTGAGCAGGTAACATATTATTACTGATTCTTTATCATGAATTCATTTTTTCCCCAAATTTTATTATGATAATATAGAGATTGATAGCCTTGGGATGCAGAGAAACATCAGATATAAAAAGAAAAAAATAAGATGCATGGAAAAGATTAGTCAGAAAAATATTACGAAGGATGAAATTTGTATATCTGTAGGGAGAATAATAATCTTTTACTAGCGCATTCTGTTGTGCAAAAAAAGTGTACAATAATTCAACACTTCCTCCTTACAGGGAGGAAAATTATGTCATTGACAGAGACTGGGAATATCATGTTAAACAGTTGTCCTGTAGACAAACGTATTTGGCCACCCCGGATTTGCCCTTTTTCCTCATCACTGGAAGTGACATGACCACACCAGGCTTCCTTGTGATCTGTTCAAATTGGGGGAGTGGTATTTGTGTTTACCTGTGGGAATCTAACATTATCTCTAAGGCTTCTTATTGTTCATGCTTGGTTTTTGCTAAAGAGTAGGGCCCAAATGAAACCTCATTATTTTCACTTAAAATAAAATTTTGAAATTCAAGCTTAGTAAATCTCAAATGTAGCAATGGGGGTCAATTTATTTTTTATAATTATTCATGTCCTACAGAGTTAAAGACATAGTACTGGCTTCAAAGCCTTGTGCTGAAAAGGGGCACTGGTGCAATAATGAGTTTTCTGGCACTTTAAAACAATCCAGTAACATGTATTCTACAAGTCAAGAGATGTGAATAGACATGAACTTGCAAAGGTGCTAAATAGGGACCCAGAAAAGGAGAGTTATGATTGGTCTCATTGGGAAAATGTATATAAAGAAGTTAGAATCAAGAATGAAAATTATGACAAAAAATTGCAATACATCTTTACACATCTGAATAGTCTCTAATACTTCTTTTTAAGCTTATGGTGATGATGAAAATACTACTGTCTGTGAAATATCAACTCACAGACAAAAGGAAGCATTCCTCAAGGAGAAAAATGATCACTGATGCCAGGCCCTTTTCCAACACACAACATGGAAACTCCAGCTAGGCTTCCTGTTTCAGTATCCAAAGTTTTGAGCATCATCAAAATTAGCTTATCATAGAGGGAGCTCTAACCTGCCCCCAAAGGCACTCAGACTTATGGTAAAGTATGTGATATATATTTTCACTAAATGACCATGTATGCTCTTACAGATACAAACCTGTGTGAATGGAATTTAAAGATTACAAATCTTGGGCTGGAGAGATGGCTTAGCAGTTAAGCACTTGCCTGTGAAGCCTAAGGACCCCGGTTCAAGGCTCAACTCCCCAGGACCCACATTAGCCAGATGCACAAAGGGGCTCACGCTTCTGGAGTTCGTTTGCAGTGGCTGGAAGCCCTGGCACACCCATTCTCTCTCTGTCTCTCTTCTCTCTCTGTCTTGCTCTCTCTCTCTGCTTGCAAATAAATAAATTAAAAAAATAAAAATAAATAAATTTAAAGATTACAAATCTTGTCCAATGATAATGCGTAAATTGATTTTCAAAAGGTAACCTGCTGTTACATATTACGATGAACTCATAATGTAGTATTCTTGTAGATACCACCTTTTGGTTCTGAAAAGAAAAAAACAAGGCATTGAGACAATATAAAGAGAGGTAGCCTGAGGACACAGAAATTAATTTTGTTAACTTAAGCAGTTATAGAGCAGTAAAAACTGTTTCTGTCAGACTCATTATACTGAGTATCTCCCCCAAATTTACTCATGCAAATATTTTATTCATTTCCCATTAATATTTTTTACTCTATAATGCTCTATCTCAACAGTTTCTGCCTTTATTTTTAAATCAGAAATGTTCCTTTGGATTCAGTCTATACCTACATCTACTCCATCCTCTCTGGGTGCCACAATGCTAATGAAATCCCATCTTGAGTGCCCTTTTTCATTGACAATGATTTGGATTAAAGGGGATAAGCACAGTTGTTTGAGAAACGTATTGAGATATATACCCACTCTTGATTATCTGTCAGATAATAAAGAGCTGATCCTAGAAAATAAGACCCAGAAAAGAAGAGATGAATGAGATAGAAAGACACTAGACATATTCAAAGAATGATAGCTTCTACAAGTCTTTTGTCCCCACTGCACAGATCAGTTATCAATTAGAGGACAGTGAGAATTAGAAAAAAAAAGTGGTGTTGAAACATGTTTTTTTTTTTTTTTACCAAAGAGGATAAGTACATTAATAAAAATAAAAATATACACTTTCTTACAAGAATGGCTATATTAAGGAAGAAATAGAAGGGTTTCTATAGCAAAACATTGCTAGTCTGACTCTGGGATTCTGCTGTTTGCTCAAATTATAGCGTTTGATTCAAGATCCAGATGTACATGTATAAACAAATAGATACGGCAGCAGATTACCTGATCAGTCCAGGATCCAGGGAATATTAGACAATCAGCCTATTCTGCCATCCTTAGGTAATTCCTCATGAGAAGCAAGTTTCTTTGTCGACAAACAGTGTTAGAGCAGTGAAAAAGCAAAAAAAAAAAAAAAAAATAGAAATAACGAGAGGAAAAGTTCTCTGAACTTCAGTGCCACTTTTATTTTTTGGCAGGAAGGAATGGCATGCAATTAGCTTTCATTGAGTAACTTTCTGGTGCTCCTTTATGCTGGTAAATCCACTGCCTTTGAGAAAGGAGCTAATGTATTAGAGTCCTGATAAAAGCTCTTAACTGTGGATTTCATTTTCCTCAGGGAACTAGGTTGCACATTGATCATTCCTATTTATTGTACTTTGAGCTGAAATGTGAGTTTGCTTATTCTCCATTGGGGCTTTCAAATTTCACACGCATACAACATAATACAAGCACATCCTACTATATGATAGAACTTGGAGAACATGATGTTTTGTGTGTTTGATATCAACTTTAGACTGTACAGTAACTTATAAGAGCTTATAATACATTCTGAAATGATGTTATCATTTTATTACATACTAAGAATAAGAAACTAGCTCTGGGCTGGAGAGATGGCTTAGCGGTTAGGCGCTTGCCTGTGAAGCCTAAGGACCCCGGTTCGAGGCTCGGTTCCCCAGGTCCCACGTTAGCCAGATGCACAAGGGGGCGCACGCGTCTCGAGTTCGTTTGCAGAGGCTGGAAGCCCTGGCGCGCCCATTCTCTCTCTCTCCCTCTATCTGTCTTTCTCTCTGTGTCTGTCGCTCTCAAATAAATAAATAAAAAATTAAAAAAAATGTTAAAAAAAAAAGAAACTAGCTCTATTCTGATTTTCAAGCCATTGAAAGTTTAAAATGACCATATATTAAAATATGTTCAAATATGAATAAAATAAAGAATAAACACCCCAGGATTATAGTGGTTTTTAAACTTTCCAGGCATTTGAAGTGAACCACCTTATTAGTCGTTATGATTACTGTTTGAAATAAGATGACTAAGTAACATTATACTTACTTTGCATGTGAACATATTACAGGATCCAGTGACTTCCAAAGGCTGTAGAATCAATGGCAGCCTAGTTCCAGAAACTTTCTCCTGTCCCTGTACAAAAGGGTCAGAAATTCAACTTTAAAATTCATAAATTTATATGTGTAAGCAGTATGTATTTTTTTTCCTTTTGTTCTTTGTGTTGTTGTTGTTTTTTGTTTTTCAAGGTAGGGTTTCACACTAGCCCAGGCTGACCTGGAACTCACTATGTAAACTCAGGGTGGCCTCGAACTCACAGCTATCCTCCTACCTCTGCCTCCCGAGTGCTGAGATTAAAGGCGTGTACCACCAAAACTTAATGATGTAGGAAGCTGTGAGTAAAAATAAAAGGATTCCACTATCCAAATACAATTATTGTATTTCTGAGCTAATTATTCCATATGTTAATATAACATAATAGTTATGGAATTATATAAATATATCATAAAATAGAATGAATATAAAGTATAGATTTTTGTTTGAATCTTGATTGTTTCATTTAATGCCTATGTAGCAATTTACTTTCTTCCGGAATTTCTGTTTTCTTATTTCAAAAATGAAGAATCTTGCTAAGGGTAGATATTTAACCAAAGGCAATGATCATTGTTCTTTAGTTAGTTATTCACACCTACAAAGACTGTGGTGGTTTGAATGTGTCTCCCGTTGACTCAAGTGTTTTACTAAAGCTTTTAACTTGGGTCTTTCGCTACCTGGCTGGAGTAGGAGCCACTGGGAACGGATCCTGGGGTCCAGCCCTAAGGTGTTTGAGGGCCGATCTGAATTCCAGCCACAAGTGTGCAGAGAGGTGTGAGCTGTGGGGTCCTGCTTGATGCTGGTTCTCAAGCTTGCTGCTGTTTAGTGTTGTTGACTTTTTGGCGTTGCTGGAGGTGTCTCTCGGTGGGTGCTTAGATTCATGAATAGGAGCTGTCTCCTGCTATTGAGGAGACTTCCCTAGATCTGTAACCTTGAAATAAATCCCTGTACCTGGTTTGGTTGTCTGTGCCAGCAACAGGGAACTATCTACAACATGTAGTAAATACATCTGTGAGATTTCTATAAATAAACGATCATTTTGCTCATGATCCAAAGTGTGCCATTTTTTTTTTTACAATCAATAGGAAGCCATGGATATTTTATTTCTTTTTTTAAAATTAAGTATATACTTTGCATTGATGCATCATGTGTTGGTACCATCTTTTCCCTTCTCCCCATTCTGTTAAGGATGCACCTCAGTGGGGTTGCAGGTATTCCCCATGGGGTTGTGGATTATGCATTGTGGAGGCAGCAGTCAGTTATTGGTGGGAAGGCGATGCTTCTGGGCATGATGTCTCAACCTATGGCTCTTACAATCTCTTTGTCCCCTCTTCTGCAAAATTCCCTGAGCCTTGGTGGGTGTGTTTTAAATCTAGTTCAGTGATGAGCTCTACACAGTGGAGAGTCATAACTGTCTTTTCAATGGCCGTTTGCTATCTATTATATGCATGTGCTATAATTTTCTTATTATGATTCTTATGGCTCACCAACCTCTGTCTACAGAGTGATATGCTTATAGGAAGGCAAAATAATACTTAATTATATATTTAAATATATATATTTTTTGGGGGGGGGCTTCGAGGCAGGATCTCACACTAGCCCAGGCTGACCTGGAATTCACTATGTAGTTTCAGGGTGGCCTTGAACTCATGCGATCATCCTACCTCTGCCTTCTGAGTGCTGGGATTAAAGGTGTGCACCACCATGCCTGTCCTCTGCCTTCTTTGTACAAGGATATTTATTCTTTTAGAGTTCTATTCTTTTTTTTAAAATTAATTAATTAATTTATTTATTTGAGAGTGACAGACACAGAGAGAAAGACAGAGGGAGAGAGAGAGAATGGGCGCGCCAGGGCTTCCAGCCTCTGCAAATGAACTCCAGACGCGTGCACCCCCTGTGTGCATCTGGCTAACGTGGGACCTGGGGAACTGAGCCTCGAACCAGGGTCCTTAGGCTTCACAGGCAAGCGCTTAACCACTAAGCCATCTCTCCAGCCCTAGAGTTCTATTCTTATGACCTAGTGACCTCCAATGTTCTCATATTCCAATACCATAACATTAGGAGTTGGGTTTCTACCTTTGAATTTTGAGAATCCACAAACATTCAGTTCATTGAATAGAAGAATAAGGAATAACTGATTCAGTGGTATAATAAACATATTAGTTGAAGAATTGGTTTCAAGAACTATGACTGATTACATGAAAATTAGTATTACTAAGAGTTGATTTATGTCTATTGTCATACTCTATAAGCAGCCATAAGCTCACTATATTTCAAGGTTGGTATCACAATCCAGTGCAAGGACATATTAGTATTTGTATCTTCCTTTATTAGCATAGAAAAAAAATGAATAGATAGGTAGCAGTATACGCACTAGTAGACAAAACAATTCATGCAAAAGTAGAGAATTGGAGAGGAAAACCAGAAAAAAAGGAAATGAGAGCTTGAGATAGAGAAAAAAAAAATCTTTTTCTAGTGCTAAGAACATTCATGTGATATTTTCACAGAGTCCACAAGCAGTACGTCTATAATAAAGGCCATACATATAAGAATGAACTACTAATCAGCGTATGCGTCCTTGAGAGAGAATGGAACTGTATGTATGCAAGATAATTTTTCTTTTGGAAGGAGGCATTTAAAAGGATGTAGTCAGTCTGGAGAAACATCTTACCAGTAAAGGCGTTTGCCTGTAAAGCCTAAGGATGCATTTTTGACTCCCCAGATCCCACATAAGCCAGACACACAAGGTCACATATGCACACAAGTTGGCACACACATCTGGAGTTCGAGTACAGTGGCTGGAGGACATGGTGTACCAATTATCTCTCTCACCAACAAAAAGGCCAGTCTGTTGGACTTGCCTAGAAAATACAAGCAAAAAATAGGGTGTAGTCAAAATGGAAGGTGCCCATTATGAGCAGAGTGTCATCACCTAGATTTCCCCTATTTCGAAAACTTTAATTTTAAACTTATTCACTTTTTTTAAAAAAATTGCTTATTTAACCAATGACTCCAGTGAACTGGAGTTTCCAAAGTGATTCTGTTTTACTTACTCTGTATTGAGTTCAGAGGAATCTCTCTATCACTTCCTCTGTGAGGAGCAGGATGGCTTATTTTGTGAGGAAGTCATTGAAGGAGGTCTTCTCAGAGTAGGTCTTCATGGAAGTTGAGTAGATACATGTGATTCTCCAGGATCCAACTTGTCCTAATGACAGACCAATTCTTAAATTACATAGATTTATCATAGAAACACTACTCTGCATTCTCTGACTGGGTTCTAATTTTTTTTTTTTTAATTTAAAGTTCTGTTAAGGAAGAGAAGACAGTCATAAAAAGCTTCTACTTGCTTTTTCCTACCATATCAATTCCCACATAGGCCAGGGAATAAGTGTGAAAGGTCCTGCTAATCCTGTGATATGTTTATTTTACTTATACTAATAGGTACCTAGACAATGTGCCCTAGACTTTGTAAGACCAGTGTACCTTGAACTTCAGGTTAGCTCTGATATCTTGTTTTCCTATTCCACCATTGAAGAAAAGTGTCTTCCATGATATCTTCTATTCCCAGATACTAATGTCAAATCAGATCTTATATCTAATGGTACTCACTTTTTCTAAGTAGGACCTTCTCTAATTTGAGTAAAAGATCACAGGACATGTTTGGGAAAAGGTAAATGTCACGTATTTACCTTCCATGTTTGCTCAGGATCCTTCCTCATGTGTCATTGCCTGTCATTGATCAATAGGTTTTCATCAGAGAAGAATTCAGGTGTGGAAACTGGGCAAGTAATCATGACTTTAGTTGTTTCTTTCAGCTTCCTTATTATTAATCATTAATTTATTTGGTTTGCTTAGATAGATAAACCTTCCCAACTCTTCATTTAGCTTGTTCCCATAAATGTGGTATTTCTTCTTTTTTTTTTTTTTTTCGAGGTAGGGTCTCACTCTGGCTCAGGCTGACCTGGAATTCACTATGTAGTCTCAGGGTAGCCTCGAACTCTCGGAGATCCTCCTACCTCTGCCTCCCAAGTGCTGGGATTAAAGGCATGCGCCACCACACCCGGCCTAATGTGGTATTTCTTTAAACATTTCCATAGCTCTTTATAAGTGAGGTCCTCTGACACATTCTGTTCTACTGGTCAGAATAGCAATTGGAACTTCTTGCCACTGATTATGAATTCCAACAAGTGTTTTTGAAATATAACAATCCTTATTGTTACTTTAAAAATTGAGAGGGCTGGCTTAGTGGTTAATCACTTGCTCGTGAAGCCTAAGGACCCTGGTTCAAGGCTTGATTCCCCAGGACCTATGTTAGCCAGATGCACAAGGGGTTGCGTGCATCTAGAGTTCATTTGCAGTGGCTGGAGGCCCTGGCGCACCCATTCTGTCTCTCTCTCTCTCTGCCTCTTTCTCTTTCTGTCTGTCACTCTCAGATAAAAAAAAAAAAATGAACAAATAAATGAAATCTGGGTTGGAGAGAGTGCTCAGTGATTAATGTGCTTGCCTGCAAAGCCTAAGGACCCAGGTTTTTCTCCCCAAAACTCATGTAAGTGAGACATACCAAGTAGCACATGTGCACAAGGGGGCACACATATCTGGAGTTAAACTGGCCATGGTTAAGGCCCTGGTGTTCTCTCTCTCTCTCTCTTATTAAAAATTGAGATCCAGGGCTGGAGAGATGGCTTAGCAGTTTAAGTGCATGCCTATAAAGCTTAAGGACCCAGGTTCAACTCTCTAGATCCCACATAAGCCAGAAGCACAAGGTTATGCATGTCCAAGTTTGCACATGCCACAAGGAGGCACATGTCTTTGCAGTTTGATTACAATGGCTGGAGGTCCTGGTGGGCCAATTCTGTCCCCTCCTCTCTCTCAAAAGAAAGGCCAGTCTGTTGGGTTTGACTCAAAAAAAAAAAGAAAAAAAAAAGAGATTTGTGAGCTCCTTTGCTTATAAATGACAGTTAGCTTCAAAGTTTGTCAAAGCATCAACACTTCTGTCTACCAAGGCGTTTTTGTTGCTTTGGTAAGTGCTGTAGTCTGCTCGTTCTACCTCAGAGCAATAGTTTCTGAGAACAGTGGAGCACTATATCATACATTCATTATATTACGTACAAAGAGGTGAGCACCGTCCATTTTTTTCTGCATAGTTTGTAACAGTTCTTTCAACAATTTGTTAGTTACACTGAGTGAGCAAGAACCACGATGGCAGAGTATAAGGACCCTCTTCCCGGGTCTTTTTCTGGTTACTACCCCTCCATCCTTATTCAGTTCCCTGAGCACCAAGCGCTGTGCACATCTGTTGGATCCTGCTGGCACATTCCCAAGGCCTACGGGCCTGTCCCATTCGGTGGCTCTCCTCCTCAGAAGGCTGCGTTTCTTCTTGGCTGGTGTTACGTAACTTAATCGTCACTTTCAGTGCTGCAAGTGGCAGGTGGAGTCGATGCTTACAAGTAAGAAACACATGTGTGTTCGGGCAAGGCAGATGACTCCATTGGTTTTAGACGTGAGGACAGTTCTATCTTCATTCAATGAGACGTAAACTGCCACTACACCTCAAGGTTCTGGAGAAAAATGACTTTCAAGTGCATGAGCACAGGCGTCCCCGTTTGGAACAATCAAGGTCCAGTTGAGGCTGTAACTTTAACAAAGTGGAAAGCCACATTTGATAAGTTCACCTTTCCTTGCCCCCTTGCTACTCTTTCCCTAGAACTGGTCTTCAGGGTTTTGTTTGTTCTCTAGAACTATAAGAAAGAGATTTCTAAAAATGTAAATCAATTATCTCCAATACATTATGGATTCCATAGCAGATATATTTTCTCCAAAGTACTCTAACTTTAGTGATATTATACATTTGAAGATGTTTATATACTCCAATACCTCATCTTAATTTCCTGCTCTTGAGTTTTATTTTATTTTATTTTTTTAACATTACTTCTGAAATGCATGCTGGGGCTAAGTGTTCCCCTTAGCACCAGTAAGGGTGTTCTCACTTCCAGACAGACGGATCAAAGGATCAAAGAGTAAATGCACATGCTTCCTGTGACCCCTTCTGATCCCCACTCATCGGAATCCAGGAAAACAGATTGAGAGGCGGTGCAATGTGGGTAGGTGTTTCTGGGCGACGTAACAGAAAGAAAAGCTTCCCTGTGCACAGCGGGCAGACCTGGGTAGTGGTAGTTGAACCGAGTGGTTGTAAAGCAGTCTTTGTTTATGTCATGGAGTTTCAGGAAGAGAAACACCCTTTATAAAGTACATTTGGGAATTAAAGCCATAGGTCAAGCCTCAGAATTCATACCACAGAGTTTCTTGTGGGATAATGCCACCCGCACTTGGTGAGTTAATTATCTCAAGCATGCCCTGCTCTTGGGCAATATTTCAGTGATATGATACCAGCAACTAGAATATCTGGCAGTAGGTGGAGCAAGCAGTTGAGTCCTGGAGGTTAGTGGAAAAGCCCAGTGCAAGGTCCACTGTTATATGTGATGGTAAGACAGGGAAAGATCACAGATTTCTAACAGAGAATGATGTTTAAGAATTGTCAGTCTGTGGGCTGGAGAGATGGCTTAGCAGTTAAGGCATTTGCCTGCGAAGTCAGAGGACACAGGCTTAATTCCCCAGGACCCACGTAAGCCAGATGCACAAGGGGCACACACATCTGGAGTTTGTCTGCAGTGGCTAGAGGCCCTGGTGTACCCATTCTGTCTGTCTCTCTTTTCTCTATCTCTCTCTGTTTACAAAGAAAGAAAGAAAGAAAGAAAGAAAGAAAGGAAGGAAGGAAGGAAGGAAGGAAGGAAGGAAGGAAGGAAGAAAGAGAGAGAGAGAGAGAAAGAATTGTCAGTCCTATGAAATTCAGAAGAAAAAAAAGAACAAAACAAAAACAGAAGGGCTGAACTTACATGATCAGTCTGCTCATCAGAAGATACAAAATGGAACCTGTGTGCAGAAGGAGGCGATATTTTCAGGGAATAAATTGCACGGCGCTACTATGAAATTTTAGACTTTAGTTCAAGGAATCAGGTGAAAGAAAAATGAAACTAGAATTGTTTCTCCTTATCAGGGTAAATCTGTCAGAGTTGCATCACGAAAGTAAAAGGCAGTGACGAGTTTTCTAACACTGAGACTTGTGGATAGAATTAATGATTGATGTATTAAATATATTTGGCAAACCAGGGACTGTACCATTAAAATTGTAACTAAAACTTAGTTCAAGAAAGGCTTGTTATTTAGCTGTGGTCACACAGGAAGTAAGAGTTAATATGAAGTAAGTGTGTGTGTGCTTATGTATGTGTTTTGTACCACAGCCCTTACTAAAGAATAAAACTGCACATCTCAAAGCTTGAGTGTCTGGTGGTATTTATGAAAAAAGGATAAAACAGTAAGAGAGGCAGGAACATTGAAGCAGATGGTGTTGGATGGATGAGGACGCAGGGGTTTAATTTAATGGCTCCAGAGTTCCACGTGGCTGCCAATGGTCCAAGGCTGTTGGGATAGAATCTGTTTGCTTGAAGCTTAACTTGAGAAGCCACTGAAAAAGTCTTTGAAAGTAAAGATTTTTTTTTTTCCCATTCTTGGTCTTTATCACAAGACTTTTGGCAAATATTTCTATTTAGGAGCTGAAGTAAATTCAAGCAGGAAACTTTTTACAATTTTCTCTGTGATTACACGGTAGTAATCGCAGGACTGTTTTCCCTGGGAATCTGGATGGCAATTAGGAAAAATCCAATGCTAATCATGTTCTTTTGCTGGTGGGACTGCAGTTGTGGATGAGAGGTCTTTTCCAGTAATGGCCTCCATTGTAGGCACGGCCATTCTGCATTCATCATAAACCTTTCCACTCCCTGCTACTCCCCAGGGACAGTGAGAAGCAATGAGTGAATGTAGATGTCCTCTTGCAGAAGGCACTTTACTAGGCCTTTATTTGTAAAAGTAGTCAAAACAGAAAGCAATTTTTAAAGGAGAAAAAGAGGCTTATTCGTATGGTCCTATACCTTTTTGAGCTTCCTGCTATTTAAAAATAACTATTATGGAATCATTCAATTCAGAAACAAGTTTTAAATAAGTACAAACTTTGTATGGACACCTCATATGTTGGTACCATCATTTCCCTCCTCTGTGCCCCCAATCCGCTGTGAGAACCCCCTTAGCGGGATTTCTGTTATTCGCCATGGAATTGTGGGTTATGAGTTCTGAGAGCAGCCATCAGTCATGGGCGTGGGCAGTGCATCTGGATATTCCTTCCCCTTGTGGTTCTTAAATTCTTTCTGGCCCCTCTTCTACAAATTTCCTTGAGCTTTTGTGGGTGTTCTTTAAGTCTACTTTGGTGTTGAGCTCTCAGCAGCATTTGGATTTCTGCTTTTATGCACTTTGAGTATCCTCAGTGTCTGTCTCCACCATATACTTTTGAGAGAATCTAAAAATTCACAGATACTTACTTAAAACTGCCAAATGGATTTCTAGGAAGACTAAGATCTCTTTAACAAGGCAGAGCAAAACAGTCTAAGAAGATGAAATCATCACAAATAGTATTGTTGTGAAAAGCTAGTATTTAACACCAACATGAGTAGGATGTTGTTCTTATAAGCTGTTGAGTATGGAGTGAGGTGTGAGGTTTCAAATACACATGCTTATAAATAACTTGGACAGACAGTGTATTTGAAGTGTCTCACAATCAAACAGCACCAGCTTGTATTCTAATAACACCATATTTAGGTAAACAAAACAGCAAATTTGCTTAAATAGACTGTCACAAATTCAAATAAATAAGCATGTATTTGAATGAGTTATTAAGCTGATGGATTTCCCCTTCAGTTCTCTATTTCTAAAACATGACAAGAAAATTAAACATATTCAAGGCAACTGTGTAACAAAGGATATAAATAGCCAAATGTCAAGATATTCCAAACTAAAGCTGACACAGCAAAAGCATCCTTGCTATTATCTTGTACCTTCATGGAAACAGTATATAGTCATGCCTTTGGAAAATGCAAATAAGTTCTAATTTTGCCTCCATGCATACTTGCCTTGGACCTTGGGCAAACATTGATATTGAACTATTTCTTGTTTCTAACCTCAAAACAGAACAAGCTACATTATTATTATTATGCTTTTGATAAGGAAACTACAATATTTTAATATTTACGTATTTCTGGTAACAGTATGGTCCTCAGTGGTAAATTTCTATAATAAAGCACAATGTTTCTAATGTATAATTTATTAAAACATGCCTGCAGCATATGTATTTTTGTGGACAACTATGATTTGAAATCCCTCAATTATTTGCTGACAAGGGAACTTGGACAGATATGGCTTTCAATTTTGCTTCTGCTATTTATCACAAAGAATATTGATTTTGCGCAAAATATTTCAATTTTTAGTATTTAAGTTTTTAATCTCTTCAAATATGAGTTGTTTGCATGCATATTGCATAGAACCTTATATCAGAAAAATGCGTGCAGTTGAAATAATCACAATACCAACCATTCTCAAAAAGTGCTTAAAATATTCTTATGCAATTTAACAGGAAAATTAATTTTTACAACAGTTCAAATATGTTCAAGGTAAGATTCAATTTTCCTACTCCTAGCTTTTATATCTTTCCCCATCCACTTCTAAACAATAGACAGCAACTCAAACTTATCTGAATTAATATTGACTAGTGTTGAATGTGACTGTGCTTTTATGTTCCAAAATGAAATTGCAGAATATGATGTAGACCATCTCACATTGACCTTGTGTATATTATTATGCAGATTAGTTTTCTTTTCTGTGAGAAAGTAATTTGTTTTTGCACATAGTTGGCCTCTATAAAAAAAAATTACAGATCATCTAGATAAACCAACCAGCAAACTATGATCTCATTACCTGGCTCCCAAAGGCATTGACGGGGTCTGAGAAATATATTCATGAAGGTGGTGACATTAGAGCTTACAGTATTTATACTATTGATGAAGCACTGATGATCAGAGCTGATTTATGAGCTAGCTATATTTTGGAAAGACACTAAATTGTTAAAAGAAAATAATAATAACCAAAGGTCATAGATTTGAGCACTAGAAACACATGGTTGATTAATTCCCAAGCAGTCGTTCTAGTTCATTTCATATGTATTATATTGAAACTACTTTGAATAAATACCCTCAGAACATCCATGACAGCTTTAATAGACAATATCCAAATGTGAATTTGAAGCTACAAATGGTAAAAAAAATTAAATAATTTTTGACTTTTTGACTAGTGCTTTCCAAACCTCTGCAAATTATAAATATCTAGATAATAATTTTCTTTCCTCAGAGTTACAGATTCTAACTCATAGTTCTAGATTAATCTGACATGTTAGCTCTCAGTGCTATTTCATAATTATAAGGTGCTTTCCATGGACCTTGAAGTTAATTACATAATGAAAATAACTACAATAAGTTCACTGCCCAAGAATTTCCAATGTTTGCTTTTGCTGTGGGCATCAGACTTAATTTTGATATAAAGGTCATCAGTAGAAAGAAAGTATTGCAATTAGTATAATATGAGGAATCACTGTAGAAACATTTTCAGGCTTTAAAATAAGACACAACACTTTAGTATAATTTTTATTTTTTAATATTTTATTTATTTATGTATTTGAGAGATAGAGAAAGAGGGGAGAGACGGGCACAGAGGAGAGAAGGGATGGTATCACATATGTTGTTTACATGCTAATTATGTCCATATGTAATAAAAATATTTTTTAAAGTTTGTAATTGTTAGTTATAATTGTGGTAGTTATTAGCAATGAAAACATCGTATCAGTACCAAGTGATCCCCTCCCTCCCTTCATCCTTTTTTTTCTTATCTCCCTTTATTTTCCTCTTTTCCCTCCCTACCTTCTTTTGTTTGTTCATTCCTTCCTTCCTAGATTTTGAATTCAGGGTCTTGTGCACACCAAGCATACTCTATTACAAAGTTGTACTTTCAACCCATGTTGCCAGGTCTTTGTTTAAGGATTCTGGAATGGTTTTCCACAACTTTTCATGACTCCAAAGAATATATACACCAAATATTTCATAAAAATCAACAAATTGGTTTTTGATGAGTGAAAAAAAAATAGTTTTTAAGATTGATAGTGTCATAGAAATCATTCAGCTTTTGTTTTACTTTTATTATTTTACTCAGATGGCATGAGATAGATTCCCTTGACTTGCCACCTTGTCACCATTTATTAATTTATTTATTTGTTTATTTATGTTTGTGGTGATAGGGTCAGAACCTAGGGCCCTGCACATGATAACAAAGACTTCAACCACTGAGCTGCACTCCAGACCTACAATTTGGATTTGATAGATAAAATTCCAGACTCCAGGGCTAGAGAGATGGCTTAGAGGTTAAGGTGCTTACCTGTGAAGCCTAGGGACCCATGGTTGACTCTCCAAATCCCATGTAAGGCAGATGCACAAAGGTAAGGCAAGCATAAGGTCACACGTGCACAAGATGGCATATGCAGATGGAGTTCGATTGCAGTGGCTGGAGGACCTGGCATGCCAGTTCTGTCTTGTGCACACTCTCATTAATAAAGTTAAAAATTGAGACTCCAGACTTGATCCTGCATTGTTATTACTGCCCCTATTATATATAACTTCATAAACTGTATAAACATAAGAAGTTATAGATGGGGATTTCTATATTTTTAAATTTTAATGGAAGTTGCAGACTCTCTTCTTCACAAATTTATATGGTATGAAGATATGGAAGAATATGCCTCATACCTGTACAGTTCTCGGATCTCTGTCTATTCATATTCAGACCCCCTTTGCAGCTGGAGCAAGGTGGTCAGGCAATTCCACGTGCTAGACAAATTCCTCTGTTTCTATCACTCGCCTATGCTCTTCTCTGTAGTTATGGGAGTTTGGTCTTAGCAGGAAAGTAAGAAAATTGTCATATATTTAGTTTTCTTTTCTAAGAAAAAGAGATTGAAACTTTCTTTGCCAACTTTAGCTTATCACTGTGAATTTTCACTCATTGTCTAAGTTTAAGCACCTAGTTATATATTTTTATGTAGTTAAGACATCCATTATTTCCAAGTTATCTCTAAGAAATAAAAAAATGAAATGTTAACAATACAGTGTTTAACATAAGATTTATTCTTATATGAAATGTATATTTACCTCAGTGTTTGTCAGTATTTGAAACATAGAAAATCAACCAATGTGAGAGTTATGGTATTGACAGGTATTTGACACCTCTAGTTGTTCTCTATTCCAAGAATATCATGTAATTTAGAATTTATTTAGTTATATATTCATTCCTTCATTCATCATTTCCCTATGGCATCACTGAATATTGTACTTATGGCCTCATGCATGTCAGTTGATTGCTAGACCACTATTCTATACAACCAGCTCTACCTAATTTATTTTGACTATGGTAATCAGCTACTGGATATTTTGTGATTGACACAAATTCATGCAATAACTTTGCATTCATCTGGGAATAAAGGCCAAAGGCATTTGAAAGCAATAATAAACAATATGTTAGGCCAGCAGGACACTTAGTCTTTCCTACGACTTTCTTTGCAAATATCTTCTTTTACTTTGTCAAATGCAAAGTCAAAAGATTGTGTCTGAGCAAAAAGTCATCAGAATGGATAATGGTGACATGAACTAAAATATATTATATCCAAGAGCAAAAATCTAAACCCAACATTTAAGAACCGGTTATTGGGAGTCCATTTTTATACAAACCCGAGGGATACATACATGGTCCTCCTACGTGTACTGAACTTCAGTTTCTATATTTGTTAGGAGCTATCAGTATGTAGTGCAAGAATTTCTGTGTAGATCAAATAATTCACATGTAGCAGTAAGCACAAGTTTTAGAATGCAGAATAGGCTCCATGAATATTAATGAGCTTCTCTTTTATCCTTAACATACAACATGTTTTCCTCTTTTTCAAAGTTATATTGCTGGCTCACTATAATTTTCAAAGTTATTTGTAATTATCATAAAAAATTAATATGTGATATTCATCTGTGGTAAATAATTTAAAATGTGGGCTAAAGGTTAAAAATCAAGATATGTGGACCATATTTACTTACTATTTTAATTATCATATAAAATTTAAACATTTCCTATGATCATATGTGATCTTGGAGGCTTGAAGTTACAACTTTCTTTAAGATTCTGGCAAGAAAATAAGATGTATTTACACAAAAGATACTAAAGTGATCTATAAATCTACAGGCAAGGTAGGGTTTTGTGCCTTGCTTTTTAATGGATTCCTATTAACAAGTTTGGCATTTGATTTAGATTTTGTATTCAACAGAGACATTGAATGAATTATTTCAGCCATTAAGTAATGGATGGTGATGAGGTTCTTTGGTATAAATTTAGAGAGAAGAATAATTATTTGCAAGAGAAAAGTCTGAGAAATTTTCATAATGAACTAATTCCTAAAATCACATATTAAAGGAATCAAAATGTAGGATTATTCAAAGCTAACTTATCACTACTGATAACTTTTTCTTGTTGGTTTTTATTTATTTATTTGAGAGAGAAAGAAGGAGAGGGAGAGAGAGAGAGAGGGAGGGAGATAGAATGGGTGCTCCAGGGCCTCCAGCCACTGCAAACGAATTCCAGATGCGTGCACCCCCTTGTGCATGTGGCTAACGTGGGTCCTGGGGAATTGAGCCTCGAACCAGGGTCCTTAGGCTTCACAGGCAAGTGCTTAACCACTAAGCCATCTCTCCAGCCCATGATAACTTTTTAATTTGTGTTTTTTCGAGGTAGGGTCTAACTGTAGCCCAAGCTGACCTGGAATTCCCTATGCAGTCTCAGAGTGGCCTCAAACTCATGGTAATCCTACTTCCTCAGCATCCCAATCCTACTTCCTCAGCCTCCCAAGTGCTGGGATTAAAGGCATGAGCCACCATGCCAGGTTTCTGATGACTTTTAATTTAGATCTAATCTCAGATTAGATAAAAGTATACAAGGATTATATACTAATTCACAAATAATTTGCATTTTGCTTCATCTTCCTTACTATGATTGACAAGAGTCATTGGAGGATAATTCAGGTATAATCTTCACCTGTTTATAATACTTTTGTATTTCCTGAACAGGAAAACATTAACTACACAACCAGAAGCATTATTATCAAAGGTGGTGCATTTGGTTTTGTAGAAAGAGCTACCAATTCCTCAGTTTGTTTCAATTTCATCAGTAAATCCAAGGATGGCTTCCTGAGTGTTTTGTTCCAACCCCATGATCCCATCCAGATTAAAGTTGCTTTAGCCTTTTTAATTGAAAACAGTCTTTACAGCTGGAGAGGTGGTTTACCAGTTAAGGCACTTGCCTGCCAAGCCAAATGACTCTTGTTTGACTCTTCAGATCCCATGTAAGCCAGATGCACAAGGTGATGCACTCGCTCAAGTTCACACATGTGTTCAAGGTGGCACACAGGACTCGAGTTTGATTATGGTGCCTGGAGGCCCTGGTGTGCCTATTCTCCCCACCCCCATCCCCGTTTACTCTCTCTCTCTTGCATTAAAAAAAGAGCCAATTGGGCTGGAGAGATGGCTTAGCGGTTAAGCGCTTGCCTGTGAAGCGGAAGGACCCCGGTTCGAGGCTCAGTTCCCCAGGTGCCACGTTAGCCAGATGCACAAGGGGGCGCACGCGTCTGGAGTTCATTTGCAGAGGCTGGAAGCCCTGGCGTGCCCATTCTCTCTCTCTCTCCCTCTCTCTGCCTCTCTCTCTGTGTCTGTCGCTCTCAAATAAATAAATAAATTAAATAAATAAATAAAAAAGGGCCAATCTGTTGGGCTTGCCTCAAAAAAAAAGGAAGGAAGGAAGGGAGAAGAGAGCCTTTAGAATATAATCTATACTCGTGTGTGTGTGTGTGTGTGTGTGTGCGCGTGTGCACATGTGTGTGCGTGTGCATATTTGCTTGCATGTTTAGACAGTATTGTTCATGTAGCCTTGTCTAGATTCAAGCTGATGATCCTCCTGTTTCAGCAACACTAGAGTTTGAATTTATTGTTTTATAGAAATGCAAGTTAGTTATATAAGGCATTTCAATTTGAGTTTGTCTAATGTTTTCTCATGATAAATGTAGTTGTTTTTGTCCTTTAGCAGTAACACCTCACAGAAATATGAGGTCCTCCTCACTGTGCCTTATCAGTAGGTACATGAAGTTATATATCCCAATAGGTTATGGTAACTTTGATAATATTGTCACTTGTGGCTTTTAAAATCTAACAAAGTTTCTGAATTTATTTCTATAATGTTTTCACTCCAAAGAGTGAATGGCTTTAAGAATGTTTATTAAATTTATTTCAGAGTAGGCTCGTGGCTTCTTATTTTACTGAGGTGGCTGTGATTTATTACCAGAATTATTCTTATTGGCTTTTAAAATGTCCTGTTAGGTCCTTTTAATATGTTGCCATGGTGAGGGATGAACCCTATGGTGGAGTGTTTGCCTAGCATGTGCACGACCCCCCCACACCACAAACACTTTAAAAATAAAAATATCTTCCTAATTCCTTGCGCCTTTTATTTTCCCTGGCACAATGAAATATTCTAAGATTAACTATTTTACTTGTCCCATCCCTGGAATTCGACTTGTACCCATTAGCAGAGAATGTAAACATCTTTACTTTGGAAATGAATAATTAGAAGGGCAGGTGTGTGTGTGTGTGTGTATGTGTGAGTGTGTGTGTGTATACACACACATACATATGCTTTACAAACAGAGAACTTAAACTAATATTCTAAGCTTATTGTGCATTGAATTCTAAAGTATAGAAAAGGAAACTCAAACCAGCAATTAGTTTTACTGTTACTCTTTTAGATCCATCCATAGCTGTAATTCTCTTAGTCTGAAAAAATCTTATTTTTTTTTTTCATTTTCAAGCATAGTTTACTCTATCCTTCTCCATCCTACTCTCCCTCTTTACCTGTCTTCTCCTGACTCCTATACTCCAACGTTTGGTTCATGGGAACAATAAGATAGAAACTTACAAAGATCAACAATTACCTCTTTTAATTCCCTTGTGTATACATATCATTAAGGAAAAACTCTCGATACATCTAGTGTCCTGTTTGGAGTGTTTATGTGTTATAGAGAACAAGAGTAGCAAATGATAGTCATGAATTAATGTGCCCATAAATTATTTTTCTCCCAGCTTTCCTACATCAGGAGGACAATTTTTCTCACTGTTGAGATAACTAAATACCTAACACATTGCTGCATGATTGTATGTGATTGGTAATATCAGATTCAACAGGGGTTGATTCTACGTAAATTTCATTTCCTGCTGCTCTGGGTTCTTGGGAAAGAAATCCAGTAGATAAATCAATTCACTCTACATAACTATGAATTTAAAGTGGCCACTCATTCTAGGACACAGTTACTGGGAAAGACCATGTTTGACTTCAGGTAATGAAACTCTAATGGTGGGAAGATATAATTTAGAGAAAGATGCAGGAAGATGTTACGCAACCTTCTCTGAGAGATCACAAGCTTGAACCTTCACATATTTTTAGTAAGGACGTCTGAGCCACTGTGATTATGTCACCTTTGTAAAATGAGGATTATTTAATATATACATTTTAGAATAGGTAATAATGCACTCCTAAACTCCTAAAACATAACCAGAAGACAAAGGTCAGTGGATAGGGACTTATTCCATCTATAGGATATTTCCTTGCGCCATTGCTGAATAGCTAACCAGGGCTCTTATTTGGGCTAATTTTATTTGCAGGTGGCAAAATTAGTCTTCTCTTTGCACTGGGGCTTTAGAACTTACAATCTTGGCAAAGCTTGAAACCCTTCTTTTCATGCAGAAACAGAGCTGGGAATAGCATTTGTTTGTAATTTCTTTAGAGATGAAGCAGGCTCAGTTATCAGCAGGAAAGGTAACTCTGGCTGGAAAAAAAAAAAAAAAAAACAACTAAGGACAGTGGCGTCTACGTTTCCTAACTTAATATGCATCAAGAAGTGGACATCGACCTTCCACAAGTGCAACTTTCATTTACTGGGTAATGAAGCAATTTGGTGTCAAATTGTTTCATCAGACTCTATTAGTCACCTGGGATACAACGGATAAGGGTTTTAATTCTATTATATTCCTGAGACTGGGCTGAATTCAATTTAGAAAGCCATGGTCCAACATGCATTTTCTGTAGATTTCTTTAAAAAAAAAATTTTTTTTTTTGTTGTTTATTTATCTGAGAGCGACAGACAGAGGGACAAAGAGGCAGAGAGAGAGAGAGAGAATGGGCACGCCAGGGCTTCCAGCCACTGCAAGTGAACTCCAGATGCGTGCACCCCCTTGTGCATCTGGCTAACGTGGGTCCTGGGGAATCGAACCTGCAACCAGGGTCCTTAGGCTTCACAGGCAAGCGCTTAACCGCTAAGCCATCTCTCCAGCCTTTTCTATAGATTTCTAAGAAAGGGTATTTTAGTCCTTCTGAAATGATGGCCTGTAAAGGTCTTGTGAGCTGGTTTGCCTTGCATAAATCTTCAGGTGTGACAAAAAAGGTGAATTCTAACAGGCGGATTTTCCTCTGTGAGTGGAGGACCCTCCGCATAAAGCGGTGACAACTCACAGTGGCATAAGAATGTTTTGAAAAAAAAAAAAGGGGGGGGCTGGAGAGATGGCTTAGCGGTTAAGCACTTGCCTGTGAAGCCTAAGGACCCTGGTTCGAGGCTCGGTTCCCCAGGTCGCACGTTAGCCAGATGCACAAGGGGGCGCACGCATCTGGAGTTCATTTGCAGAGGCTGGAAGCCCTGGCGCGCCCATTCTCTCTCTCTCCCTCTATCTGTCTTTCTCTCTGTGTCTGTCGCTCTCAAGTAAATAAATAAATAATTTAAAAAAAAAAAAGAATGTTTTGATGTCGTTCCGCGGCTTGTCTCCAGGCGGGATGGAGCTCAGCTGCGTTTATGGACGGCGCTGTCAGATCAGGCGTATTTACTTGAGCATATCCAAAATGGTGCACGGCGGTGAGGGAGATGGTATTTCTACTGAAAGACTTCCCCAGAGCTTGAATCCACTTTAATCCACGTTGATCTTCCATTACAACGAGATCCAAACTCCTCCCCTGCTTCAGTCTCAGCCTGTCTATCCCATCCACACCGATGTACCTACAACGATGGCTTCTCCATAGCCCGCAGCACAGGGTAGTCACACATCAAACTCTCGCCTGGCAGTCATCTGATGAACCTTCTACTGCCATTTATACGTCACGTGACGCCATCAAATTGCAAACCAAAGGTTGTTGTCTTTAGTTCCTTTTGGAAGTTCCTTCTTTGGCCTATAATTCAGTGTCAATTAAGGGCAATATAGAGACAGGATTGTCCTAAACATTTCTTTGATAGTGCCACAATTGAAAACACTGAAAATTATTTAATTGCTAAAAGATTTTTAAACGAAGTTTATTATATTAAAAAAAAAACTATTAAAATTATCTTTTTATCAAGTAAGACTACCAGAGCACTCTAAGAATCATCTGAGCACTCTATCTTTGTTTTAAGAATGCTTGGGTATTAAGTAATATTAAATTATTCCCATTTTGATGTTTATTTTTAACCTATATTTTACATACAATTTAGGGGCTGTATGGTACACTCAACTGTTCCTTTTGTTGAAAATACAGTGCAATTTCGTAGGTAAGTATGTATTTTATTAAAAATAGCCATACTTCATATATATCTACAAAATTGCACTGTATTTTCAACTACAAAAAAGAAAAAAATCAAGGACACCAAACAACCCACAGTGAATACCAATAACTGCACTGAGGGGGCCCTCAGTGGAACAGGGGAAGGAGAGGAAGGGGAAGGGGTCCTAAAAGTTCAACCAGATGCGAATATAGCCATATTGCAATCTGTTCATAAATTAAAGTTCCCTCCAAAAATGTAGGCATCAAAATAATCTTATTCCTTTTGAAAATTTATTTAGTGCATGCATATGTGTGGTGTGTGTATGAATATTTCTATTAGGTACCTGCATGTGTGTGGAAGCCAGAGATCAATTTCAGGTATCTTCTTCAATTCTCAATTTCACTGCATGTTAGAAAATTATATATATATAATTATATATTATGCATTATATATTATATAAAATATAATACACATATATAATATATATTATACATTATATGTATGTATGTATGTGTATATATATACAAAGTATATACATACAAAGTATATATTTGTATGTACACATCATCTGTTGGTTCCATCATGTCCCTCCTGTCTGCACCCATTCTTCTGAGGGCCCTCCTCAGTAGGGTTTCTGGTATTCCCCATGGAGTTGTGTGTTATGGGATTTGAGAGCAGTAGTCAATCATTGTGGGGTGGAGGAACAATGCCTCTGGATATGCCCTCCCAACCTGTGGCTCTTACAATCGTTCTGCCTCCTCTTCCACAAAATTCAGCCAGGGCCTAGGTGAAACCACGAAGGAATTGGGGAGAAGAGCAAGAGTACTACTTCCATGGAGGGTCTGACAATCTGCCCCGGGGTGAAGGAGACAGACACTGTGGACACTCAGCACATTCCAAAGCAAACCTCCATCAGCTCCTGGGAGCTCAACACCCAAGTAGACTTAAAATGCACCCACCAAACTCCAAGTTACTTTTTGAGATAAAGTCTCTCACTGGACTTGGAGCTCATCAATTTGGTTAGACAAGTTGTCCAGATAGGCTAAAGGAATTTTCCTATTTCTGCTTCCCCAGTTCTGGAGTCAAAGACGTGTACCACCATACCTGACTTTCATGTGGGTGCTGAGCATTCAAACTCAGGTCCTCAAGGCAGCATGGCAAATACTTTACTGACATAGCAATATTCCCACCCTGTGGTAGTTTGCATGGATGCCCCCCGGTAGATTCAGGAGAGCTTCAGTAAATCCCATTCCTTCCATAAACGGTGCCTAGTTTGGAAGTTTATCCCAGAAACATAAAACTGACTATGACACAGCCCAATAATCTTTTTTTATTCTATTTGGTTTTTTGGGTTTTTAATGGTTGATGGGTGGTGGTGGGTGGTAGATGGGGTGGTGGTCAATGATCTTCTTAAACATGATACATAGTCTTTACAATATAAAAACCTTAAATTATTTATTTATTTATTTAAGAGAGAGAGAGAGAATAGGTTCTCTAGGGTTTCTAGCCACTGCAAATGAACTCCAGACACACATGGCACCCTGCGCATTGGACTTTATGTGGGTACTGGGGAATTGAATCCAGGTACTTAGGCTTTGCAGGTAAGCTCCTTAACTGCTGTGCTGTCTCTCCAGTCCAACTTAAATGATTTTTAAGCAGTGGCAGATGGAGGGAGAAGAATGGTTTCCATTAGTGCACTATTAGGTTTCTATTTTCCTTCTTTCCTCCATTTGACGTCCACTTAACAGGGATGCACTCTGAGGAATAAATTACTAGGTAATTGCATCATGGTGTGAACATGGCAGAGCGTAGTCCCACAAAGTCAACGTGTCCGTTAAGACATGTGATATAATTGAGATGCGATTGGGCGTATTGTTTATAATAACCCCCCTTGACAAATAGAAAAAAAATTCTTTAAAATAGCTATAAAACTTACAGAATATGGATTGAGAAATGCCTCAGCAGTTAAAGATGCTTGCTTGCAAAGCCTGTTGCTCTGGGCTCTATTTCATAATACCCATACAGAAGCAGATGCACAAAGTAGCCCATGTATCTGATGCTTGTTTACAAAGGCAGGAGGCCCTGCTATATCCATAGCCAGCCCCTCATTAATAAATAAATAAAACAAAATAAATTACCGAATGATAAATATAATCCATTAACCTAGCTGTGAGTGATCATTATCAGGTATTATGTCCTGTTCTTTCATATGACTGGCAGAGAAAGCATTGCCTCATAGCCGCATCACTACAAACACATGAGTAATGATTTGTTTGACAATGTCATGTTGTCATTGGTGACGGGGCTGTTCAGTTCCATTAAAATTTCATGAGACCACCATGGCCAAAATCATGATGCAGCATGGGAATGGATTAGGTTCTGAGATTCAAATAGAATTTACCCTGTACAATTAATTGATAGTTTGTTTGTTAGGCATGTCCATGGCTCATTTGTTCATAATGCAATCAACTTAGGATCATTTCTAGAATGGGCCATTTACCTTTGTTTCATTCCACCACCTCAAATAACCCATGGTAATTTTTGAATATTTAATGAATAGTATTTAATGAATGTACTCCTCCACATTTGATTAAATGAATATATAAAAATAAAGTGCACAAATGTGCAGATCTATAAGTGAATGGAATATATAAACATAATATTTTAAATGTACCCAAATTAAATGTGTGCATGTGTATGGGTGTGCATGGCTGGCCACATGTGTGAAGGTCCCAGGATGACTTTTAGAACAGTCCTCACTTCTACCTTGGAGGCTCAATTCATGAGCCTCTTGGAAACTCTCCTGTCTCCACCTCCCACGTCAACAGAGTTCTTGAAGCCAGCCCAGCTTCTGGTTTTTACATGGAGTCTGTGAATCAAACTCAGGTACTCAGAGTTGTATGGCAAGCACTTTACTTACTGACAAATCTTCTCAGCCCCTCAAGTATTTTATTTTATTTTATTTTTGAGGTAGGGTCTCACTCTAGCTCAGGCTGACCTGGAATTCACTATAGAGTCTCAGGGTGGCCTTGAACTCAGGGCTATCCTCCTACCTATGCCTCCCAAGTGCTGGGGTTAAAGGCATGCGCCACCACGCCTGGCCTCTCAAGTATTTTAAATAATGAATAATGGTTAGAGTTCTTCTGCAAATGTTGGCAGTTGTTGTCTGAATATATGAAGAATCCTCAATCTCTCTCTCTCTCTCTCTCTCTCTTTTTGAGGTAGGGTCTCACTCTAGCCCAGGCTGTTCTGGAATTCACTATTTAGTTTCACAGTGGCCTTAAACTCATAACGATCCTCCTACCTCTGCCTCCCAAATTCTGGGATTAAACAAGTTCACCACCAAGCTTGGTTTAAGAGTCCACATCTTAACTGATGTGGTGGTTTGATTCAGGTGTCCCCCATAAATTTAAGTGTTCTGAATGCTAGGTTCCCAGCTGATGGAGATTTTGGAATGAACGCCTCCTGGAGGCAGTATGTTGTTGTGGGCAGGCTTAAGGGTGTTATAGCCAGCAATGTGAACCTGACTGCAATAATTAACCTGTAAGTGACCAGGCCTGGCGCTAAGGTGTTCCCTCTGAAGATTTTTTCCACAGGTCTAAGATGCATTCTTTTTTTCAGAGGATCACTCACTGCTCAGCTTTCCTTGTAACCTAGGATCTATTAATTCTTGCCCATTCACTTTGTTCTGTAAATAGTGTAAAATATTTAGAGTATTTTTATTAAAATTTATTGATGAAGACTAAAATTCTGAGGTGAACAACCTGTTTTTTTTTTTTTTTTTTTATAAGTTATCAGGACACAGGCAGGCAGGACACCGCAAGCCTCTTTAAAAAAATTTTTTTGTTCATTTTTATTTATTTATTTGAGAGCAACAGACAGGGAGGAGAGAGAGAGAGAATGGGCACGCCAGGGCTTCCAGCCACTGCAAACAAACTCCAGATCCGTGAGCCCTCGTGCATCTGGCTAACATGGGTTCTGGGGAATCGAGCCTTGAACTGGAGTCCTTAGGCTTCACAAGCAAGCGCTTAACCACTAAGCTGTCTTTCCAGCCCACAACCTAACTTTTATGAATAGCTTTGCTTTGAGACACTTTGATCAATGAGGCATGATCACACATGGCTGTAATTAATACTAGTTTTCAGGAGGCTGAAGGTGGAGGATCATAAGTTCACGAACAGTCTGGGCTATGTAGTGAGAACCTGCTTTTAAAAAAGGTTCTGAGGGCTGGAGAGATGACTTAGTGGTTAATTGCTTGCCTGTGAAGCCTAAGAACCTTGGTTCGAGGCTTGATTCCCCAGGTCCCATGTAAGCCAGATACACAAGGTGGTGCATGCATCTGGAGATCGTTTGCAATGGCTGGAGGTCATGGTGTGCCCATTCTCTCTCTCTCTCTATCTGCCTCTTTCTCTCTCTGTCTGTGGCTCTCAAGTAAATAAAAATAAATAAAGTAATTTTTAAAGGGTTTTGAAAGATGACCTAATGAGTTTAGGATCCATCCTTTTTACTACTTTTTCTGGATCAATTCATCAAATAAGTATATACTTATGCAATATTCCTCTGGACACAGAACTATTAATGATAATTAGATCATCAGCTGAAGTAGAGGAGGAAATTGTAAAGAACAAAGTTGTGAAAATATAATTATTCCTGTAGGAAAATTTGAAAGGAAATATATTCTTCAAGTCAAGATGTACTTTTAGTGTAAAAGAACTGATATTTAAAACATTCAGCAATAAGACAAAATAAAGATTCAAGCATGAGAAGGGATTTTATGTTGATTTTCTTCATTATTTCTAATTTGTAAACATATTTCAGTAATTCTCTTTCCCTTCCCAAAATTCTAACTTTTGTAAATCCATTAGCATTAATAAGTGCTTACCCAGATCTTAACCCAGAGTGCATCCATTATTTTAGTGGCACCAAACAATTAGAAACTTTAAAAATGAAGCATTTTGAGGAATTTTTTTTATCAGGATAGAATTAAGATAGCCATCCAGACCTGACTCAATCAGAAGTAACCCCAAATCATGTCAGTATAAACTTTTATATATAAGTGAGTCATTAAACACCTAGGGTCTGGAATATAGTAAAAATCCCCCAGGCTTAACATAAGAGTTAAGTGAGAAGTGATGGGAATCTAGATCAGTTTGTCAGTGGGTCTTTCTGTGGTGCTTAGGATTTAGTGGACATAGTGATCCATGTTTATTGCTACAACAGAATATCTGAGAAGAAGGATTTGACATTACATTGAATAAAAAAAATTAGTTGTTATAGTTTTGTAAACTCATAAGTCCAAAATCAGGACACTTTTCTGTATAGAAGGACTTAATATATCATTTCACATCAGCAGGTGCAAGTGCAAGCAAGAAATGCACAGCAAACAGGAGTCATTAAACTAACCCATTTAAAAGGATAGCAAGCCATCTCACTCATTGATGCAGATCACGCCGTACAGGCTGACCACTTTTAAAAAGTCCACCTTTAAACACTGCAACAATAATTATAGCAAATAAATTTAAAAACGACTTTTAGGAAAAATAATCAAACCATAGCAATAGGGACCCTGTTAGCTTAGCTAGATAGACAGATGACATGTGTGCATGTATTTCATTTTATAATATATGTATATATGTATATATACATATGCATACATATATAGTGTGTATTTAGATATATGTATCTAAATACATACATATATATATATATATATATATATATATATATACACACACACACACATATACATACATATATACTGTGCATTTAGATATTGTGTAAAAAATATATACATAGATAACATATAGATAGGTAATATATATATATCTTACAGACTCATGGTATACCTTAAACTCTCAATAAATGTGGATTTCTGCTTTCTAGTTAATTTGTTTGGCTTAGTTATAAGTTATTGCTAGTTATTAGACAAGATAATTAAAAAATTATTTTATTTTATTCATTCATTTATTTGCAAGGAGACAGAGAGATAGACAGGAGAGAGGAGGTAGAAAGAGAGAGAGAATGGGCACACCAGGGCCTCTAGCCACTGCAAATGAACTCCAGATGTATCGCCCCCTTCTGCATCTGACTTACGTGGGTCCTGGGGAATTGAACCTGGGTCCTTTGGCTTTGCAGCCAAACTCCTCAACTGCTAAGCCATCTCTCTGGGTCTGACAAGTTAAAATTTTAATCTACCATGACAGGAGTTAGAAACACAAGCATCATGTATTTATATGATATAAAGCCCAGATCACTGTAGAGACTGTGTGGGCTGCCCAAAGTCCACGGTGAGGCCGTCCATGACCACTCCCCCTTCCCTAGTATCTATCCAGTGATGCAGTGCAAACCCCGCCTGCGCTCACAGGGATGAGGGAACAACCCTGTTAACACTGCTAGCACTTTTTTGCCTGCTGGCCTGTGTTGCACAGGGGTGTGAACGACTAGAGTAAATCCTTCTTGGACTGCTCATCCTCTATAGGCTGACAAAGCCAGACGCCTTTGGAGACTGTGCACTCACTGGGTAGGCGATTCAGCTTCTTGTGTGCCCAGTGCAGACCCATGAATAAACCACCAGTCCCAGCCCAACTGACCAAGACACTCAAAAAAATAGAGACCCACTAGAGTTGTGTTGCTTTATTCTCAAGAAGACAAAGGGGCTTTCTCCAGATGGGCAAATCCCATGCCAAACAAATAACAGACGAAACCAAAGTACGATATCCCAACCATGAATGCCTACTGTTCCATGGTGGAAGCCTCCTGTGAAAACACTTAGAGGAATTCCAGACAAAGAATTCCGAAATGTAGCTATGATAAGCCTATTCAAAAAATTAATGAAGCCATGAACAAACAGCTGAGTGAAGGGGAAGAAAATCAGCAGAAAGAACTCAATAGACAGCAGAATGAACTCAAAGATACATGATGAAATGCACTAATAAATAACAGGAGATCAGAGACAACAAACTAATCTCGATGATAAAGTCAAACCAAGAATTGCAAATGGAATCCATTAAAGGTATGGAGACACTGAAGAAATACCTAAATGAAAAAACTCATTTTGAAAACCCCCAAAGAGTGCCTTGCCAACATGAAGAAATCACATGGGAGAAGGACTATTGGGACTGGAGTACGAGAGAGAGGGAGGAAAATAGGAGTTCAAAGTCAAAGGTAAGTTAAAAAAAAATATATATATATATATATTTAGGAACAGAACGTGATGGAAGTGCGGGGCACCTTGAAAAGACCAGGGCTGTAGAAATTGCTCAGTGGTTAAAGATGCTTGCTTGCAAAGCCTGATGACTTAGGGTGTGATTCCACATTTCACAAAGTGATACATGCATCGAGTTCATTTGCAATGGCAAGAGACCTGCTGTCCTGTTGCGCCCATTCCCTCCCTCCCTTTCTCTCTCTCTCTCTTTCTCTCTCTCTCTCTCTCTCTCTCAGCTTATGAATAAACAATAGCAATATTTGTAAGAAAAGAGAAAACATTTGCATCAGGGATGTACAGAAAAGGGAAGAACGATAGGAAAACTGGATAGAGAACATCTTTAATAAATTTAGAGAAGAATATTTTCTAAATCTTATAAAAGAGTGGTACACCCATGTATAAAAGGCAGACAGAACATGTAATAGACAGGATCAGAGGAGAAATTCACCAAGTTACATTATAGATTTTTAAAAAATAAACACAGAAAACACAGAGAGTATGAAAAGCTGCAAGAAAAAAAGAACAGCTCTTCACTTACAAAGGTAAACCCATCAGAATTACACCCCATTTTTAAATGGAAACTCTAAAATGAGAAGGGATTGGAATGCAGAACTTCAAATTTTCAAAGACAGCTGCTGCCAAGTTAAACTACCATACCAAACAAAACTATCCCTCATAATAGAAGGTGAAAGAAAAACTTTCACAATAAAAAAAAAATGGCTTTACAAATATATGAGTGTTAACACAGGTCTGCAGAGAATACTGGATGGAATACTTCACACTGAAAAGAATAGTAAACTTACTGAAGATGCTAAAAGAGTGAAAAACACAATAATCTAACCTAGCACAGCGGTGAAAGCAGATGAAAAGGAAAACAATAAACTCTACAAATTCTTCAACTTGACAGGGTTTAACTCTCATCTATCAAATATAACTTTGAACATCAATGGACTCAATTTCTCAATCAAAAGATGGGTTAAGAGGCTGGATCTGAAAACTAGGTCCATGTATTTGCAGTGTTCACTACCTTACCATTAAAGATAGAGGTCACCTTAAAGTGAAAGGATCAAAAAATATATTCTAAGCAAACAGAAATGGAGAACAAGCATGTGTGGTTATATTAATATCTGACAAAACAGACTTTAAACCCATAATAATCAGAAGATAATGGAAACCACTTGATCCTCCTCAAGAGAACAATTCAACAAGAGGATATTATAATCTCAGACATATATAAACCAAACACAGATGTGCACAATTTCACAAAGAAAAATAGGCTAGACATTATGCCAGACATAAATCACAACAAAAGAATAGTGAGTGAGTTTAGAACACCACTATCATCATGAGACAGATCATTTCAACAGAAAATAAATCAAGAAATAGTGTAACTAACCACACCATAGATGGAATTGAGTTAACAGACATTTACAGAATATTTCCTTTAAACACACACAGTTCTCCAACAGCTCATGGGAACTTCTCTGAAAAAGGTTATATATTAGAATACAAACATGTCCCCCCAAATTTAGGAAAATTGATACAAATCCCTGTATTATATCTAATTATAATGCAATACAAGTAGAAATAAGTAAGAGAAACACTAAAAAGTACATAAACTCCTTAAGATTGAACACACTGTTAAACAATAAATGAGTTGTTAAATAAACTAATAATAAAATTTAAAAAGTCATAGAATATACCCACCGAAGGTGAGTGGTAAGAGCCTACTGCTGAAGACACCATATGCTGTTGACACAGAGCATCGAGTGACCTAGCTGGACTCTGGCAGAGAGTCAGTCCCCAGACAGTTAGCTTGTCTAGTGCCAGAAGGGGCTACATGAGTGACTGGGGAGAAATGACCAACATCTGCCCAAGCAACTCATGGTCTAAGCTACTGAGCAGCAAGCAACCTGAAGTGATGCTCACACAAGTGCAATAGTGGCACACAACCATGGTGGGAAACCAACTGCTCTTGATTTGACTAGCTGATCTACTCAGTGGACAAGACCTCATACTTGGAGCTGGGAAACAAATAAGAACCATATCCAAAAAATGAGCCTGCTCTCCATTATCAAGCTCCCACAAATCATGGGCTATAAGTGGGTCTATACCTACTTAATTCTTTCTAAAATAATAATGGTTATCCCATTTATCTGGTGCTGACTTCACCCTGTGTTGGAGAATTTCCTTCTCTTTTTCAGATGGATGCAAACCTGAGGAGAGAATCAGCCTATTACACCTCACCAAGGTCCCAGCTGGAACCATAGAGGAACTGGACAAATAAGCAAGAGCGCTGCTTTCTTGAGGAACCTGGTACCAGCACAAAGGTTAAGAAAATAGACACAGAGAACGCTCAACTCCTACCAAACTAGATATTCAGAGACAGAGAGGCTCCCCAGACCTCATCCCTGAAGTAGATTTGAAATGAATCCAACATGGCTCAGGGAAATTTGCAGAAGGGGTGGAAAGATTGTTAGAGCCACATGTTGGGACATTATGCACATATATATTACCTCTTCCCCATAACTAATGGCTAACCCCACAATGCATGAAACAAAATACCTCAATGTGAATGAAGTTTATAGTTCTAAAGCTTATAATAAAAATATAGAGAGCTGTCAAATAAATAAGTTAATTATTCATCTGAAATTGATGGAAAAACAGAAACAATTCAAAACCCAAAGTACCAAGACAGAGAGAAATAATCATGATCGAGGGGGGAAAAAAAATCTAAGAATTAGAAGTAATGAAAGTAATTTTTAAGATTGAAGAAATGAAGAGCTGGTTCTTTGAAAAAAAATAAAATAGATTGATAAACCCTTTGCAAAACTAACTAAAACAAAAACAAAGAAAACACTCATTAAGAATATTAGACACGGAAGACATATTTCTACATAGTCTGATGAGATTGGGAGAGTAATAAGGGCACATTTCAAAAATCAATATTCTTTAAAGTGGAAAATCTAGAAGAAATGGAATAAATCTAATCCCAGAAGAGATAAATTACCTGATCAGAACTATAACATCTAATAAGATTGAAGGAATAATTAGAAGCTTACCAACAAACAAACCAACAACAACAAAAAACAAACAAACAAACAAAAAAAAAACAGGCCCAGATGAATTCACTGTTGAATCATTGAAGAACTGAAAAAAAAAATTGTTATTTATTTGAGAGTGACAGACAGAGAAAGAAAGAGGCAGATAGAGAGAGAGAGAGAAAGAGAGAGAGAGAAAATGGATGTGCCAGGACCTTTATCCACTGCAAACAAACTTCAGACACATGCACCCCCTCGTACATCTGCCTAATGTGGGTCCTGGGGAATCGATTGCTAACTGGGGTCCTTAGGCTTCACAGGCAAGTGCTTTACCACTAAGCCATCTCTCCAGCCCAGAAGGACTTTTATAGAGGAACTAAAACCATTTCTTTTCTAGTTATTTCACAAAATTGAAAAAGAGAAAATGCCCCATGACTCCTATGAAGCAAGCATTATAGTTTTGCCAAAACCAGAGAGAGACATAATAAGGAAAAAAAAATTGTAGACCAATACCTGTGATGAAATTAGATGCTAAAATCCCCCCCAAAAATTATTGCAAATCAAATTCAAGAACACATCAAAAGTATCATCCACAATGATCACATAGATTTCATTCCAGGAATGTAGGGATGGTTCAACAATCAGAAATTAATAAATATAATATATCACATAAGTAAACTTGAGGACAGAAATCACATTATCTTTTAAATAGATGCAGAAAAGCTCATTGTCAAAATGCAGCATCTCTTTAAGATTAAAATACTGGAGATAGTAGAGATCAAAGATCATATTTCAGCATAATGAAAGCCATAAACTGGGTGTGGTGGTACACGCTTTTAATCCTAGCACTAACACTAGGGAGGAAGGGGTAGGAGGATTACTGTGAGTTCCAGGCCAACCTGAGTATATAGTTAATAATTCCAGTTCAGCCTGGGCCAGAGTAAGACCCTACCTAAAAAAAAAAAAAAAAAAAAAAAAAGAAAGAAAGAAAAAGAAAAAGAAAACCGACCTAGAGCCCATATCTTATTAAGTGGGGACAAAACTTGAATTGTTCCCACTAAGGTCTGGATAAAGACAGAGTTGTCTACTCTCTCTACTGCTGTTTAACATAGTACTTAATATCTTAGCTGAGTACTAAGAAAAGAGAATGTAATAAAGGGGATACAACTTGGAAAGGAACAAGTCAAACTAGCTGAAATTTGCAGATGAGAGCCGGGTGTGGTAGTGCACACCTTTAATCCCAGCACTCAGGAGGTAGAGGTTGGAGGATCGCTGTGAGGTTGAGGCCACCCTGAGACTACATAGTGAATTCCAGGTCAGCCTGGGCCAGAGTGAGACCCCACCTTGATAACACCCCCCCAAAAAATTGCAGATGATATCATTCTGTAATTAGGAGACCTGAACAATTGTGCCAAAAAAAAAAAAAACCTCCTAGAACTAATAAACTCAATAAAATTACAGGACTTAAAATCAACTCACAAAAACCAGTAGTCTATGTATATCCCAATTATAAACATATAGGCAAATCAGAAAAGAACTCTCAGCAAATACAGGCAGTTTATTAGCCTCATCCGTGGCCTACCCCTTCCCCATTGGCCCCTCCATGTTGAGGTATATGGGTCGTGCATTGTGGGGTTAGCCCACAGTTATTGGTATGATAAATGTCTCTGCATATCATGATCCAACTAATAAAAAAAAAGAAAATATAAAAATGCAAACAAAGCTCATAATTTTTACATCAGTCATTAGAAAAATGAAACTTTATTATATCCAGTCATTACATTATGGAAATACAAGATAACATTATATCAATGAGAATAACTAAAATAAAGATGATTTCTGATAAAAAAAAAAAAGAAAAGCACTCTCATTTACAATAGCTACATCCCCCCTCAAAAAAAAAAAAAAAAAAAAAAAAGACTTGGAATATCCCTAATGAAGAATGTGAAAAACCTCATCAATAAAAATATCACAACATGGAAGAAAGAAATTGAGGATTACACAAAAAATGGAGATATCTCCATGATCATTAATTTGAAGAATGAAAATGTTTACCTCACCAAAAGAAGTATACAGACTCAATGCACTTTAAATCAAAATTCCAGCTATTGTTTTATTATTATTATTCTATTACATATTTCATTATCATTATCCATACTATTATTCACAAAGAGAAAAAAAATGCTCTCCAAATTCACATACATGTACAAAAGGCTTCAGATATCCAAAAAATATCCTCAGTAGAAAAGAACACTGGTGGCGTCACGATACCTGATTTCAGTGTATATTACAAAGTCATCGTAGTAAAAACAGCATGGTACCGGCAGAAAATTGGCACCTAGATGAATGGAATCAAAGAAAAGACCCAGGTTATATGTATAGGAACTGTAGCCACCTGATCTTTGACAAAGGCACACACACACACAAATACACACACTGGATAAAAGACAGAATTTTCAACAAACGGTGGTGGAGAACTTGGATAACCAGCAGTGGAAGAATGAACCTAAACCCTCTTCCCTCACCATACACAATAAAAAAAAGAAAAAAAATTCAGATTTACCAAGGGCCTCAATATATACCTAAAACCATGAAACAAAGAGAAGAAGAAGCAGGGAGACCCCTCCTAGATAGATGTATGGAAGAATTTCTGAATTAGAACACAGCAGCCTGGGGAATTAGATACGCAAACAATGGGATCTCATGAAACAAACTATTATGCATCTAAAAATACCCTCAGCAGAGACAATAGACAACCTACAGAATGGATGGAAATCTTTGCTATCTGTACCTCTGAAAGGGGTTTAATACCTAGAATATTCAAAAACACTAAAAAAAAAAAAAAAAATCCTAAGGAAAACAAAATTCAACCCACTCAAAAAATGGAGCAGGGAGCAGAACAGAAAGTTCTCAAAGGAAGAAATATAAGTAGCCAATAAACATTTAAAAAGATGTTCATCCTTATCTATTAGGAAAATGCAAACTGAAACTACTTTGAGGTTCCATCTCACTCTGGTCAGAAAGACCATCATCAAACATTCAAATGACATTAAACACTGGTAAGGGTGTGGGGAATGAGGAGGAACCCTAATCACCTCTCAGTGAGAGTGTCAACTTGTACAGCCACTATGTGAATCAATATAGAGGTTCCTAAATAATCTAAAAATAGATCTGCAATTTGACCCAACTATACTATTGCAGCGTGTTCTCCCTAAAGACCTTTGTCCTCGTCCTCTCTCCGGAGACACTTGCTCAGTCATGTTGCTGCTTTATTCACAACAGTTAGGAATTGAGTCAGTCCAGATCCCCATCAACTGATAAACGGGTAAAGAAGATATGGTACCTATAGACAATAGAATTCTACCCAGTAGTAAGGAGAAGTTAAATTATGAAACTTGTAGGAAAATTAATGGATCTGGACAAAATTACACTAAATGAGGTTATCCAGTCTGAGAAAAACAAACATTGAATGTTCTTTCTCATATGTGGATCTTTCTTTCAATTTTAATTTTACTTATTTATGAGAGAGAGAGAGAGAGACTGGGACTGAGAGAGAAGAGAGAATGGGCACACCAAGGCATCTAGCTGCTGCAAATGAACTCCATACACATGTACCACCTTGTGTATCTGGCTTGCATCGGTACTGGAGAATCAAGCCTGGGTCTTTAGGCTTCACAGGCAAACTTAAAAATTCACAGACCATATTGGTAAGCTTTCTTTGTTCTTAGGCTAACTGGAGAGGCTATGCCTGTTTAAAAAAAAAGAAAGAAAAAGTCTTCTAAATGTCTTTGCTTAGTCCCTCTGATCCATGATGCTCTCACTCTTGGCTAGAAAATCTGCTATTTTTTCCAGATGGCAGTGAAAACTGGGAAGATCCAAGGCTGATCAGAATGACAAGGAAATAAAGCAGAGTGCCCAGCACAAGATAAACCACGTTTTTCACATCCTCCAGGGCCCAGGAACCTCCTCCTCCAGGGAATTGGGGGGTAGATACTGATGAGATTCAAAACTCATCAAAGCAGAAAATCAGAGGCTGCTGAGAGCTCAACACCAAAGGAGACTTTAATACGTCCTCTAAGACTCACAAACATTGAGGACGAAGGGGTGGAGAGAATGTGACAGCCATAGGGAGGGATGGTATTCTCCCAGGCATTGCCTTAGCACAGCCCAAGACTGGTGATCACATAACCCCCACAGTGATGACTGATCAGCCCACTGAGAAGGACACTTGGGAGAGGGGACATAAGAGTATACCATGATGGAGATATGAGCAAGTTGCAATATATTCATGTATTACATTTTTTAATAAAAATGAAATGAATAGACAATTAATAATTTTGAAAATTTTGAGGCAAGGCTATGTGTGTGTGGTGTGCATGTGTGTATGTATGCATGTCATATGTGTGGGGAACATGTATATGAGTGCACACACACACGTGCACTCATCTATGTAGAGTCCAGAGGCCAGTGTCAGCTGTCTTTCTAATTGCCTTTCACCTTCTGAAATAGAGTCCTTCCCTGAACCTGGAGCTCAATGATTAGGCAAACAAGCCCTCGGCACCTCCTGTGTCTACCTCCCTGGTACTGGGATTATAAGTGCCTACTGCCACACAGGGCTTTATGTGGGTGTTGGGGATATGAACTCTAATCCTCATGATTGTACAGCCCTTTGTCCACTAAGCCTTATCTCCAGTCCCCAGGATGGTACCACTATCTAAAATTTAATTGAAAGGGAAGAGCTATTATTTTCTCCCCTAGTAACTGACACTGGCCAAATCCCTTATGCCACTAAAGGCTAATGACATTTAAATGCTTTTTTTTGTTTGTTTGTTTTTAATACGACACATGCCACCCATAAGCAGAAAGATCCACAGTTTTCCTCAACCGTCCCTTTCACTGTGGAAGTGCCCAAGTCCTGGTGAAGCTACTGTCCATGTTTTAATCAGTGAAATCAATTCAGGATTAAAGTGGTGGGGCTTTCTTGTTACTCTAATCAATTTGTTCGGTACAGTTTACAACTAAAATTAATTCAGTATTCAGTTGAGAATCATTTTCAATTCAATTTCTTGACCAAATTGCATTTTTACATTAAATTACATTCTATGGATCTAAGTTTAGTGTGATTAAAATGATTAATAAGACCATGTAACTTCATAAATTAACCATAATTGGTCACAGAGATTGGTAAGGTAAATCCCATTACAAAGGATCTAATTTGAGAGATCAGAGATAGGGTAGGTGGGAAAAGGACTTTTATATCCTTTATCAGTCTTTCATATCCTTAACAGACTTTTATATCCTTTATCCATCAACCGGGAGGGGTTATAATTTGTGTGCTGTGTACTTGCTTTACATACCTAAGCCCTGCTGTTTTTAAATGAATGAGTAAATGAACAAGCAACAGTAGCCATTTTCAAGTGCTACTTCAAGTGGTAAAGTAATAATAACAACCCAGGAGACAGTATGCAATTCCCAATGAGAAATACACTTTTGCAACTCAATTTCAGTGTATATCACAGAAAGACAAAGCTAAGACAGTGATCTGCATTCTGGTCTAAATATCATATGAAGTCTAGTCATATATGTCTAAATATATAATATGGACAGACTTTAAAATATGAAAGCAATTTCCTTATAAGTCAATGGACTTTGCTACCATATAAAAGTGAGATTGTAAATTGGTATACATGTGTGTGTGTGTGTATATATATACACACACACATATATATATACATATATATATAATTATTATATGTATTTTATAATTATATTATATTTATTATATTATATTATAATTATATTATTATAATTGTTATATATTATATATGTATATATAATTTATGGACTCTGTTCTACAACTAAATCACCCACAAAGAATTTCGTTTTAGTTCACTTTTGGGGAGAAGGCAAGGAAGGCTCCTTGGTTCTGTCCATTGCATCTGTACAGCCTGCCCTTCCGTTTGACAGCAGCTAAAACGCAGGCATCCCTGGTGGGGACGTGGCCTCCAGGCACTCCGGCTGTGGCTCAGCATTTTCGCGAGACTACGCTCCGGAGTCTTCGGAGCACTGGTGCGTCAACAGCATGCGCAGTGATGGGAACACTTTTGGTTGCCAGTCAACAAATAAATGAAATAAAATGATAAGAACCAACAATAGCCTTGCTTACTATTGGAAGTGTGTTGGTTGGGACAATGAGAAAAGCTTCCGTCATAGTAACTGTGTTAACTTAGTCCTTGTGAAGCTTTCTTAGCCGTGCCCTATGTTGGAATATGAGCTTTGGGCCATTTTGTTTAAATATATTTTATTTGTTTATTTGATAGAGAGAGAGAGAGAATGGGCATACCAGGGCCTCTAGCCGCTGCAAAAGAACTCCAGACACATGTGCCCTCCTTGTGCACCTGGCTTACGTGGGTCCTGGGGAATTGAACCTGGGTCCTTAGGCTTTACAGGAAAACACCTTAATAGCTAAGCCATCTCTCCAGCCCAGCTTTGGGCCATTTTTAACAGTTCTCTATATCTGAGTTGCACGGAGCAGATGCACTGTTTCATAGTTCTGTGGCCCGGAAGTCTTGAGTGAAAGTGCCATCAAGCTCTTGGTACCTCAAAAGGTTCTGCAGGAGTCCCCCTACTTTCTCAGAGCATCCCTCTTGGTTTCTGGTATTGTCAGCAATGCTGGATGTTTCAGTCCGTGCTCCGAATGTCCTTTCTTGTCCTTACCTTTGTGTCTCTTCTTTGCTCGTGAAGTTGCCAATCATATCGCATTAGAGCTAAAACTATTTGCATGGCCTCGTCATTACTAGGCCACATCTACTAACTGGTTGTGTTTGCACATGAAGCCAAACTCATGGTGCTGAGCTTAGTTTTAGCCCTTCGACATATCTTCAGGGAGGACCTAGGTCAGCTATCACTTTATTTATATTGAGTATCCCACTGACTGCAGGAAGTTCAGATGCTAGTACCCTACCCTTATTTCCTATCACCTAGGAAAGGCAAAACCAGTATTTCTGTCACTATCAGGACCAAGAACTAGGCTTCACTATGGTTAGATAAATAAGCTACTTGCTCTCCCCCAAGCTTCTTGTTTTGGCAGAGAGAATTTTGGTAAGATCGACGTTACCTGTCATCTCTGACATAACTTTGTTAAAAGGATTGAGGGAACCTTGTGTGGATTAGGCCAAATACGTGGATGTTTGCGGGAGATTGAGGCAATCTTTCCACTCTCTAATCAAGGTTACTGGCTCCCACACAAAGAGAGAAGGACGTTATAGTATGTAGACCCATGTAAGCAAGTGTGAAAAATTATGCATATTTTTTTAAATATATGAATATTCTGTGAATTATTATAGCACAAAATATGTAAAGTTTGGGGCTGGAAAGATGGGTTAGTGGTGAAGGCGCTTGCCTGCAAAGCCTAAGAATGCATGTGTGAATCTCCAGGTCCCACATAGCCAGATGCAAAGTGATGCAAGTGTGCAACGTTGCAGATGCGAAAAAGGGGTACACGCATCTGGAGTTCATTCACAGAGGCTAGAAGGCCCTGGTGTGCCCATTCTCTCTTTGCTTCTTTCTTGTTCTCTCTGTCTCTCTCAAAAATAAAATAATAAGAAATTAAAAAACGTAAAGTCCAAGGCTGGAAAGATGGCTTAGCAGCTAAGCACTTGCCTGTGAAGCCTGAGGATCCTGGTTCAAGGCTTGATTCCCCAGGACCCACGTTAGCCAGATGCACAAGGGGGCGCACACGTCTGGAGTTCGTTTGCAGTGGCTGGAGGCCCTGGCGTGCCCCTTCTGTCTGTCTCTCTCTATATATCTGCCTCTTTCTCTGTCACTTTTAAATACATAAATAAAAATAAACAAAAAAATTTAAAAATGTAAAGTCCAGTGTGTACTTGTCTATATAAGCAAACATTATGTACAAGTTTATATGAATATGGACTTAAAGAATTACATTCATGAGCCGGGCATGGTGGTGCACACCTTTAATCCCAGCACTCGGGAGGCAGGTGTAGGAGGATCGCTGTGAGTTTGAGGCGACCCTGAGACTCCATAGTGAATTCCAGGTCAGCCTGGGCCAGAGTGAAACCCTACCTCGAAAAACCAAAAAAAAAAAAAAAAAAAAAAAAAAAGAATTACATTCATGCACTGAAGGGAATATCTAGGCTCATCCTAAAGCAAATGAATTTAATGTATGCAAGCCTGCAACTAGTAACCATTTTTTTTAAAGGAGGTAGGTCCCTCCACGGATTCATCATTCTTACCACATCTATTCAGTATTTCTTGAATTATGCAATTTCTGCACAACCAGCCTGAAATAATGTTTAAATTTTTATGAAATTCTTTGAGAACATGGAGACAAACTGCCATTTTGGTGAGGACACAGGAGCCTGATTTTTGAAAATTTCCTGCTATCTTCATTTTTATTAAAAAAAAAGCATCAGAATTTTATAAAAAGAGATTTTCCTGTAAATATCAGAACAATAAAGCCATGGATAAACAAAATAATGAAAAACACAAATAAGCTTTAGAAAACTTACGGTACAGCACGTATGTATGTATGTATGTATGTATGTATGTATGTATGTATGTATACTGTCTGCCTTGCCGGATTCCAGGACCTCGCTCCCTTTTTCTCTTCTCACCAGAGGTGTGCTGCATTTGTGGGGACCCACCAGTTGTCCGGCTTTTCACATGGGTTGTGGGGAGTTAAACTGAGATTCTCAAGCTTGTGTGGCAAGGCTGTTATTCACTGAACCATGTCCCTAGCACTAAGCATTGATTAGTTTGTGGATGTCCTTACAAATTGTTATTATCATTTTGGATTTTGAGGTAGGGTCTCTCTCTAGGTCACGGCGATCCTCCTACCTCTGCCTCCCGAGTGCTGGGATTAAAAGCGTGTGCCACCACACCCTGCTACAAAGTATTATTATTTTTTTTTATCTTTTTGGTTTTTAAAGTTAGGGCTTCACTCTGGCCCAGGCTGACATGGAATTAAACTCTGTAGTCTCAGGGTGGCCTCGAACTCACGGTGATCCTCCTACCTCTGCCTTCCGAGTGCTGGGATTAAAGGCGTGTGCCACCATGCTTAGCGTCAAATTATTTTTTTTAATCAAGACAATATTATAAACTAAATTTCTACACTGTTAAATTTATTTAAGTAACAGTTTTAACCCCATAGATACATTATTTTTCACCCCATGAAAAACCTCTATTTCACTATACATCTTCCATAGAGCTGATGCCTGTGGCAACCTGATACCATCCATTCATCAGCTATACTTCCTTTCTTCCTTTCTTTCTTGTCTTTTCTCTTCTCTCTCTCTCTTTTTTTTTTTTCGAGATAGGGTCTCACTCTAGCTCAGGCTGACCTGGAATTCACTATGTAGTCTTAGGACAGACTCGAGCTCAAGGTGATCCTCCTACCTCTGCCTCCTGAGTGCTGGGATTAAAGGCGTGCGCCAACACGCTGGGCTACTCTTCCTTTCTAATTGAGTAGATGGCTGATCTAAAACTTGTTGCTTGTTACAAACCATACATGAAAGAGTGACTTATTTAATCATTTCTGTAATTGTTATGCAAACAAATGAGAAATGAGTATCCAAAGAGATTTTGCTTTGAATGAAATAAAATGATTGCTTGGAAATGCAAAAGGAAATAGCCTGGATTCTGCAGGAGATAGAGTGCATAGATACACATGGGTGATTATAAGGATGTAATGTTGGTTTCACTATTTTTTTTCCCCTCTGCTCTATAAACCTAATTAGGAAGCAAGCAAGTTTGATTACAAAAAATTAGAGCTTCTATCAAAATTTAATCACATCTTTAAGGCTAAATCACTTTGTTGAGTTTTGAGGTAAATTTATTTGAAATCAGAAAAGGTAATATGCTATAATTTCCTTATTATACTTGAACTTAATTTCCATGGTAAACTATAATTTCTTAAGTGGAATATGTATAACTCAGAGTCACCTGTTCTTTTCAATGCAGAATTGAAAGTGAGTGATATTAGCACAAAGAATCTTAAGTACATAAATACATGCCATTAGGAAATTGAGATAGTGATATAAGTTAAAGTTTAACTATTCTTTTCTACTGTTAAATGCAGTCTGCTGAAATAAACTCATTTCAACCATGGCCTATATAAAACCTCAGCATTTTTTCAGCCAGCAAATGATAACTTAGGAGGGCCAACACTTCTCCATCTCTTTGCCCTTTCCAACTAAGTGAGGCCGTAAAGTTTTGAAACATTAATTTTATCATGATTTTAGGGCTGCCATTAATTTTGTTGGTGACATTCCAAAATCAGAGAGTGACAGGCAAATTGAAAAATAAAAATAGAATTCTGTGACTGAAACAGCCACGTATCCACTGGTACCTGGTTGATAGATCCACTCAAGGCTGGCTGTTGGAAACATTTGGTATAAAACTATTGAGGATTTCTTTAATTTTTCAAATGATGAAACATTTTCAAAACACTTGTAATGAAGTTAACCCAAACATTCAAGATGAATTTTAATGAAGTATGACCCTAGGTACGAAACAATCTGTGTCAGAACCAGGGGACTTTTGACTATTGAATTTCTAATATTTTAGGCTCTTCACATTGCAATACTTTACTACAACCTCAATATAATTTGAAATGCTGTCATTTGATCTCAAGTTATTTTTTTCTGGGGTTATTTTTGATAGTCTTGTGCATTTGTCTTGCATGGTATCATGAAGCAGAGATGGAATTTTTAGTACATTTTAGGTCTGTGTGTTTTCTGTTTTTCTGTTGCTTTCTTATGTGATTCAAAGAACTTCTAAACTTCCAGTGATTTAGGCTCCTTGCTGGACTATTCAGACATCAAAAATTGGAAACTTTTTCATGGTAGACTAGTGGGTGGTTTGATTTTATATGTCTACCATAGTTTCATATATTTTTGATTAGTATTAAACTTTCTACTTAGTCCTCAGTGTTCAGAGTCCTTTGGGAGAAGGTTTGTCAGTGGGGGGCTCTTGAGATTAGCCTTGCTGTGTTCAGAGTTAGCATGTGTTTTGTGTTTTTGTTTTTTGTTTTTTTGTTTTTTTTTGGTATTGTTGTCTCTCTGCTATGCATGTATGATGAAGTGAGCCAACTTCTGCCCTGAAGAAATTACCCTTTGAAACCATAAGCTTGAAATAAATCCTTTCCTACAATAAGTTACCTGTTGTTGGGTGCTCATCCTAGCAATGAGAAAAATAACTATAACACTTAATGAAGTACAAAAAATTCTAAAGTTTTGGCTTCCTCAAAAATATTCTTTGTTTCTGTCTTTGACACAATTCAAAGTATTGAAACTATAGAGCAGACTTGATTACTCAGCCTGTCTATTACTGACTATGGCTTTGCTTGTTTGTTTGTTTTGAGACAGGGTCTTGCTGAGTGGAATTCACTAGTTTCAGGGTGGCCTTGAATTTATGGCAATCCTCCCACTTCTGCCTCCGGAATGCTGGGATCAAAGGCATGTGCCACCGTACCTGGCTCCTGATTATGATTTTTTTTTAAGCAAAAGTTTTATACGACCCAAGCTGACCTTGACTTCATTGTATAGTTAAGGATGACCTTAACTCCCAAGTGTTGAAATTACGGGTGTGCACACCACAGAGCTAATCAACATTTATTTGTTGTTAGTTTACAAAAAATGTAGACTAAAGGCCATGTGGATTCACGGATTTCTAATAAGGATCTCGGACAGGAAAGTGGCAAGGCCATGGTAAAGAGCAAATGATTGCTGTTTCAAATACAAGAGGGGAGAGTTGCATGACCCTAGAAATAATCCAAATGCTAAGTGTAATAGATTTACGGTCTGTGAGATAATGTTCCCAGAGACATGCTTACATCTGCTGCACCTACTTTTTACTGAATGGACTGATAAAACTGTAATCACAAAGGTTGGGGGGGGGGGATGTTACAAGGTCAAAACCTAATTACCTGGGGCTACTTTCAGCACCTTAACAGTCATTTCTTGGCCACCATTGTGTCTGACCTAACATCCTGGTGACTATCAGTTGATCAGGTGCAAACTTTCTGGTACTGACAGAGGACTGCTCCCCGAAACCCAAGGGCTAAGAATCATCATGCAGCCTCTGAGGCCTGTGGTGGAGATGTCCCTGCTTTGCTGTAGCCCACCTACCTGGAGGTCAGCCAGTGTATTTGTAAAGTGCCTTGATTTATGACTTCCTTTTGTTCTGTAACTATAAAACTTCCATGAAATTGTTAACACATTGGAACATGGAATTGGGGTAACTCAAATCTGGGTTCTTAGGCCACGGTCACACATGTTTGGCTCCAGAATAAACTACCTCTTATCCCCTTTTGGGTGAGAGCTGTGTTATTTGTGTCGACAGGTCCTACTGAGAGAAGAGAGGCTAATGTCAGAGGAAGTGCTGGGGAAAATGCGGAGTTATTGTCAGGAAGAAAGGAACATCAAAAGAAGGAGGATGATGAAAGAAGGTTGAGAAATACTGGTAAGAAAGAAAAAGGAAACCATTTTTTTTTTGTTTGTTTCTTTTCAGGTAGGGTCTCACTCTACCTCAGGCTGATCTGGAATTCACTATGTAGTCTCAGGGTGGCCTCGAACTCAGGGTGTTCCTCCTACCTCTGCCTCCTGAGTGCTGGGATTAAATGCGTGCGCCACCACACCCAGCAGAAAACAAAATATTATTCCTCATGGTCTCATGACTTGGCAGTTTTCTTGTGCTTTAGTTTCACAACTCATTTTACAAAATATCTTTTGACCTCTACATGGAAAATTTTGATTTATTTATGTGAGATAACATATTCTGATAAAATATCTCTGTTTGAAAGGCTACTAAGATGGGTGCAAATATATTCAGTATCCTCTCTATTTGCCCCTAGTAGAAATCTTTTTTTCTTGTTTATTCTTGAGACAAAGAGACTAAGAAAAAACCCATATTTTACCTTTCTGTAACAATAATTGAATTATGAGAAACAGATATGAGCTGGTATGTTTCACCACATCTCATGCAATGCCAAAAATGATTTTGTGCTTGCCAAATTAATTCCGTTGGCTCTGTTATGAATCACACTACACAGATGAACAGGTGGAGTGCCATTAACAACTGATAATGATACATGGCAGAGTATCAAGAGGGAGGCGCAGAGAGGTCCAGTGAAATGTCACCCAAGTTGCTGCTAACCAGCCTGACTTAACAACTTCATGGTTGGCTACGGGAAGGGAGCCTTTAACAAGCATCTCAGAATCTTCCCGTGACACTGAGATGACAATGAAATGGGACCGCAGGAGTAGGAGAGTCGTAACTGTGGAACGACTGCTTTCCATGTTCCTCATACAATAAAAGTAACACTTCAAGAGACAATAAATGGTAGTGAAGTTAAAGAGCCAGTGAGAGTCTGAGGGGCACATTAGTGGATGGGAACTACTTTGCAGAGGTCCAGCACAGCGTAAGCACTCAGCCTCCTCACATTTTTATGTTGCTGTTGGCAGAAGGTCAAAGCTGTGTGGAACACAAAATTCCACAGGATATCCTACTTAGAGAAACATGAGATTGTTCCCCTGACCAGTTGGCTACATTTCTCAAAATCTCAGCAAACCATACCATAATTATAAACCTTATTAAGAGAACAGATTAAAAACAATACAATGTGACCCATTTTGAAATTAGACATTTTAGAAGTTCCCAGTGCTGTAATTGGTTAGTACGTAGTTAAATGAGATTTTTTTTCCCCCCAAGAATGGCATTTTCATGGTTTTTGTTTGTTTGTATGTTTGTTTGTATATTTTTTGGTTTTTGGAGGTAGCGTCTCCCTCTAGCTTAGGCTGACCTGGAATTCACTATATAGTCTCAGGGTGGTCTCAAACTAACAGCAATCATCCTACCTCTGTCTCTCAAGTGCTAGGATTAAAGGTGTGCGTCACCATGCCTGGTTCCATTTTCATGTTTTTTTAAAGACTAATTTCAACATGTTAGAAAGCTCTAACAAATATGTACTGTAATTTATCACTAAACCAAGATACAGATAAAAATGGTCCCTGCCATAACAAAACCTGAAATCGCTGAATGTGAAACTGGGTTTGAATTCTAGTCCTTCCTCTATCATGAATATATTTAGCTAGCTACTAAAACTTCATAGTGTTATTGTTTTTAGTTTTTAATATGCATATGCACAAAAAGAGCAATTACCATATCGAGTGATTATGAAGGTTTAGTGAAGCAATATGTGTCATGTTAGCTCCGCATCTATCATGGGATAGACACACCCTTGGATTTCTTGTTTTGCATATATAGAACCATTAAATTCTGAGAAATACATAAAACTCTATGACAACATAGGAGACCAAACAAAATATCCACTATCATTAGTGGATATTGAAATGACAAGGCAGTTTCGTGTTTTTTTTCTAGTAGGATTGGTACTTTGGGAAAGGAAATTTAAAGCTCTATAGGGAAGTAAAACTGCTTTTTGCATGTGTATGTAACATTGTCATGTGGTATGTGTGCTGTGTGTATGTGTGCATGCAGATGTCCCTTTGTCATGGGCACACGTGTGGAGATTAGAGAAGGACATGTAGTGTCTTTCTGTATGAGTTGTCTACGTGTCGCATTGAGCTCAGCATTAATTGGGTCTTTTTCAGGCCCTCATGCTTGAACAAGAGCTCTGACCCACAGGGCTATCTTCTCATCTCTATACATAAAATTTCATAGTAAAGATTTACATTTTCCATTCTGACTCATTAAATACAGCTATATCCCCATACTTTGGAGGCCGCAGCAGGAATGCTGAGAATTTGAGGTTAGGTTGGACTACATAATGAGCTCCAGGCCAGCCTACACTTCACAATGTGACCCTACCTCAATAAATTAACTTTAATTTACAAATTGTATTTAGGCATAGCTATTGACTACAGTATGGTATTTTATCTTTTTACCTTGTAGCATGAATCCATCGAGATAATTAACAAGCCATCACCTCACTTACATACCACATTTTTAAAAGTTTTATTTATTTATTTCAGGGAGAGAGAAGTTAGAGCAGAAGAAGAAGAGACAGAGAGACAGAGAGAGAGAGAGACAGAGAGAGAGAGAGAGAGCGCGAGAGAGAGCGAGAGAGAGAGAGAGAGAGAGAGAGAAGTGCACCAGAGCCTCCAGCCACTGCAAATGAACTCCAGACACCTGTGCCACCTTGTGCATCTGGCTTACATGGGTCCGAGGGAATCAAATCTGGATCCTTGGGCTGTGCAGGCAAATGCCTTAACCGCTAAGCCATCTCGCCAGGCCCCTATCACGTTTTTATTGCAGACATTTGCAGTTTCATTGTTTCAGAAGACAGGAATCATTATTGGCCTGACTCACTCTGCTGCACCCTCACACTGCTCTTCTCTTGGTCTACAGCTTGGCACACTGTCCTGAGCCATTGCCCAGGTGTCCCTTCAGCGTGAGCTTGAGCTGTGCCGCACACCAGCACTGCTTCTGGGGTGCAATTCTGAGTCTCCACGGAACTGAGATCTCGCAGGGCTTACTTTTCTGTGCCTGACATATTTCACCTAGCGTAAGGTACTCAGACTCATCCATGTTGCAAATTACAGCTTCCCTCCTTCTAATAGAAGGCTGAATTGTGATCCACACTTTCTTTTCTATTTATTTACTGATGTGTATGTAGAGATTGCTTTCATGTGCTGGTTATTGTGAATGATGCTCCAGTGAACTTGAGAGTGCAGGCACCCATTCAGCATATTGACTTATTTTTTTTTTCTGAATTTTTAAATCTTTTATTTACCTACTTGAGAGAGAGAGAGAGAGAGAGAGAGAGAGAGAGAGAGAGAGAGGGCGAGAGGGTGAGAGAAAGAGAGTGAGAGAGAGAATAGGCACACTATGGCATCCAGTCATTGCAAATGAACTCTGGATGCATGTGCCACTTTGTGCATCTGGCTTATGTGGGTCCTGGGGAATCGAGCCAGGGTCCTTTGGCTTTGCAGGCAAACACCCTAACCACTAAGCAAAATTTACAGCACAACTTCAGTTCCTTTGATTATAAACCTAGAGGTATAATTCCTGGGTTGTACAGTTGCTCTGTTTCCACTTTATAGTGGATCCTCAATTCCAATTTTTTATAGTTGTTATATTCATTTACATTGCATTAGCAATATACAAATGTTCTGACCACTCCATATACTCCTGAGCACTTGTTATCTTATTACTGCTTTTGCCATGTGCTTGTGTGCTTGTGTGTGTGTGTGTGTGTGTGTGTGTGTGTCTGTTTTGTATGTATGCATGCTTAAATGTGTGTGGCTACATATGTGTGAGTGGTTACTCAGGCGTGTATGTGTGTGTCCCTATGGAGGTCAGAGGTTGATGTCAGATGTCCCCCTCAGATGCTTTCCACCTTATCCATCTTGTGTTTTTGAGACACAGTCCTGGAGTCCAACAATTTGCCTAGACTAGCTAGCGTTTTTCTCCATCTCCTCAACAACAGGATTACAAGCATGTGCCACCAGGTTCAGAGTTCACATGGGTGTTGGGATCATATCTCAAGTTCTTGTGCTTGCATGATAAGCACTTTACTCTCTAAACCATCTCCTGATTCCCTTATTTTTATTTTTAATAATGGCAAACTGAAAAGGGAGTTGGATTTGATTCAAGTATTTACATATACACGTTCACGTATGGAAGATGTTTATCATAAGATTATATTGTGTTGTGAGTTTATAAAGTTTTTTTTTTTTTTAAGTTATGGAGTTTTGGTATAGACCATTCCTAAATTTTTATCGAAATAGGTATCACTTGCAAGAATGTAGGCCATGCTGAGGGTTAAGAGGCATGTTACATAGGAATAGAATCTGGGATCCTGGCAGAGTACAAAGCCGCAGTGTGACCTGAGCAGCTGACCGTTTCCACTTACGCAACGGGGATAAGCAGTCAGTGCACAAGCTGAGTAACCCTCACTTGCACGGGGGCCTTCAGTGGAATACACATTCCTAAACAGAAGAGCTATATAAATTATCTTTGCCCTAAATGCACGGGAATTTCACTATCTTTTGTTTTTATTTCCTTGTCAATTATGTTTAAAGTATATACAAATGTTAAAATTTTAAATAGGTTAAACCCGAGGTAGAATTATAAGCTGTGATGTAGAAAGTAGCCAATTTATGGTTTATTAAGCTAGGTCAGGAATTTAAAATGAGAAAATAAGACACATGGCCTGTATTTATTTTCATCTGAGTAGAAACTGTTCAGACTGTCAACACACTGATGCATCATTTATCCAAAATAATACATTCGTCACAATAATGAGTAATCAATTTTCAGAAGTTGATGAACACTCAACATAGGAAGCCCCATCATTCGCAACGCCAGTTAATGAGGGCAAGGTGGAAAAGTTCCTTGATTAGGCCAATGGCTTTTTAATATAAATGTTTGTGTCTCCACCAATTTATAATCTTCCAAACAGTTGAGCTTCTTTGCACAGTTTTTCTACATTAAAGAGAAAAGATTGCTTCTCAGAGGGGATTTAAATACAACAACAGCTCTGAGAGCTTACTTTGTGTATCTTGGTGTTCAGATGGTTGGGCATAATTGAACTTCTGGGTTTGTAGGTAATTGAAAATGGGGAGTTGATTCTCTCAGTTGAATGAGTAAACTAAAAAAAATGGCATAAAATTCATGATTTCATCAAGGATATATTCTTAAGTAATAACCTATCATAGGTAGGTTTTCTCTGATAAAATATATGTATATCTTTATGCACACATTGACAGTACACAGTGATTTCTATATATGAGGTGGCAAACACATATATATATATGTCTAGATAGATAGATAGATAGATATAGAAAGAGAGAGAGAGAGTTGTACTATCCTATATTTCAGGTAAAAAACTTTTTTAAAAATTTTGGGGTCTAGTTGACCAAAATTATCAATGAGTTTGATTGATTTGCTTTTGCATGCATATACGTGTGATATGCATTTGTATGTGTTAGTGCATGTGCACATGTGTCATACA